>NW_027315812.1:2127032-2446122 GCF_026437365.1 Eucyclogobius newberryi | reverse complement strand
TAAAAGAACCAGTAGCTCCACCATGTTTGTAGTAGTGTTTACGGTAGTATTTACAGTAGTATTTGTAGTAGTAGTAGTAAAAGTACCAGTAGCTCCACCATGTTTGTAGTAGTGTTTACAGAAGTATTTACAAAAGTATTTGTAGTAGTAGTAGTAAAAGTACCAGTAGCTCCACCATCTTGTAGTAGTGTTTACAGTAGTATTTGTAGTAGTAGTAGTAAAAGTACCAGTAGCTCCACCATGTTTGTATTAGTGTTTACAGTAGTATTTACAGCAGTATTTGTAGTAATAGTAGTAAAAGTACCAGTAGCTCTACCATGTTTGTAGAAGTATTTACAGTAGTATTTACAGTAGTATTTACAGTAGTATTTGTAATAGTAGTAGTAAAAGTACCAGTAGCTCCACCACGTTTGTAGTAGTGTTTACAGTAGTATTTACAGTAGTATTTGTAGTAGTAGTAGTAGTAAAAGTACCAGTAGCTCCACCATGTTTGTAGTAGTGTTTACAATAGTATTTACAGTAGTATTTGTAGTAGTAGTAGTAAAAGTACCAGTAGCTCCACCATGTTTGTAGTAGTGTTTACAGTAGTATTTACAGTAGTATTTGTGGTAGTAGTAGTAAAAGTACCAGTAGCTCCATCATGTTTGTAGTAGTGTTTACAGTAGTATTTACAGTAGTATTTGTAGTAATAATAGTAAAAGTACCAGTAGCTCTACCATGTTTGTAGAAGTATTTACAGTAGTATTTACAGTAGTATTTACAGTAGTATTTGTAATAGTAGTAGTAAAAGTACCAGTAGCTCCACCACGTTTGTAGTAGTGTTTACAGTAGTATTTACAGTAGTATTTGTAGTAGTAGTAGTAGTAAAAGTACCAGTAGCTCCACCATGTTTGTAGTAGTGTTTACAATAGTATTTACAGTAGTATTTACAGTAGTATTTGTAGTAGTATTTGTAGTAGTAGTAGTAAAAGTACCAGTAGCTCCACCATGTTTGTAGTAGTGTTTACAATAGTATTTACAGTAGTATTTACAGTAGTATTTGTAGTAGTAGTAGTAAAAGTACCAGTAGCTCTACCATGTTTTTTAGTAGTGTTTACAGTAGTATTTACAGTAGTATTTGTAGTAGTAGTAGTAGTAGTAAAAGTACCTGTAGCTCCACCATGTTTGTAGTAGTGTTTACAGTAGTATTTACAGCAGTATTAGTAGTGGTAGTAGTAAAAGTACCAGTAGCTCCACCATGTTTGTAGTAGTGCTTACAGTAGCATTTACAGTAGTATTTGTAGTAGTAGTAGTAAAAGTACCAGTAGCTCCACCATGTTTGTAGTAGTGTTTACAGTATTTTTTACAGTAGTATTTGTAGTAGTAGTAGTAAAAGTACCAGTAGCTCCACCATGTTTGTAGTAGTGTTTACAGAAGTATTTACAAAAGTATTTGTAGTAGTAGTAGTAAAAGTACCAGTAGCTCCACCATGTTTGTAGTAGTGTTTACAGTAGTATTTGTAGTAGTAGTAGTAAAAGTACCAGTAGCTCCACCATGTTTGTATTAGTGTTTACAGTAGTATTTACAGTAGTATTTGTAGTAGTAGTAGTAAAAGTACCAGTAGCTCCACCATGTTTGTAGTAGTGTTTACAGTAGCATTTACAGTAGTATTTGTAGTAGTATTTGTAGTAGTAGTAGTAAAAGTACCAGTAGCTCCACCATTTTTGTAGTAGTGTTTACAGTTGTATTTACAGTAGTATTTGTAGTAGTAGTAGTAAAAGTACCAGTGGCTCCACCATGTTTGTAGTAGTGTTTACAGTAGTATTTACAGTAGTATTTGTAGTAGTAGTAGTAAAAGTACCAGTAGCTCCACCATGTTTGTAGTAGTGTTTACAATAGTATTTACAGTAGTATTTACAGTAGTATTTGTAGTAGTATTTGTAGTAGTAGTAGTAAAAGTACCAGTAGCTCCACCATGTTTGTAGTAGTGTTTACAATAGTATTTACAGTAGTATTTACAGTAGTATTTGTAGTAGTATTTGTAGTAGTAGTAGTAAAAGTACCAGTAGCTCTACCATGTTTTTTAGTAGTGTTTACAGTAGTATTTACAGTAGTATTTGTAGTAGTAGTAGTAGTAGTAAAAGTACCTGTAGCTCCACCATGTTTGTAGTAGTGTTTAGAGTAGTATTTACAGCAGTATTAGTAGTGGTAGTAGTAAAAGTACCAGTAGCTCCACCATGTTTGTAGTAGTGCTTACAGTAGTATTTACAGTAGTATTTGTAGTAGTAGTAGTAAAAGTACCAGTAGCTCCACCATGTTTGTAGTAGTGTTTACAGTAGTATTTGTAGTAGTAGTAGTAAAAGTACCAGTAGCTCCACCATGTTTGTATTAGTGTTTACAGTAGTATTAAACAGTAGTATTTGTAGTAGTAGTAGTAAAAGTACCAGTAGCTCCACCATGTTTGTATTAGTGTTTACAGTAGCATTTACAGTAGTATTTGTAGTAGTAGTAGTAAAAGTACCAGTAGCTCCACCATGTTTGTAGTAGTGTTTACAGTAGTATTTACAGTAGTATTTGTAGTAGTAGTAGTAAAAGTACCAGTGGCTCCACCATGTTTATAGTAGTGTTTACAGTAGTATTTACAGTAGTATTTGTAGTAGTAGTAGTAAAAGTACCAGTAGCTCCACCATGTTTGTAGTAGTATTTACAGTAGTATTTACAGTAGTATTTGTAGTAGTAGTAGTAAAAGAACCAGTAGCTCCACCATGTTTGTAGTAGTGTTTACGGTAGTATTTACAGTAGTATTTGTAGTAGTAGTAGTAAAAGTACCAGTAGCTCCACCATGTTTGTAGTAGTGTTTACAGAAGTATTTACAAAAGTATTTGTAGTAGTAGTAGTAAAAGTACCAGTAGCTCCACCATCTTGTAGTAGTGTTTACAGTAGTATTTGTAGTAGTAGTAGTAAAAGTACCAGTAGCTCCACCATGTTTGTATTAGTGTTTACAGTAGTATTTACAGCAGTATTTGTAGTAATAGTAGTAAAAGTACCAGTAGCTCTACCATGTTTGTAGAAGTATTTACAGTAGTATTTACAGTAGTATTTACAGTAGTATTTGTAATAGTAGTAGTAAAAGTACCAGTAGCTCCACCACGTTTGTAGTAGTGTTTACAGTAGTATTTACAGTAGTATTTGTAGTAGTAGTAGTAGTAAAAGTACCAGTAGCTCCACCATGTTTGTAGTAGTGTTTACAATAGTATTTACAGTAGTATTTGTAGTAGTAGTAGTAAAAGTACCAGTAGCTCCACCATGTTTGTAGTAGTGTTTACAGTAGTATTTACAGTAGTATTTGTGGTAGTAGTAGTAAAAGTACCAGTAGCTCCATCATGTTTGTAGTAGTGTTTACAGTAGTATTTACAGTAGTATTTGTAGTAATAATAGTAAAAGTACCAGTAGCTCTACCATGTTTGTAGAAGTATTTACAGTAGTATTTACAGTAGTATTTACAGTAGTATTTGTAATAGTAGTAGTAAAAGTACCAGTAGCTCCACCACGTTTGTAGTAGTGTTTACAGTAGTATTTACAGTAGTATTTGTAGTAGTAGTAGTAGTAAAAGTACCAGTAGCTCCACCATGTTTGTAGTAGTGTTTACAATAGTATTTACAGTAGTATTTACAGTAGTATTTGTAGTAGTATTTGTAGTAGTAGTAGTAAAAGTACCAGTAGCTCCACCATGTTTGTAGTAGTGTTTACAATAGTATTTACAGTAGTATTTACAGTAGTATTTGTAGTAGTAGTAGTAAAAGTACCAGTAGCTCTACCATGTTTTTTAGTAGTGTTTACAGTAGTATTTACAGTAGTATTTGTAGTAGTAGTAGTAGTAGTAAAAGTACCTGTAGCTCCACCATGTTTGTAGTAGTGTTTACAGTAGTATTTACAGCAGTATTAGTAGTGGTAGTAGTAAAAGTACCAGTAGCTCCACCATGTTTGTAGTAGTGCTTACAGTAGTATTTACAGTAGTATTTGTAGTAGTAGTAGTAAAAGTACCAGTAGCTCCACCATGTTTGTAGTAGTGTTTACAGTAGTATTTGTAGTAGTAGTAGTAAAAGTACCAGTAGCTCCACCATGTTTGTATTAGTGTTTACAGTAGTATTTACAGTAGTATTTGTAGTAGTAGTAGTAAAAGTACCAGTAGCTCCACCATGTTTGTATTAGTGTTTACAGTAGCATTTACAGTAGTATTTGTAGTAGTAGTAGTAAAAGTACCAGTAGCTCCACCATGTTTGTAGTAGTGTTTACAGTAGTATTTACAGTAGTATTTGTAGTAGTAGTAGTAAAAGTACCAGTGGCTCCACCATGTTTATAGTAGTGTTTACAGAAGTATTTGTAGTAGTATTTGTAGTAGTAGTAGTAAAAGTACCAGTAGCTCCACCATGTTTGTAGTAGTGTTTACAGTAGTATTTACAGTAGTATTTGTAGTAGTAGTAGTATAAGTACCAGTAGCTCCACCATGTTTGTAGAAGTGTTTACAGTAGTATTTACAGTAGTATTTGTAGTAGTAGTAGTAAAAGTACCAGTAGCTCCACCATGTTTGTAGTAGTGTTTACAGTAGCATTTACAGTAGTATTTGTAGTAGTAGTAGTAAAAGTACCAGTAGCTCCACCATGTTTGTAGTAGTGTTTACAGTATTTTTTACAGTAGTATTTGTAGTAGTAGTAGTAAAAGTACCAGTAGCTCCACCATGTTTGTAGTAGTGTTTACAGAAGTATTTACAAAAGTATTTGTAGTAGTAGTAGTAAAAGTACCAGTAGCTCCACCATCTTGTAGTAGTGTTTACAGTAGTATTTGTAGTAGTAGTAGTAAAAGTACCAGTAGCTCCACCATGTTTGTATTAGTGTTTACAGTAGTATTTACAGTAGTATTTGTAGTAGTAGTAGTAAAAGTACCAGTAGCTCCACCATGTTTGTAGTAGTGTTTACAGTAGCATTTACAGTAGTATTTGTAGTAGTATTTGTAGTAGTAGTAGTAAAAGTACCAGTAGCTCCACCATTTTTGTAGTAGTGTTTACAGTTGTATTTACAGTAGTATTTGTAGTAGTAGTAGTAAAAGTACCAGTGGCTCCACCATGTTTGTAGTAGTGTTTACAGTTGTATTTACAGTAGTATTTGTAGTAGTAGTAGTAAAAGTACCAGTAGCTCCACCATGTTTGTAGTAGTGTTTACAGTAGTATTTACAGTAGTATTTGTAGTAGTAGTAGTAAAAGTATCATTAGCTCCACCATGTTTGTAGTAGTGTTTACAGTAGTATTTACAATAGTATTTGTAGTAGTAGTAGTAAAAGTACCAGTAGCTCCACCATGTTTGTAGTAGTGTTTACAGTAGTATTTACAGTAGTATTTGTAGTAGTAGTAGTAGTAAAAGTACCAGTAGCTCCACCATGTTTGTAGTAGTGTTTACAGTAGTATTTACAGTAGTATTTGTAGTAGTAGTAGTAAAAGTACCAGTAGCTCCACCATGTTTGTAGTAGTGTTTACAGTAGTATTTACAGTAGTATTTGTAGAAGTAGTAGTAAAAGTACCAGTAGCTCCACCATGTTTGTAGCAGTGTTTACAGTAGTATTTACAGTAGTATTTGTGGTAGTAGTAGTAAAAGAACCAGTAGCTCCACCATGTTTGTAGTAGTGTTTACAGTAGTATTTACAGTAGTATTTGTAGTAGTAGCAGTAAAAGTACCAGTAGCTCCACCATGTTTGTAGTAGTATTTACAGTAGTATTTACAGCAGTATTAGTAGTAGTAGTAGTAAAAGTACCAGTAGCTCCACCATGTTTGTAGTAGTGTTTACAGTAGTATTTACAGTAGTATTTGTGGTAGTAGTAGTAAAAGTACCAGTAGCTCCATCATGTTTGTAGTAGTGTTTACAGTAGTATTTACAGTAGTATTTGTAGTAATAGTAGTAAAAGTACCAGTAGCTCTACCATGTTTGTAGAAGTATTTACAGTAGTATTTACAGTAGTATTTACAGTAGTATTTGTAATAGTAGTAGTAAAAGTACCAGTAGCTCCACCACGTTTGTAGTAGTGTTTACAGTAGTATTTACAGTAGTATTTGTAGTAGTAGTAGTAGTAAAAGTACCAGTAGCTCCACCATGTTTGTAGTAGTGTTTACAATAGTATTTACAGTAGTATTTACAGTAGTATTTGTAGTAGTATTTGTAGTAGTAGTAGTAAAAGTACCAGTAGCTCCACCATGTTTGTAGTAGTGTTTACAGTAGCATTTACAGTAGTATTTGTAGTAGTAGTAGTAAAAGTACCAGTAGCTCCACCATGTTTGTAGTAGTGTTTACAGTAGTATTTACAGTAGTATTTGTAGTAGTAGTAGTAAAAGTACCAGTAGCTCCACCATGTTTGTAGTAGTGTTTACAGAAGTATTTACAAAAGTATTTGTAGTAGTAGTAGTAAAAGTACCAGTAGCTCCACCATGTTTGTAGTAGTGTTTACAGTAGTATTTGTAGTAGTAGTAGTAAAAGTACCAGTAGCTCCACCATGTTTGTATTAGTGTTTACAGTAGTATTTACAGTAGTATTTGTAGTAGTAGTAGTAAAAGTACCAGTAGCTCCACCATGTTTGTAGTAGTGTTTACAGTAGCATTTACAGTAGTATTTGTAGTAGTATTTGTAGTAGTAGTAGTAAAAGTACCAGTAGCTCCACCATTTTTGTAGTAGTGTTTACAGTAGTATTTGTAGTAGTAGTAGTAAAAGTACCAGTAGCTCCACCATGTTTGTATTAGTGTTTACAGTAGTATTAAACAGTAGTATTTGTAGTAGTAGTAGTAAAAGTACCAGTAGCTCCACCATGTTTGTATTAGTGTTTACAGTAGCATTTACAGTAGTATTTGTAGTAGTAGTAGTAAAAGTACCAGTAGCTCCACCATGTTTGTAGTAGTGTTTACAGTAGTATTTACAGTAGTATTTGTAGTAGTAGTAGTAAAAGTACCAGTGGCTCCACCATGTTTATAGTAGTGTTTACAGTAGTATTTACAGTAGTATTTGTAGTAGTAGTAGTAAAAGTACCAGTAGCTCCACCATGTTTGTAGTAGTATTTACAGTAGTATTTACAGTAGTATTTGTAGTAGTAGTAGTAAAAGAACCAGTAGCTCCACCATGTTTGTAGTAGTGTTTACGGTAGTATTTACAGTAGTATTTGTAGTAGTAGTAGTAAAAGTACCAGTAGCTCCACCATGTTTGTAGAAGTGTTTACAGTAGTATTTACAGTAGTATTTGTAGTAGTAGTAGTAAAAGTACCAGTAGCTCCACTGTGTTTGTAGTAGTGTTTACAGTAGCATTTACAGTAGTATTTGTAGTAGTAGTAGTAAAAGTACCAGTAGCTCCACCATGTTTGTAGTAGTGTTTACAGTATTTTTTACAGTAGTATTTGTAGTAGTAGTAGTAAAAGTACCAGTAGCTCCACCATGTTTGTAGTAGTGTTTACAGAAGTATTTACAAAAGTATTTGTAGTAGTAGTAGTAAAAGTACCAGTAGCTCCACCATGTTTGTAGTAGTGTTTACAGTAGTATTTGTAGTAGTAGTAGTAAAAGTACCAGTAGCTCCACCATGTTTGTATTAGTGTTTAAAGTAGTATTTACAGTAGTATTTGTAGTAGTAGTAGTAAAAGTACCAGTAGCTCCACCATGTTTGTAGTAGTGTTTACAGTAGCATTTACAGTAGTATTTGTAGTAGTATTTGTAGTAGTAGTAGTAAAAGTACCAGTAGCTCCACCATTTTTGTAGTAGTGTTTACAGTTGTATTTACAGTAGTATTTGTAGTAGTAGTAGTAAAAGTACCAGTGGCTCCACCATGTTTGTAGTAGTGTTTACAGTAGTATTTACAGTAGTATTTGTAGTAGTAGTAGTAAAAGTACCAGTAGCTCCACCATGTTTGTAGTAGTGTTTACAATAGTATTTACAGTAGTATTTACAGTAGTATTTGTAGTAGTATTTGTAGTAGTAGTAGTAAAAGTACCAGTAGCTCCACCATGTTTGTAGTAGTGTTTACAATAGTATTTACAGTAGTATTTACAGTAGTATTTGTAGTAGTATTTGTAGTAGTAGTAGTAAAAGTACCAGTAGCTCTACCATGTTTGTAGTAGTGTTTACAGTAGTGTTTACAGTAGTATTTACAGTAGTATTTGTAGTAGTATTTGTAGTAGTAGTAGTATAAGTACCAGTAGCTCCACCATGTTTGTAGTAGTGTTTACAGTAGCATTTACAGTAGTATTTGTAGTAGTATTTGTAGTAGTAGTAGTATAAGTACCAGTAGCTCCACCATGTTTGTAGTAGTGTTTACAGTAGCATTTACAGTAGTATTTGTAGTAGTATTTGTAGTAGTAGTAGTAAAAGTACCAGTAGCTCCACCATTTTTGTAGTAGTGTTTACAGTTGTATTTACAGTAGTATTTGTAGTAGTAGTAGTAAAAGTACCAGTGGCTCCACCATGTTTGTAGTAGTGTTTACAGTTGTATTTACAGTAGTATTTGTAGTAGTAGTAGTAAAAGTACCAGTAGCTCCACCATGTTTGTAGTAGTGTTTACAGTAGTATTTACAGTAGTATTTGTAGTAGTAGTAGTAAAAGTATCATTAGCTCCACCATGTTTGTAGTAGTGTTTACAGTAGTATTTACAATAGTATTTGTAGTAGTAGTAGTAAAAGTACCAGTAGCTCCACCATGTTTGTAGTAGTGTTTACAGTAGTATTTACAGTAGTATTTGTAGTAGTAGTAGTAGTAAAAGTACCAGTAGCTCCACCATGTTTGTAGTAGTGTTTACAGTAGTATTTACAGTAGTATTTGTAGTAGTAGTAGTAAAAGTACCAGTAGCTCCACCATGTTTGTAGTAGTGTTTACAGTAGTATTTACAGTAGTATTTGTAGAAGTAGTAGTAAAAGTACCAGTAGCTCCACCATGTTTGTAGCAGTGTTTACAGTAGTATTTACAGTAGTATTTGTGGTAGTAGTAGTAAAAGAACCAGTAGCTCCACCATGTTTGTAGTAGTGTTTACAGTAGTATTTACAGTAGTATTTGTAGTAGTAGCAGTAAAAGTACCAGTAGCTCCACCATGTTTGTAGTAGTATTTACAGTAGTATTTACAGCAGTATTAGTAGTAGTAGTAGTAAAAGTACCAGTAGCTCCACCATGTTTGTAGTAGTGTTTACAGTAGTATTTACAGTAGTATTTGTGGTAGTAGTAGTAAAAGTACCAGTAGCTCCATCATGTTTGTAGTAGTGTTTACAGTAGTATTTACAGTAGTATTTGTAGTAATAGTAGTAAAAGTACCAGTAGCTCTACCATGTTTGTAGAAGTATTTACAGTAGTATTTACAGTAGTATTTACAGTAGTATTTGTAATAGTAGTAGTAAAAGTACCAGTAGCTCCACCACGTTTGTAGTAGTGTTTACAGTAGTATTTACAGTAGTATTTGTAGTAGTAGTAGTAGTAAAAGTACCAGTAGCTCCACCATGTTTGTAGTAGTGTTTACAATAGTATTTACAGTAGTATTTACAGTAGTATTTGTAGTAGTATTTGTAGTAGTAGTAGTAAAAGTACCAGTAGCTCCACCATGTTTGTAGTAGTGTTTACAATAGTATTTACAGTAGTATTTACAGTAGTATTTGTAGTAGTATTTGTAGTAGTAGTAGTAAAAGTACCAGTAGCTCTACCATGTTTTTTAGTAGTGTTTACAGTAGTATTTACAGCAGTATTAGTAGTGGTAGTAGTAAAAGTACCAGTAGCTCCACCATGTTTGTAGTAGTGCTTACAGTAGTATTTACAGTAGTATTTGTAGTAGTAGTAGTAAAAGTACCAGTAGCTCCACCATGTTTGTAGTAGTGTTTACAGTAGTATTTGTAGTAGTAGTAGTAAAAGTACCAGTAGCTCCACCATGTTTGTATTAGTGTTTACAGTAGTATTTACAGTAGTATTTGTAGTAGTAGTAGTAAAAGTACCAGTAGCTCCACCATGTTTGTATTAGTGTTTACAGTAGTATTTACAGTAGTATTTGTAGTAGTAGTAGTAAAAGTACCAGTAGCTCCACTATGTTTGTAGTAGTGTTTACAATAGTATTTACAGTAGTATTTACAGTAGTATTTGTAGTAGTATTTGTAGTAGTAGTAGTAAAAGTACCAGTAGCTCTACCATGTTTTTTAGTAGTGTTTACAGTAGTATTTACAGTAGTATTTGTAGTAGTAGTAGTAGTAGTAAAAGTACCTGTAGCTCCACCATGTTTGTAGTAGTGTTTACAGTAGTATTTACAGTAGTATTTGTAGTAGTAGTAGTAAAAGTACCAGTAGCTCCACCATGTTTGTATTAGTGTTTACAGTAGTATTAAACAGTAGTATTTGTAGTAGTAGTAGTAAAAGTACCAGTAGCTCCACCATGTTTGTATTAGTGTTTACAGTAGCATTTACAGTAGTATTTGTAGTAGTAGTAGTAAAAGTACCAGTAGCTCCACCATGTTTGTAGTAGTGTTTACAGTAGTATTTACAGTAGTATTTGTAGTAGTAGTAGTAAAAGTACCAGTGGCTCCACCATGTTTATAGTAGTGTTTACAGTAGTATTTACAGTAGTATTTGTAGTAGTAGTAGTAAAAGTACCAGTAGCTCCACCATGTTTGTAGTAGTATTTACAGTAGTATTTACAGTAGTATTTGTAGTAGTAGTAGTAAAAGAACCAGTAGCTCCACCATGTTTGTAGTAGTGTTTACGGTAGTATTTACAGTAGTATTTGTAGTAGTAGTAGTAAAAGTACCAGTAGCTCCACCATGTTTGTAGTAGTGTTTACAGTAGTATTTACAGTAGTATTTGTAGAAGTAGTAGTAAAAGTACCAGTAGCTCCACCATGTTTGTAGTAGTGTTTACAGTAGTATTTACAGTAGTATTTGTAGTAATAGTAGTAAAAGTACCAGTAGCTCTACCATGTTTGTAGAAGTATTTACAGTAGTATTTACAGTAGTATTTACAGTAGTATTTGTAATAGTAGTAGTAAAAGTACCAGTAGCTCCACCACGTTTGTAGTAGTGTTTACAGTAGTATTTACAGTAGTATTTGTAGTAGTAGTAGTAGTAAAAGTACCAGTAGCTCCACCATGTTTGTAGTAGTGTTTACAATAGTATTTACAGTAGTATTTACAGTAGTATTTGTAGTAGTATTTGTAGTAGTAGTAGTAAAAGTACCAGTAGCTCCACCATGTTTGTAGTAGTGTTTACAATAGTATTTACAGTAGTATTTACAGTAGTATTTGTAGTAGTATTTGTAGTAGTAGTAGTAAAAGTACCAGTAGCTCTACCATGTTTTTTAGTAGTGTTTACAGTAGTATTTACAGTAGTATTTGTAGTAGTAGTAGTAGTAGTAAAAGTACCTGTAGCTCCACCATGTTTGTAGTAGTGTTTACAGTAGTATTTACAGCAGTATTAGTAGTGGTAGTAGTAAAAGTACCAGTAGCTCCACCATGTTTGTAGTAGTGCTTACAGTAGTATTTACAGTAGTATTTGTAGTAGTAGTAGTAAAAGTACCAGTAGCTCCACCATGTTTGTAGTAGTGTTTACAGTAGTATTTGTAGTAGTAGTAGTAAAAGTACCAGTAGCTCCACCATGTTTGTATTAGTGTTTACAGTAGTATTTACAGTAGTATTTGTAGTAGTAGTAGTAAAAGTACCAGTAGCTCCACCATGTTTGTAGTAGTGTTTACAGTAGCATTTACAGTAGTATTTGTAGTAGTATTTGTAGTAGTAGTAGTAAAAGTACCAGTAGCTCCACCATTTTTGTAGTAGTGTTTACAGTAGTATTTGTAGTAGTAGTAGTAAAAGTACCAGTAGCTCCACCATGTTTGTATTAGTGTTTACAGTAGTATTAAACAGTAGTATTTGTAGTAGTAGTAGTAAAAGTACCAGTAGCTCCACCATGTTTGTATTAGTGTTTACAGTAGCATTTACAGTAGTATTTGTAGTAGTAGTAGTAAAAGTACCAGTAGCTCCACCATGTTTGTAGTAGTGTTTACAGTAGTATTTACAGTAGTATTTGTAGTAGTAGTAGTAAAAGTACCAGTGGCTCCACCATGTTTATAGTAGTGTTTACAGTAGTATTTACAGTAGTATTTGTAGTAGTAGTAGTAAAAGTACCAGTAGCTCCACCATGTTTGTAGTAGTATTTACAGTAGTATTTACAGTAGTATTTGTAGTAGTAGTAGTAAAAGAACCAGTAGCTCCACCATGTTTGTAGTAGTGTTTACGGTAGTATTTACAGTAGTATTTGTAGTAGTAGTAGTAAAAGTACCAGTAGCTCCACCATGTTTGTAGAAGTGTTTACAGTAGTATTTACAGTAGTATTTACAGTAGTATTTACAGTAGTATTTGTAATAGTAGTAGTAAAAGTACCAGTAGCTCCACCACGTTTGTAGTAGTGTTTACAGTAGTATTTACAGTAGTATTTGTAGTAGTAGTAGTAGTAAAAGTACCAGTAGCTCCACCATGTTTGTAGTAGTGTTTACAATAGTATTTACAGTAGTATTTACAGTAGTATTTGTAGTAGTATTTGTAGTAGTAGTAGTAAAAGTACCAGTAGCTCCACCATGTTTGTAGTAGTGTTTACAATAGTATTTACAGTAGTATTTACAGTAGTATTTGTAGTAGTATTTGTAGTAGTAGTAGTAAAAGTACCAGTAGCTCTACCATGTTTTTTAGTAGTGTTTACAGTAGTATTTACAGCAGTATTAGTAGTGGTAGTAGTAAAAGTACTAGTAGCTCCACCATGTTTGTAGTAGTGCTTACAGTAGTATTTACAGTAGTATTTGTAGTAGTAGTAGTAAAAGTACCAGTAGCTCCACCATGTTTGTAGTAGTGTTTACAGTAGTATTTGTAGTAGTAGTAGTAAAAGTACCAGTAGCTCCACCATGTTTGTATTAGTGTTTACAGTAGTATTTACAGTAGTATTTGTAGTAGTAGTAGTAAAAGTACCAGTAGCTCCACCATGTTTGTATTAGTGTTTACAGTAGTATTTACAGTAGTATTTGTAGTAGTAGTAGTAAAAGTACCAGTAGCTCCACTATGTTTGTAGTAGTGTTTACAATAGTATTTACAGTAGTATTTACAGTAGTATTTGTAGTAGTATTTGTAGTAGTAGTAGTAAAAGTACCAGTAGCTCTACCATGTTTTTTAGTAGTGTTTACAGTAGTATTTACAGTAGTATTTGTAGTAGTAGTAGTAGTAGTAAAAGTACCTGTAGCTCCACCATGTTTGTAGTAGTGTTTACAGTAGTATTTACAGTAGTATTTGTAGTAGTAGTAGTAAAAGTACCAGTAGCTCCACCATGTTTGTAGTAGTGTTTACAGTAGTATTTGTAGTAGTAGTAGTAAAAGTACCAGTAGCTCCACCATGTTTGTATTAGTGTTTACAGTAGTATTAAACAGTAGTATTTGTAGTAGTAGTAGTAAAAGTACCAGTAGCTCCACCATGTTTGTATTAGTGTTTACAGTAGCATTTACAGTAGTATTTGTAGTAGTAGTAGTAAAAGTACCAGTAGCTCCACCATGTTTGTAGTAGTGTTTACAGTAGTATTTACAGTAGTATTTGTAGTAGTAGTAGTAAAAGTACCAGTAGCTCCACCATGTTTGTAGAAGTGTTTACAGTAGTATTTACAGTAGTATTTGTAGTAGTAGTAGTAAAAGTACCAGTAGCTCCACTGTGTTTGTAGTAGTGTTTACAGTAGCATTTACAGTAGTATTTGTAGTAGTAGTAGTAAAAGTACCAGTAGCTCCACCATGTTTGTAGTAGTGTTTACAGTATTTTTTACAGTAGTATTTGTAGTAGTAGTAGTAAAAGTACCAGTAGCTCCACCATGTTTGTAGTAGTGTTTACAGAAGTATTTACAAAAGTATTTGTAGTAGTAGTAGTAAAAGTACCAGTAGCTCCACCATGTTTGTATTAGTGTTTACAGTAGCATTTACAGTAGTATTTGTAGTAGTAGTAGTAAAAGTACCAGTAGCTCCACCATGTTTGTAGTAGTGTTTACAGTAGTATTTACAGTAGTATTTGTAGTAGTAGTAGTAAAAGTACCAGTAGCTCCACCATGTTTGTAGAAGTGTTTACAGTAGTATTTACAGTAGTATTTGTAGTAGTAGTAGTAAAAGTACCAGTAGCTCCACTGTGTTTGTAGTAGTGTTTACAGTAGCATTTACAGTAGTATTTGTAGTAGTAGTAGTAAAAGTACCAGTAGCTCCACCATGTTTGTAGTAGTGTTTACAGTATTTTTTACAGTAGTATTTGTAGTAGTAGTAGTAAAAGTACCAGTAGCTCCACCATGTTTGTAGTAGTGTTTACAGAAGTATTTACAAAAGTATTTGTAGTAGTAGTAGTAAAAGTACCAGTAGCTCCACCATGTTTGTAGTAGTGTTTACAGTAGTATTTGTAGTAGTAGTAGTAAAAGTACCAGTAGCTCCACCATGTTTGTATTAGTGTTTAAAGTAGTATTTACAGTAGTATGAGTAGTAGTAGTAGTAAAAGTACCAGTAGCTCCACCATGTTTGTAGTAGTGTTTACAGTAGCATTTACAGTAGTATTTGTAGTAGTATTTGTAGTAGTAGTAGTAAAAGTACCAGTAGCTCCACCATTTTTGTAGTAGTGTTTACAGTTGTATTTACAGTAGTATTTGTAGTAGTAGTAGTAAAAGTACCAGTGGCTCCACCATGTTTGTAGTAGTGTTTACAGTAGTATTTACAGTAGTATTTGTAGTAGTAGTAGTAAAAGTACCAGTAGCTCCACCATGTTTGTAGTAGTGTTTACAATAGTATTTACAGTAGTATTTACAGTAGTATTTGTAGTAGTATTTGTAGTAGTAGTAGTAAAAGTACCAGTAGCTCCACCATGTTTGTAGTAGTGTTTACAATAGTATTTACAGTAGTATTTACAGTAGTATTTGTAGTAGTATTTGTAGTAGTAGTAGTAAAAGTACCAGTAGCTCTACCATGTTTGTAGTAGTGTTTACAGTAGTGTTTACAGTAGTATTTACAGTAGTATTTGTAGTAGTATTTGTAGTAGTAGTAGTATAAGTACCAGTAGCTCCACCATGTTTGTAGTAGTGTTTACAGTAGCATTTACAGTAGTATTTGTAGTAGTATTTGTAGTAGTAGTAGTATAAGTACCAGTAGCTCCACCATGTTTGTAGTAGTGTTTACAGTAGCATTTACAGTAGTATTTGTAGTAGTATTTGTAGTAGTAGTAGTAAAAGTACCAGTAGCTCCACCATTTTTGTAGTAGTGTTTACAGTTGTATTTACAGTAGTATTTGTAGTAGTAGTAGTAAAAGTACCAGTGGCTCCACCATGTTTGTAGTAGTGTTTACAGTTGTATTTACAGTAGTATTTGTAGTAGTAGTAGTAAAAGTACCAGTAGCTCCACCATGTTTGTAGTAGTGTTTACAGTAGTATTTACAGTAGTATTTGTAGTAGTAGTAGTAAAAGTATCATTAGCTCCACCATGTTTGTAGTAGTGTTTACAGTAGTATTTACAATAGTATTTGTAGTAGTAGTAGTAAAAGTACCAGTAGCTCCACCATGTTTGTAGTAGTGTTTACAGTAGTATTTACAGTAGTATTTGTAGTAGTAGTAGTAGTAAAAGTACCAGTAGCTCCACCATGTTTGTAGTAGTGTTTACAGTAGTATTTACAGTAGTATTTGTAGTAGTAGTAGTAAAAGTACCAGTAGCTCCACCATGTTTGTAGTAGTGTTTACAGTAGTATTTACAGTAGTATTTGTAGAAGTAGTAGTAAAAGTACCAGTAGCTCCACCATGTTTGTAGCAGTGTTTACAGTAGTATTTACAGTAGTATTTGTGGTAGTAGTAGTAAAAGAACCAGTAGCTCCACCATGTTTGTAGTAGTGTTTACAGTAGTATTTACAGTAGTATTTGTAGTAGTAGCAGTAAAAGTACCAGTAGCTCCACCATGTTTGTAGTAGTATTTACAGTAGTATTTACAGCAGTATTAGTAGTAGTAGTAGTAAAAGTACCAGTAGCTCCACCATGTTTGTAGTAGTGTTTACAGTAGTATTTACAGTAGTATTTGTGGTAGTAGTAGTAAAAGTACCAGTAGCTCCATCATGTTTGTAGTAGTGTTTACAGTAGTATTTACAGTAGTATTTGTAGTAATAGTAGTAAAAGTACCAGTAGCTCTACCATGTTTGTAGAAGTATTTACAGTAGTATTTACAGTAGTATTTACAGTAGTATTTGTAATAGTAGTAGTAAAAGTACCAGTAGCTCCACCACGTTTGTAGTAGTGTTTACAGTAGTATTTACAGTAGTATTTGTAGTAGTAGTAGTAGTAAAAGTACCAGTAGCTCCACCATGTTTGTAGTAGTGTTTACAATAGTATTTACAGTAGTATTTACAGTAGTATTTGTAGTAGTATTTGTAGTAGTAGTAGTAAAAGTACCAGTAGCTCCACCATGTTTGTAGTAGTGTTTACAATAGTATTTACAGTAGTATTTACAGTAGTATTTGTAGTAGTATTTGTAGTAGTAGTAGTAAAAGTACCAGTAGCTCTACCATGTTTTTTAGTAGTGTTTACAGTAGTATTTACAGCAGTATTAGTAGTGGTAGTAGTAAAAGTACCAGTAGCTCCACCATGTTTGTAGTAGTGCTTACAGTAGTATTTACAGTAGTATTTGTAGTAGTAGTAGTAAAAGTACCAGTAGCTCCACCATGTTTGTAGTAGTGTTTACAGTAGTATTTGTAGTAGTAGTAGTAAAAGTACCAGTAGCTCCACCATGTTTGTATTAGTGTTTACAGTAGTATTTACAGTAGTATTTGTAGTAGTAGTAGTAAAAGTACCAGTAGCTCCACCATGTTTGTATTAGTGTTTACAGTAGTATTTACAGTAGTATTTGTAGTAGTAGTAGTAAAAGTACCAGTAGCTCCACTATGTTTGTAGTAGTGTTTACAATAGTATTTACAGTAGTATTTACAGTAGTATTTGTAGTAGTATTTGTAGTAGTAGTAGTAAAAGTACCAGTAGCTCTACCATGTTTTTTAGTAGTGTTTACAGTAGTATTTACAGTAGTATTTGTAGTAGTAGTAGTAGTAGTAAAAGTACCTGTAGCTCCACCATGTTTGTAGTAGTGTTTACAGTAGTATTTACAGTAGTATTTGTAGTAGTAGTAGTAAAAGTACCAGTAGCTCCACCATGTTTGTATTAGTGTTTACAGTAGTATTAAACAGTAGTATTTGTAGTAGTAGTAGTAAAAGTACCAGTAGCTCCACCATGTTTGTATTAGTGTTTACAGTAGCATTTACAGTAGTATTTGTAGTAGTAGTAGTAAAAGTACCAGTAGCTCCACCATGTTTGTAGTAGTGTTTACAGTAGTATTTACAGTAGTATTTGTAGTAGTAGTAGTAAAAGTACCAGTGGCTCCACCATGTTTATAGTAGTGTTTACAGTAGTATTTACAGTAGTATTTGTAGTAGTAGTAGTAAAAGTACCAGTAGCTCCACCATGTTTGTAGTAGTATTTACAGTAGTATTTACAGTAGTATTTGTAGTAGTAGTAGTAAAAGAACCAGTAGCTCCACCATGTTTGTAGTAGTGTTTACGGTAGTATTTACAGTAGTATTTGTAGTAGTAGTAGTAAAAGTACCAGTAGCTCCACCATGTTTGTAGTAGTGTTTACAGTAGTATTTACAGTAGTATTTGTAGAAGTAGTAGTAAAAGTACCAGTAGCTCCACCATGTTTGTAGTAGTGTTTACAGTAGTATTTACAGTAGTATTTGTAGTAATAGTAGTAAAAGTACCAGTAGCTCTACCATGTTTGTAGAAGTATTTACAGTAGTATTTACAGTAGTATTTACAGTAGTATTTGTAATAGTAGTAGTAAAAGTACCAGTAGCTCCACCACGTTTGTAGTAGTGTTTACAGTAGTATTTACAGTAGTATTTGTAGTAGTAGTAGTAGTAAAAGTACCAGTAGCTCCACCATGTTTGTAGTAGTGTTTACAATAGTATTTACAGTAGTATTTACAGTAGTATTTGTAGTAGTATTTGTAGTAGTAGTAGTAAAAGTACCAGTAGCTCCACCATGTTTGTAGTAGTGTTTACAATAGTATTTACAGTAGTATTTACAGTAGTATTTGTAGTAGTATTTGTAGTAGTAGTAGTAAAAGTACCAGTAGCTCTACCATGTTTTTTAGTAGTGTTTACAGTAGTATTTACAGTAGTATTTGTAGTAGTAGTAGTAGTAGTAAAAGTACCTGTAGCTCCACCATGTTTGTAGTAGTGTTTACAGTAGTATTTACAGCAGTATTAGTAGTGGTAGTAGTAAAAGTACCAGTAGCTCCACCATGTTTGTAGTAGTGCTTACAGTAGTATTTACAGTAGTATTTGTAGTAGTAGTAGTAAAAGTACCAGTAGCTCCACCATGTTTGTAGTAGTGTTTACAGTAGTATTTGTAGTAGTAGTAGTAAAAGTACCAGTAGCTCCACCATGTTTGTATTAGTGTTTACAGTAGTATTTACAGTAGTATTTGTAGTAGTAGTAGTAAAAGTACCAGTAGCTCCACCATGTTTGTAGTAGTGTTTACAGTAGCATTTACAGTAGTATTTGTAGTAGTATTTGTAGTAGTAGTAGTAAAAGTACCAGTAGCTCCACCATTTTTGTAGTAGTGTTTACAGTAGTATTTGTAGTAGTAGTAGTAAAAGTACCAGTAGCTCCACCATGTTTGTATTAGTGTTTACAGTAGTATTAAACAGTAGTATTTGTAGTAGTAGTAGTAAAAGTACCAGTAGCTCCACCATGTTTGTATTAGTGTTTACAGTAGCATTTACAGTAGTATTTGTAGTAGTAGTAGTAAAAGTACCAGTAGCTCCACCATGTTTGTAGTAGTGTTTACAGTAGTATTTACAGTAGTATTTGTAGTAGTAGTAGTAAAAGTACCAGTGGCTCCACCATGTTTATAGTAGTGTTTACAGTAGTATTTACAGTAGTATTTGTAGTAGTAGTAGTAAAAGTACCAGTAGCTCCACCATGTTTGTAGTAGTATTTACAGTAGTATTTACAGTAGTATTTGTAGTAGTAGTAGTAAAAGAACCAGTAGCTCCACCATGTTTGTAGTAGTGTTTACGGTAGTATTTACAGTAGTATTTGTAGTAGTAGTAGTAAAAGTACCAGTAGCTCCACCATGTTTGTAGAAGTGTTTACAGTAGTATTTACAGTAGTATTTACAGTAGTATTTACAGTAGTATTTGTAATAGTAGTAGTAAAAGTACCAGTAGCTCCACCACGTTTGTAGTAGTGTTTACAGTAGTATTTACAGTAGTATTTGTAGTAGTAGTAGTAGTAAAAGTACCAGTAGCTCCACCATGTTTGTAGTAGTGTTTACAATAGTATTTACAGTAGTATTTACAGTAGTATTTGTAGTAGTATTTGTAGTAGTAGTAGTAAAAGTACCAGTAGCTCCACCATGTTTGTAGTAGTGTTTACAATAGTATTTACAGTAGTATTTACAGTAGTATTTGTAGTAGTATTTGTAGTAGTAGTAGTAAAAGTACCAGTAGCTCTACCATGTTTTTTAGTAGTGTTTACAGTAGTATTTACAGCAGTATTAGTAGTGGTAGTAGTAAAAGTACTAGTAGCTCCACCATGTTTGTAGTAGTGCTTACAGTAGTATTTACAGTAGTATTTGTAGTAGTAGTAGTAAAAGTACCAGTAGCTCCACCATGTTTGTAGTAGTGTTTACAGTAGTATTTGTAGTAGTAGTAGTAAAAGTACCAGTAGCTCCACCATGTTTGTATTAGTGTTTACAGTAGTATTTACAGTAGTATTTGTAGTAGTAGTAGTAAAAGTACCAGTAGCTCCACCATGTTTGTATTAGTGTTTACAGTAGTATTTACAGTAGTATTTGTAGTAGTAGTAGTAAAAGTACCAGTAGCTCCACTATGTTTGTAGTAGTGTTTACAATAGTATTTACAGTAGTATTTACAGTAGTATTTGTAGTAGTATTTGTAGTAGTAGTAGTAAAAGTACCAGTAGCTCTACCATGTTTTTTAGTAGTGTTTACAGTAGTATTTACAGTAGTATTTGTAGTAGTAGTAGTAGTAGTAAAAGTACCTGTAGCTCCACCATGTTTGTAGTAGTGTTTACAGTAGTATTTACAGTAGTATTTGTAGTAGTAGTAGTAAAAGTACCAGTAGCTCCACCATGTTTGTAGTAGTGTTTACAGTAGTATTTGTAGTAGTAGTAGTAAAAGTACCAGTAGCTCCACCATGTTTGTATTAGTGTTTACAGTAGTATTAAACAGTAGTATTTGTAGTAGTAGTAGTAAAAGTACCAGTAGCTCCACCATGTTTGTATTAGTGTTTACAGTAGCATTTACAGTAGTATTTGTAGTAGTAGTAGTAAAAGTACCAGTAGCTCCACCATGTTTGTAGTAGTGTTTACAGTAGTATTTACAGTAGTATTTGTAGAAGTAGTAGTAAAAGTACCAGTAGCTCCACCATGTTTGTAGCAGTGTTTACAGTAGTATTTACAGTAGTATTTGTGGTAGTAGTAGTAAAAGAACCAGTAGCTCCACCATGTTTGTAGTAGTGTTTACAGTAGTATTTACAGTAGTATTTGTAGTAGTAGCAGTAAAAGTACCAGTAGCTCCACCATGTTTGTAGTAGTATTTACAGTAGTATTTACAGCAGTATTAGTAGTAGTAGTAGTAAAAGTACCAGTAGCTCCACCATGTTTGTAGTAGTGTTTACAGTAGTATTTACAGTAGTATTTGTGGTAGTAGTAGTAAAAGTACCAGTAGCTCCATCATGTTTGTAGTAGTGTTTACAGTAGTATTTACAGTAGTATTTGTAGTAATAGTAGTAAAAGTACCAGTAGCTCTACCATGTTTGTAGAAGTATTTACAGTAGTATTTACAGTAGTATTTACAGTAGTATTTGTAATAGTAGTAGTAAAAGTACCAGTAGCTCCACCACGTTTGTAGTAGTGTTTACAGTAGTATTTACAGTAGTATTTGTAGTAGTAGTAGTAGTAAAAGTACCAGTAGCTCCACCATGTTTGTAGTAGTGTTTACAATAGTATTTACAGTAGTATTTACAGTAGTATTTGTAGTAGTATTTGTAGTAGTAGTAGTAAAAGTACCAGTAGCTCCACCATGTTTGTAGTAGTGTTTACAATAGTATTTACAGTAGTATTTACAGTAGTATTTGTAGTAGTATTTGTAGTAGTAGTAGTAAAAGTACCAGTAGCTCTACCATGTTTTTTAGTAGTGTTTACAGTAGTATTTACAGTAGTATTTGTAGTAGTAGTAGTAGTAGTAAAAGTACCTGTAGCTCCACCATGTTTGTAGTAGTGTTTACAATAGTATTTACAGTAGTATTTACAGTAGTATTTACAGCAGTATTAGTAGTGGTAGTAGTAAAAGTACCAGTAGCTCCACCATGTTTGTAGTAGTGCTTACAGTAGTATTTACAGTAGTATTTGTAGTAGTAGTAGTAAAAGTACCAGTAGCTCCACCATGTTTGTAGTAGTGTTTACAGTAGTATTTGTAGTAGTAGTAGTAAAAGTACCAGTAGCTCCACCATGTTTGTATTAGTGTTTACAGTAGTATTTACAGTAGTATTTGTAGTAGTAGTAGTAAAAGTACCAGTAGCTCCACCATGTTTGTAGTAGTGTTTACAGTAGCATTTACAGTAGTATTTGTAGTAGTATTTGTAGTAGTAGTAGTAAAAGTACCAGTAGCTCCACCATTTTTGTAGTAGTGTTTACAGTAGTATTTGTAGTAGTAGTAGTAAAAGTGCCAGTAGCTCCACCATGTTTGTATTAGTGTTTACAGTAGTATTAAACAGTAGTATTTGTAGTAGTAGTAGTAAAAGTACCAGTAGCTCCACCATGTTTGTATTAGTGTTTACAGTAGCATTTACAGTAGTATTTGTAGTAGTAGTAGTAAAAGTACCAGTAGCTCCACCATGTTTGTAGTAGTGTTTACAGTAGTATTTACAGTAGTATTTGTAGTAGTAGTAGTAAAAGTACCAGTGGCTCCACCATGTTTATAGTAGTGTTTACAGTAGTATTTACAGTAGTATTTGTAGTAGTAGTAGTAAAAGTACCAGTAGCTCCACCATGTTTGTAGTAGTATTTACAGTAGTATTTACAGTAGTATTTGTAGTAGTAGTAGTAAAAGAACCAGTAGCTCCACCATGTTTGTAGTAGTGTTTACGGTAGTATTTACAGTAGTATTTGTAGTAGTAGTAGTAAAAGTACCAGTAGCTCCACCATGTTTGTAGAAGTGTTTACAGTAGTATTTACAGTAGTATTTGTAGTAGTAGTAGTAAAAGTACCAGTAGCTCCACCATGTTTGTAGTAGTGTTTACAGTAGCATTTACAGTAGTATTTGTAGTAGTAGTAGTAAAAGTACCAGTAGCTCCACCATGTTTGTAGTAGTGTTTACAGTATTTTTTACAGTAGTATTTGTAGTAGTAGTAGTAAAAGTACCAGTAGCTCCACCATGTTTGTAGTAGTGTTTACAGAAGTATTTACAAAAGTATTTGTAGTAGTAGTAGTAAAAGTACCAGTAGCTCCACCATGTTTGTAGTAGTGTTTACAGTAGTATTTGTAGTAGTAGTAGTAAAAGTACCAGTAGCTCCACCATGTTTGTATTAGTGTTTACAGTAGTATTTACAGTAGTATTTGTAGTAGTAGTAGTAAAAGTACCAGTAGCTCCACCATGTTTGTAGTAGTGTTTACAGTAGCATTTACAGTAGTATTTGTAGTAGTATTTGTAGTAGTAGTAGTAAAAGTACCAGTAGCTCCACCATTTTTGTAGTAGTGTTTACAGTTGTATTTACAGTAGTATTTGTAGTAGTAGTAGTAAAAGTACCAGTGGCTCCACCATGTTTGTAGTAGTGTTTACAGTAGTATTTACAGTAGTATTTGTAGTAGTAGTAGTAAAAGTACCAGTAGCTCCACCATGTTTGTAGTAGTGTTTACAATAGTATTTACAGTAGTATTTACAGTAGTATTTGTAGTAGTATTTGTAGTAGTAGTAGTAAAAGTACCAGTAGCTCCACCATGTTTGTAGTAGTGTTTACAATAGTATTTACAGTAGTATTTACAGTAGTATTTGTAGTAGTATTTGTAGTAGTAGTAGTAAAAGTACCAGTAGCTCTACCATGTTTGTAGTAGTGTTTACAGTAGTGTTTACAGTAGTATTTACAGTAGTATTTGTAGTAGTATTTGTAGTAGTAGTAGTATAAGTACCAGTAGCTCCACCATGTTTGTAGTAGTGTTTACAGTAGCATTTACAGTAGTATTTGTAGTAGTATTTGTAGTAGTAGTAGTATAAGTACCAGTAGCTCCACCATGTTTGTAGTAGTGTTTACAGTAGCATTTACAGTAGTATTTGTAGTAGTATTTGTAGTAGTAGTAGTAAAAGTACCAGTAGCTCCACCATTTTTGTAGTAGTGTTTACAGTTGTATTTACAGTAGTATTTGTAGTAGTAGTAGTAAAAGTACCAGTGGCTCCACCATGTTTGTAGTAGTGTTTACAGTTGTATTTACAGTAGTATTTGTAGTAGTAGTAGTAAAAGTACCAGTAGCTCCACCATGTTTGTAGTAGTGTTTACAGTAGTATTTACAGTAGTATTTGTAGTAGTAGTAGTAAAAGTATCATTAGCTCCACCATGTTTGTAGTAGTGTTTACAGTAGTATTTACAATAGTATTTGTAGTAGTAGTAGTAAAAGTACCAGTAGCTCCACCATGTTTGTAGTAGTGTTTACAGTAGTATTTACAGTAGTATTTGTAGTAGTAGTAGTAGTAAAAGTACCAGTAGCTCCACCATGTTTGTAGTAGTGTTTACAGTAGTATTTACAGTAGTATTTGTAGTAGTAGTAGTAAAAGTACCAGTAGCTCCACCATGTTTGTAGTAGTGTTTACAGTAGTATTTACAGTAGTATTTGTAGAAGTAGTAGTAAAAGTACCAGTAGCTCCACCATGTTTGTAGCAGTGTTTACAGTAGTATTTACAGTAGTATTTGTGGTAGTAGTAGTAAAAGAACCAGTAGCTCCACCATGTTTGTAGTAGTGTTTACAGTAGTATTTACAGTAGTATTTGTAGTAGTAGCAGTAAAAGTACCAGTAGCTCCACCATGTTTGTAGTAGTATTTACAGTAGTATTTACAGCAGTATTAGTAGTAGTAGTAGTAAAAGTACCAGTAGCTCCACCATGTTTGTAGTAGTGTTTACAGTAGTATTTACAGTAGTATTTGTGGTAGTAGTAGTAAAAGTACCAGTAGCTCCATCATGTTTGTAGTAGTGTTTACAGTAGTATTTACAGTAGTATTTGTAGTAATAGTAGTAAAAGTACCAGTAGCTCTACCATGTTTGTAGAAGTATTTACAGTAGTATTTACAGTAGTATTTACAGTAGTATTTGTAATAGTAGTAGTAAAAGTACCAGTAGCTCCACCACGTTTGTAGTAGTGTTTACAGTAGTATTTACAGTAGTATTTGTAGTAGTAGTAGTAGTAAAAGTACCAGTAGCTCCACCATGTTTGTAGTAGTGTTTACAATAGTATTTACAGTAGTATTTACAGTAGTATTTGTAGTAGTATTTGTAGTAGTAGTAGTAAAAGTACCAGTAGCTCCACCATGTTTGTAGTAGTGTTTACAATAGTATTTACAGTAGTATTTACAGTAGTATTTGTAGTAGTATTTGTAGTAGTAGTAGTAAAAGTACCAGTAGCTCTACCATGTTTTTTAGTAGTGTTTACAGTAGTATTTACAGTAGTATTTGTAGTAGTAGTAGTAGTAGTAAAAGTACCTGTAGCTCCACCATGTTTGTAGTAGTGTTTACAGTAGTATTTACAGCAGTATTAGTAGTGGTAGTAGTAAAAGTACCAGTAGCTCCACCATGTTTGTAGTAGTGCTTACAGTAGTATTTACAGTAGTATTTGTAGTAGTAGTAGTAAAAGTACCAGTAGCTCCACCATGTTTGTAGTAGTGTTTACAGTAGTATTTGTAGTAGTAGTAGTAAAAGTACCAGTAGCTCCACCATGTTTGTATTAGTGTTTACAGTAGTATTTACAGTAGTATTTGTAGTAGTAGTAGTAAAAGTACCAGTAGCTCCACCATGTTTGTATTAGTGTTTACAGTAGTATTTACAGTAGTATTTGTAGTAGTAGTAGTAAAAGTACCAGTAGCTCCACTATGTTTGTAGTAGTGTTTACAATAGTATTTACAGTAGTATTTACAGTAGTATTTGTAGTAGTATTTGTAGTAGTAGTAGTAAAAGTACCAGTAGCTCTACCATGTTTTTTAGTAGTGTTTACAGTAGTATTTACAGTAGTATTTGTAGTAGTAGTAGTAGTAGTAAAAGTACCTGTAGCTCCACCATGTTTGTAGTAGTGTTTACAGTAGTATTTACAGTAGTATTTGTAGTAGTAGTAGTAAAAGTACCAGTAGCTCCACCATGTTTGTAGTAGTGTTTACAGTAGTATTTGTAGTAGTAGTAGTAAAAGTACCAGTAGCTCCACCATGTTTGTATTAGTGTTTACAGTAGTATTAAACAGTAGTATTTGTAGTAGTAGTAGTAAAAGTACCAGTAGCTCCACCATGTTTGTATTAGTGTTTACAGTAGCATTTACAGTAGTATTTGTAGTAGTAGTAGTAAAAGTACCAGTAGCTCCACCATGTTTGTAGTAGTGTTTACAGTAGTATTTACAGTAGTATTTGTAGTAGTAGTAGTAAAAGTACCAGTGGCTCCACCATGTTTATAGTAGTGTTTACAGTAGTATTTACAGTAGTATTTGTAGTAGTAGTAGTAAAAGTACCAGTAGCTCCACCATGTTTGTAGTAGTATTTACAGTAGTATTTACAGTAGTATTTGTAGTAGTAGTAGTAAAAGAACCAGTAGCTCCACCATGTTTGTAGTAGTGTTTACGGTAGTATTTACAGTAGTATTTGTAGTAGTAGTAGTAAAAGTACCAGTAGCTCCACCATGTTTGTAGTAGTGTTTACAGTAGTATTTACAGTAGTATTTGTAGAAGTAGTAGTAAAAGTACCAGTAGCTCCACCATGTTTGTAGCAGTGTTTACAGTAGTATTTACAGTAGTATTTGTGGTAGTAGTAGTAAAAGAACCAGTAGCTCCACCATGTTTGTAGTAGTGTTTACAGTAGTATTTACAGTAGTATTTGTAGTAGTAGCAGTAAAAGTACCAGTAGCTCCACCATGTTTGTAGTAGTATTTACAGTAGTATTTACAGCAGTATTAGTAGTAGTAGTAGTAAAAGTACCAGTAGCTCCACCATGTTTGTAGTAGTGTTTACAGTAGTATTTACAGTAGTATTTGTGGTAGTAGTAGTAAAAGTACCAGTAGCTCCATCATGTTTGTAGTAGTGTTTACAGTAGTATTTACAGTAGTATTTGTAGTAATAGTAGTAAAAGTACCAGTAGCTCTACCATGTTTGTAGAAGTATTTACAGTAGTATTTACAGTAGTGTTTACAGTAGTATTTGTAATAGTAGTAGTAAAAGTACCAGTAGCTCCACCACGTTTGTAGTAGTGTTTACAGTAGTATTTACAGTAGTATTTGTAGTAGTAGTAGTAGTAAAAGTACCAGTAGCTCCACCATGTTTGTAGTAGTGTTTACAATAGTATTTACAGTAGTATTTACAGTAGTATTTGTAGTAGTATTTGTAGTAGTAGTAGTAAAAGTACCAGTAGCTCCACCATGTTTGTAGTAGTGTTTACAATAGTATTTACAGTAGTATTTACAGTAGTATTTGTAGTAGTATTTGTAGTAGTAGTAGTAAAAGTACCAGTAGCTCTACCATGTTTTTTAGTAGTGTTTACAGTAGTATTTACAGTAGTATTTGTAGTAGTAGTAGTAGTAGTAAAAGTACCTGTAGCTCCACCATGTTTGTAGTAGTGTTTACAGTAGTATTTACAGCAGTATTAGTAGTGGTAGTAGTAAAAGTACCAGTAGCTCCACCATGTTTGTAGTAGTGCTTACAGTAGTATTTACAGTAGTATTTGTAGTAGTAGTAGTAAAAGTACCAGTAGCTCCACCATGTTTGTAGTAGTGTTTACAGTAGTATTTGTAGTAGTAGTAGTAAAAGTACCAGTAGCTCCACCATGTTTGTATTAGTGTTTACAGTAGTATTTACAGTAGTATTTGTAGTAGTAGTAGTAAAAGTACCAGTAGCTCCACCATGTTTGTATTAGTGTTTACAGTAGTATTTACAGTAGTATTTGTAGTAGTAGTAGTAAAAGTACCAGTAGCTCCACTATGTTTGTAGTAGTGTTTACAATAGTATTTACAGTAGTATTTACAGTAGTATTTGTAGTAGTATTTGTAGTAGTAGTAGTAAAAGTACCAGTAGCTCTACCATGTTTTTTAGTAGTGTTTACAGTAGTATTTACAGTAGTATTTGTAGTAGTAGTAGTAGTAGTAAAAGTACCTGTAGCTCCACCATGTTTGTAGTAGTGTTTACAGTAGTATTTACAGTAGTATTTGTAGTAGTAGTAGTAAAAGTACCAGTAGCTCCACCATGTTTGTAGTAGTGTTTACAGTAGTATTTGTAGTAGTAGTAGTAAAAGTACCAGTAGCTCCACCATGTTTGTATTAGTGTTTACAGTAGTATTAAACAGTAGTATTTGTAGTAGTAGTAGTAAAAGTACCAGTAGCTCCACCATGTTTGTATTAGTGTTTACAGTAGCATTTACAGTAGTATTTGTAGTAGTAGTAGTAAAAGTACCAGTAGCTCCACCATGTTTGTAGTAGTGTTTACAGTAGTATTTACAGTAGTATTTGTAGTAGTAGTAGTAAAAGTACCAGTGGCTCCACCATGTTTATAGTAGTGTTTACAGTAGTATTTACAGTAGTATTTGTAGTAGTAGTAGTAAAAGTACCAGTAGCTCCACCATGTTTGTAGTAGTATTTACAGTAGTATTTACAGTAGTATTTGTAGTAGTAGTAGTAAAAGAACCAGTAGCTCCACCATGTTTGTAGTAGTGTTTACGGTAGTATTTACAGTAGTATTTGTAGTAGTAGTAGTAAAAGTACCAGTAGCTCCACCATGTTTGTAGAAGTGTTTACAGTAGTATTTACAGTAGTATTTGTAGTAGTAGTAGTAAAAGTACCAGTAGCTCCACCATGTTTGTAGTAGTGTTTACAGTAGCATTTACAGTAGTATTTGTAGTAGTAGTAGTAAAAGTACCAGTAGCTCCACCATGTTTGTAGTAGTGTTTACAGTATTTTTTACAGTAGTATTTGTAGTAGTAGTAGTAAAAGTACCAGTAGCTCCACCATGTTTGTAGTAGTGTTTACAGAAGTATTTACAAAAGTATTTGTAGTAGTAGTAGTAAAAGTACCAGTAGCTCCACCATGTTTGTAGTAGTGTTTACAGTAGTATTTGTAGTAGTAGTAGTAAAAGTACCAGTAGCTCCACCATGTTTGTATTAGTGTTTACAGTAGTATTTACAGTAGTATTTGTAGTAGTAGTAGTAAAAGTACCAGTAGCTCCACCATGTTTGTAGTAGTGTTTACAGTAGCATTTACAGTAGTATTTGTAGTAGTATTTGTAGTAGTAGTAGTAAAAGTACCAGTAGCTCCACCATTTTTGTAGTAGTGTTTACAGTTGTATTTACAGTAGTATTTGTAGTAGTAGTAGTAAAAGTACCAGTGGCTCCACCATGTTTGTAGTAGTGTTTACAGTAGTATTTACAGTAGTATTTGTAGTAGTAGTAGTAAAAGTACCAGTAGCTCCACCATGTTTGTAGTAGTGTTTACAGTTGTATTTACAGTAGTATTTGTAGTAGTAGTAGTAAAAGTACCAGTAGCTCCACCATGTTTGTAGTAGTGTTTACAGTAGTATTTACAGTAGTATTTGTAGTAGTAGTAGTAAAAGTATCATTAGCTCCACCATGTTTGTAGTAGTGTTTACAGTAGTATTTACAGTAGTATTTGTAGTAGTAGTAGTAGTAAAAGTTCCAGTAGCTCCACCATGTTTGTAGTGTTTACAGTAGTATTTACAGTAGTATTTGTAGTAGTATTTGTAGTAGTAGTAGTAAAAGTACCAGTAGCTCCACCACGTTTGTAGTAGTATTTACTGTAGTATTTGTAGTAGTATTTGTAGTAGTAGTAGTAAAAGTACCAGTAGCTCCACCATGTTTGTAGTAGTGTTTACGGTAGTATTTACAGTAGTATTTGTAGTAGTAGTAGTAAAAGTACCAGTAGCTCCACCATGTTTGTAGTAGTGTTTACGGTAGTATTTACAGTAGTATTTGTAGTAGTAGTAGTAAAAGTACCAGTAGCTCCACCATGTTTGTACTAGTGTTTACAGTAGCATTTACAGTAGTATTTGTAGTAGTATTTGTAGTAGTAGTAGTAAAAGTACCAGTAGCTCCACCATGTTTGTAGTAGTGTTTACAGTAGTATTTACAGTAGTATTTGTAGTAGTAGTAGTATAAGTACCAGTAGCTCCACCATGTTTGTAGAAGTGTTTACAGTAGTATTTACAGTAGTATTTGTAGTAGTAGTAGTAAAAGTACCAGTAGCTCCACCATGTTTGTAGTAGTGTTTACAGTAGCATTTACAGTAGTATTTGTAGTAGTATTTGTAGTAGTAGTAGTAAAAGTACCAGTAGCTCCACCATGTTTGTAGTAGTGTTTACAGTAGTATTTACAGTAGTATTTGTAGTAGTAGTAGTAGTAAAAGTACCAGTAGCTCCACCATGTTTGTAGTAGTGTTTACAGTAGTGTTTACAGTAGTATTTACAGTAGTATTTGTAGTAGTAGCAGTAAAAGTACCAGTAGCTCCAACATGTTTGTAGTAGTGTTTACAGTAGTATTTACAGTAGTATTTGTAGTAGTAGCAGTAAAAGTACCAGTAGCTCCACCATGTTTGTAGTAGTATTTACAATAGTATTTACAGTAGTATTTACAGCAGTATTTGTAGTAGTAGTAGTAAAAGTACCAGTAGCTCTACCATGTTTTTTAGTAGTGTTTACAGTAGTATTTACAGTAGTATTTGTAGTAGCAGTAGTAAAAGTACCTGTAGCTCCACCATGTTTGTAGTAGTGTTTACAGTAGTATTACAGCAGTATTAGTAGTAGTAGTAGTAAAAGTACCAGTAGCTCCACCATGTTTGTAGTAGTGATTACAGTAGTATTTACAGTAGTATTTGTAGTAGTAGTAGTAAAAGTACCAGTAGCTCCACCATGTTTGTAGTAGTGTTTACAGTAGCATTTACAGTAGTATTTGTAGTAGTATTTGTAGTAGTAGTAGTAAAAGTACCAGTAGCTACACCACGTTTGTAGTAGTGTTTACAGTAGTATTTACAGTTGTATTTGTAGTAGTAGTAATAAAAGTACCAGTAGCTCCACCATGTTTCTAGTAGTGTTTACAGTAGTATTTACAGTAGTATTTGTAGTAGTAGTAGTAAAAGAACCAGTAGCTCCACCATGTTTGTAGTAGTGTTTACAGTAGTATTTACAGTAGTATTTGTGGTAGTAGTAGTAAAAGTACCAGTAGCTCCATCATGTTTGTAGTAGTGTTTACAGTAGTATTTACAGTAGTATTTGTAGTAATAATAGTAAAAGTACCAGTAGCTCTACCATGTTTGTAGAAGTATTTACAGTAGTATTTACAGTAGTATTTACAGTAGTATTTGTAATAGTAGTAGTAAAAGTACCAGTAGCTCCACCACGTTTGTAGTAGTGTTTACAGTAGTATTTACAGTAGTATTTGTAGTAGTAGTAGTAGTAAAAGTACCAGTAGCTCCACCATGTTTGTAGTAGTGTTTACAATAGTATTTACAGTAGTATTTACAGTAGTATTTGTAGTAGTATTTGTAGTAGTAGTAGTAAAAGTACCAGTAGCTCCACCATGTTTGTAGTAGTGTTTACAATAGTATTTACAGTAGTATTTACAGTAGTATTTGTAGTAGTATTTGTAGTAGTAGTAGTAAAAGTACCAGTAGCTCTACCATGTTTTTTAGTAGTGTTTACAGTAGTATTTACAGTAGTATTTGTAGTAGTAGTAGTAGTAGTAAAAGTACCTGTAGCTCCACCATGTTTGTAGTAGTGTTTACAGTAGTATTTACAGCAGTATTAGTAGTGGTAGTAGTAAAAGTACCAGTAGCTCCACCATGTTTGTAGTAGTGCTTACAGTAGTATTTACAGTAGTATTTGTAGTAGTAGTAGTAAAAGTACCAGTAGCTCCACCATGTTTGTAGTAGTGTTTACAGTAGTATTTGTAGTAGTAGTAGTAAAAGTACCAGTAGCTCCACCATGTTTGTATTAGTGTTTACAGTAGTATTTACAGTAGTATTTGTAGTAGTAGTAGTAAAAGTACCAGTAGCTCCACCATGTTTGTATTAGTGTTTACAGTAGCATTTACAGTAGTATTTGTAGTAGTAGTAGTAAAAGTACCAGTAGCTCCACCATGTTTGTAGTAGTGTTTACAGTAGTATTTACAGTAGTATTTGTAGTAGTAGTAGTAAAAGTACCAGTGGCTCCACCATGTTTATAGTAGTGTTTACAGTAGTATTTACAGTAGTATTTGTAGTAGTAGTAGTAAAAGTACCAGTAGCTCCACCATGTTTGTAGTAGTATTTACAGTAGTATTTACAGTAGTATTTGTAGTAGTAGTAGTAAAAGAACCAGTAGCTCCACCATGTTTGTAGTAGTGTTTACGGTAGTATTTACAGTAGTATTTGTAGTAGTAGTAGTAAAAGTACCAGTAGCTCCACCATGTTTGTAGTAGTGTTTACAGTAGTATTTACAGTAGTATTTGTAGTAGTAGTAGTAGTAAAAGTACCAGTAGCTCCACCATGTTTTTAGTAGTGTTTACAGTAGTATTTACATTAGTATTTGTAGTAGTAGTAGTAAAACTATCAGTAGCTCCACCATGTTTGTAGTAGTGTTTACAGTAGTATTTGTAGTAGTATTTGTAGTAGTAGTAGTAAAAGTACCAGTAGCTCCACCATGTTTGTAGTAGTGTTTACAGTAGTATTTACAGTAGTATTTGTAGTAGTAGTAGTATAAGTACCAGTAGCTCCACCATGTTTGTAGAAGTGTTTACAGTAGTATTTACAGTAGTATTTGTAGTAGTAGTAGTAAAAGTACCAGTAGCTCCACCATGTTTGTAGTAGTGTTTACAGTAGCATTTACAGTAGTATTTGTAGTAGTAGTAGTAAAAGTACCAGTAGCTCCACCATGTTTGTAGTAGTGTTTACAGTATTTTTTACAGTAGTATTTGTAGTAGTAGTAGTAAAAGTACCAGTAGCTCCACCATGTTTGTAGTAGTGTTTACAGAAGTATTTACAAAAGTATTTGTAGTAGTAGTAGTAAAAGTACCAGTAGCTCCACCATCTTGTAGTAGTGTTTACAGTAGTATTTGTAGTAGTAGTAGTAAAAGTACCAGTAGCTCCACCATGTTTGTATTAGTGTTTACAGTAGTATTTACAGCAGTATTTGTAGTAATAGTAGTAAAAGTACCAGTAGCTCTACCATGTTTGTAGAAGTATTTACAGTAGTATTTACAGTAGTATTTACAGTAGTATTTGTAATAGTAGTAGTAAAAGTACCAGTAGCTCCACCACGTTTGTAGTAGTGTTTACAGTAGTATTTACAGTAGTATTTGTAGTAGTAGTAGTAGTAAAAGTACCAGTAGCTCCACCATGTTTGTAGTAGTGTTTACAATAGTATTTACAGTAGTATTTGTAGTAGTAGTAGTAAAAGAACCAGTAGCTCCACCATGTTTGTAGTAGTGTTTACAGTAGTATTTACAGTAGTATTTGTGGTAGTAGTAGTAAACGTACCAGTAGCTCCATCATGTTTGTAGTAGTGTTTACAGTAGTATTTACAGTAGTATTTGTAGTAATAATAGTAAAAGTACCAGTAGCTCTACCATGTTTGTAGAAGTATTTACAGTAGTATTTACAGTAGTATTTACAGTAGTATTTGTAATAGTAGTAGTAAAAGTACCAGTAGCTCCACCACGTTTGTAGTAGTGTTTACAGTAGTATTTACAGTAGTATTTGTAGTAGTAGTAGTAGTAAAAGTACCAGTAGCTCCACCATGTTTGTAGTAGTGTTTACAATAGTATTTACAGTAGTATTTACAGTAGTAATTGTAGTAGTATTTGTAGTAGTAGTAGTAAAAGTACCAGTAGCTCCACCATGTTTGTAGTAGTGTTTACAATAGTATTTACAGTAGTATTTACAGTAGTATTTGTAGTAGTATTTGTAGTAGTAGTAGTAAAAGTACCAGTAGCTCTACCATGTTTTTTAGTAGTGTTTACAGTAGTATTTACAGTAGTATTTGTAGTAGTAGTAGTAGTAGTAAAAGTACCTGTAGCTCCACCATGTTTGTAGTAGTGTTTACAGTAGTATTTACAGCAGTATTAGTAGTGGTAGTAGTAAAAGTACCAGTAGCTCCACCATGTTTGTAGTAGTGCTTACAGTAGTATTTACAGTAGTATTTGTAGTAGTAGTAGTAAAAGTACCAGTAGCTCCACCATGTTTGTAGTAGTGTTTACAGTAGTATTTGTAGTAGTAGTAGTAAAAGTACCAGTAGCTCCACCATGTTTGTATTAGTGTTTACAGTAGTATTTACAGTAGTATTTGTAGTAGTAGTAGTAAAAGTACCAGTAGCTCCACCATGTTTGTATTAGTGTTTACAGTAGCATTTACAGTAGTATTTGTAGTAGTAGTAGTAAAAGTACCAGTAGCTCCACCATGTTTGTAGTAGTGTTTACAGTAGTATTTACAGTAGTATTTGTAGTAGTAGTAGTAAAAGTACCAGTGGCTCCACCATGTTTATAGTAGTGTTTACAGTAGTATTTACAGTAGTATTTGTAGTAGTAGTAGTAAAAGTACCAGTAGCTCCACCATGTTTGTAGTAGTATTTACAGTAGTATTTACAGTAGTATTTGTAGTAGTAGTAGTAAAAGAACCAGTAGCTCCACCATGTTTGTAGTAGTGTTTACGATAGTATTTACAGTAGTATTTGTAGTAGTAGTAGTAAAAGTACCAGTAGCTCCACCATGTTTGTAGTAGTGTTTACAGTAGTATTTACAGTAGTATTTGTAGTAGTAGTAGTAGTAAAAGTACCAGTAGCTCCACCATGTTTTTAGTAGTGTTTACAGTAGTATTTACATTAGTATTTGTAGTAGTAGTAGTAAAACTATCAGTAGCTCCACCATGTTTGTAGTAGTGTTTACAGTAGTATTTGTAGTAGTATTTGTAGTAGTAGTAGTAAAAGTACCAGTAGCTCCACCATGTTTGTAGTAGTGTTTACAGTAGTATTTACAGTAGTATTTGTAGTAGTAGTAGTATAAGTACCAGTAGCTCCACCATGTTTGTAGAAGTGTTTACAGTAGTATTTACAGTAGAATTTGTAGTAGTAGTAGTAAAAGTACCAGTAGCTCCACCATGTTTGTAGTAGTGTTTACAGTAGCATTTACAGTAGTATTTGTAGTAGTAGTAGTAAAAGTACCAGTAGCTCCACCATGTTTGTAGTAGTGTTTACAGTATTTTTTACAGTAGTATTTGTAGTAGTAGTAGTAAAAGTACCAGTAGCTCCACCATGTTTGTAGTAGTGTTTACAGAAGTATTTACAAAAGTATTTGTAGTAGTAGTAGTAAAAGTACCAGTAGCTCCACCATCTTGTAGTAGTGTTTACAGTAGTATTTGTAGTAGTAGTAGTAAAAGTACCAGTAGCTCCACCATGTTTGTATTAGTGTTTACAGTAGTATTTACAGTAGTATTTGTAGTAGTAGTAGTAAAAGTACCAGTAGCTCCACCATGTTTGTAGTAGTGTTTACAGTAGCATTTACAGTAGTATTTGTAGTAGTATTTGTAGTAGTAGTAGTAAAAGTACCAGTAGCTCCACCATTTTTGTAGTAGTGTTTACAGTTGTATTTACAGTAGTATTTGTAGTAGTAGTAGTAAAAGTACCAGTGGCTCCACCATGTTTGTAGTAGTGTTTACAGTTGTATTTACAGTAGTATTTGTAGTAGTAGTAGTAAAAGTACCAGTAGCTCCACCATGTTTGTAGTAGTGTTTACAGTAGTATTTACAGTAGTATTTGTAGTAGTAGTAGTAAAAGTATCATTAGCTCCACCATGTTTGTAGTAGTGTTTACAGTAGTATTTACAATAGTATTTGTAGTAGTAGTAGTAAAAGTACCAGTAGCTCCACCATGTTTGTAGTAGTGTTTACAGTAGTATTTACAGTAGTATTTGTAGTAGTAGTAGTAGTAAAAGTACCAGTAGCTCCACCATGTTTGTAGTAGTGTTTACAGTAGTATTTACAGTAGTATTTGTAGTAGTAGTAGTAAAAGTACCAGTAGCTCCACCATGTTTGTAGTAGTGTTTACAGTAGTATTTACAGTAGTATTTGTAGAAGTAGTAGTAAAAGTACCAGTAGCTCCACCATGTTTGTAGCAGTGTTTACAGTAGTATTTACAGTAGTATTTGTGGTAGTAGTAGTAAAAGAACCAGTAGCTCCACCATGTTTGTAGTAGTGTTTACAGTAGTATTTACAGTAGTATTTGTAGTAGTAGCAGTAAAAGTACCAGTAGCTCCACCATGTTTGTAGTAGTATTTACAGTAGTATTTACAGCAGTATTAGTAGTAGTAGTAGTAAAAGTACCAGTAGCTCCACCATGTTTGTAGTAGTGTTTACAGTAGTATTTACAGTAGTATTTGTGGTAGTAGTAGTAAAAGTACCAGTAGCTCCATCATGTTTGTAGTAGTGTTTACAGTAGTATTTACAGTAGTATTTGTAGTAATAGTAGTAAAAGTACCAGTAGCTCTACCATGTTTGTAGAAGTATTTACAGTAGTATTTACAGTAGTATTTACAGTAGTATTTGTAATAGTAGTAGTAAAAGTACCAGTAGCTCCACCACGTTTGTAGTAGTGTTTACAGTAGTATTTACAGTAGTATTTGTAGTAGTAGTAGTAGTAAAAGTACCAGTAGCTCCACCATGTTTGTAGTAGTGTTTACAATAGTATTTACAGTAGTATTTACAGTAGTATTTGTAGTAGTATTTGTAGTAGTAGTAGTAAAAGTACCAGTAGCTCCACCATGTTTGTAGTAGTGTTTACAATAGTATTTACAGTAGTATTTACAGTAGTATTTGTAGTAGTATTTGTAGTAGTAGTAGTAAAAGTACCAGTAGCTCTACCATGTTTTTTAGTAGTGTTTACAGTAGTATTTACAGTAGTATTTGTAGTAGTAGTAGTAGTAGTAAAAGTACCTGTAGCTCCACCATGTTTGTAGTAGTGTTTACAGTAGTATTTACAGCAGTATTAGTAGTGGTAGTAGTAAAAGTACCAGTAGCTCCACCATGTTTGTAGTAGTGCTTACAGTAGTATTTACAGTAGTATTTGTAGTAGTAGTAGTAAAAGTACCAGTAGCTCCACCATGTTTGTAGTAGTGTTTACAGTAGTATTTGTAGTAGTAGTAGTAAAAGTACCAGTAGCTCCACCATGTTTGTATTAGTGTTTACAGTAGTATTTACAGTAGTATTTGTAGTAGTAGTAGTAAAAGTACCAGTAGCTCCACCATGTTTGTATTAGTGTTTACAGTAGCATTTACAGTAGTATTTGTAGTAGTAGTAGTAAAAGTACCAGTAGCTCCACCATGTTTGTAGTAGTGCTTACAGTAGTATTTACAGTAGTATTTGTAGTAGTAGTAGTAAAAGTACCAGTAGCTCCACCATGTTTGTAGTAGTGTTTACAGTAGTATTTGTAGTAGTAGTAGTAAAAGTACCAGTAGCTCCACCATGTTTGTATTAGTGTTTACAGTAGTATTTACAGTAGTATTTGTAGTAGTAGTAGTAAAAGTACCAGTAGCTCCACCATGTTTGTATTAGTGTTTACAGTAGCATTTACAGTAGTATTTGTAGTAGTAGTAGTAAAAGTACCAGTAGCTCCACCATGTTTGTAGTAGTGTTTACAGTAGTATTTACAGTAGTATTTGTAGTAGTAGTAGTAAAAGTACCAGTGGCTCCACCATGTTTATAGTAGTGTTTACAGTAGTATTTACAGTAGTATTTGTAGTAGTAGTAGTAAAAGTACCAGTAGCTCCACCATGTTTGTAGTAGTATTTACAGTAGTATTTACAGTAGTATTTGTAGTAGTAGTAGTAAAAGAACCAGTAGCTCCACCATGTTTGTAGTAGTGTTTACGATAGTATTTACAGTAGTATTTGTAGTAGTAGTAGTAAAAGTACCAGTAGCTCCACCATGTTTGTAGTAGTGTTTACAGTAGTATTTACAGTAGTATTTGTAGTAGTAGTAGTAGTAAAAGTACCAGTAGCTCCACCATGTTTTTAGTAGTGTTTACAGTAGTATTTACATTAGTATTTGTAGTAGTAGTAGTAAAACTATCAGTAGCTCCACCATGTTTGTAGTAGTGTTTACAGTAGTATTTGTAGTAGTATTTGTAGTAGTAGTAGTAAAAGTACCAGTAGCTCCACCATGTTTGTAGTAGTGTTTACAGTAGTATTTACAGTAGTATTTGTAGTAGTAGTAGTATAAGTACCAGTAGCTCCACCATGTTTGTAGAAGTGTTTACAGTAGTATTTACAGTAGAATTTGTAGTAGTAGTAGTAAAAGTACCAGTAGCTCCACCATGTTTGTAGTAGTGTTTACAGTAGCATTTACAGTAGTATTTGTAGTAGTAGTAGTAAAAGTACCAGTAGCTCCACCATGTTTGTAGTAGTGTTTACAGTATTTTTTACAGTAGTATTTGTAGTAGTAGTAGTAAAAGTACCAGTAGCTCCACCATGTTTGTAGTAGTGTTTACAGAAGTATTTACAAAAGTATTTGTAGTAGTAGTAGTAAAAGTACCAGTAGCTCCACCATCTTGTAGTAGTGTTTACAGTAGTATTTGTAGTAGTAGTAGTAAAAGTACCAGTAGCTCCACCATGTTTGTATTAGTGTTTACAGTAGTATTTACAGTAGTATTTGTAGTAGTAGTAGTAAAAGTACCAGTAGCTCCACCATGTTTGTAGTAGTGTTTACAGTAGCATTTACAGTAGTATTTGTAGTAGTATTTGTAGTAGTAGTAGTAAAAGTACCAGTAGCTCCACCATTTTTGTAGTAGTGTTTACAGTTGTATTTACAGTAGTATTTGTAGTAGTAGTAGTAAAAGTACCAGTGGCTCCACCATGTTTGTAGTAGTGTTTACAGTTGTATTTACAGTAGTATTTGTAGTAGTAGTAGTAAAAGTACCAGTAGCTCCACCATGTTTGTAGTAGTGTTTACAGTAGTATTTACAGTAGTATTTGTAGTAGTAGTAGTAAAAGTATCATTAGCTCCACCATGTTTGTAGTAGTGTTTACAGTAGTATTTACAATAGTATTTGTAGTAGTAGTAGTAAAAGTACCAGTAGCTCCACCATGTTTGTAGTAGTGTTTACAGTAGTATTTACAGTAGTATTTGTAGTAGTAGTAGTAGTAAAAGTACCAGTAGCTCCACCATGTTTGTAGTAGTGTTTACAGTAGTATTTACAGTAGTATTTGTAGTAGTAGTAGTAAAAGTACCAGTAGCTCCACCATGTTTGTAGTAGTGTTTACAGTAGTATTTACAGTAGTATTTGTAGAAGTAGTAGTAAAAGTACCAGTAGCTCCACCATGTTTGTAGCAGTGTTTACAGTAGTATTTACAGTAGTATTTGTGGTAGTAGTAGTAAAAGAACCAGTAGCTCCACCATGTTTGTAGTAGTGTTTACAGTAGTATTTACAGTAGTATTTGTAGTAGTAGTAGTAAAAGTACCAGTAGCTCCACCATGTTTGTAGTAGTGTTTACAGTAGTATTTACAGTAGTATTTGTAGTAGTAGTAGTATAAGTACCAGTAGCTCCACCATGTTTGTAGAAGTGTTTACAGTAGTATTTACAGTAGAATTTGTAGTAGTAGTAGTAAAAGTACCAGTAGCTCCACCATGTTTGTAGTAGTGTTTACAGTAGCATTTACAGTAGTATTTGTAGTAGTAGTAGTAAAAGTACCAGTAGCTCCACCATGTTTGTAGTAGTGTTTACAGTATTTTTTACAGTAGTATTTGTAGTAGTAGTAGTAAAAGTACCAGTAGCTCCACCATGTTTGTAGTAGTGTTTACAGAAGTATTTACAAAAGTATTTGTAGTAGTAGTAGTAAAAGTACCAGTAGCTCCACCATCTTGTAGTAGTGTTTACAGTAGTATTTGTAGTAGTAGTAGTAAAAGTACCAGTAGCTCCACCATGTTTGTATTAGTGTTTACAGTAGTATTTACAGTAGTATTTGTAGTAGTAGTAGTAAAAGTACCAGTAGCTCCACCATGTTTGTAGTAGTGTTTACAGTAGCATTTACAGTAGTATTTGTAGTAGTATTTGTAGTAGTAGTAGTAAAAGTACCAGTAGCTCCACCATTTTTGTAGTAGTGTTTACAGTTGTATTTACAGTAGTATTTGTAGTAGTAGTAGTAAAAGTACCAGTGGCTCCACCATGTTTGTAGTAGTGTTTACAGTTGTATTTACAGTAGTATTTGTAGTAGTAGTAGTAAAAGTACCAGTAGCTCCACCATGTTTGTAGTAGTGTTTACAGTAGTATTTACAGTAGTATTTGTAGTAGTAGTAGTAAAAGTATCATTAGCTCCACCATGTTTGTAGTAGTGTTTACAGTAGTATTTACAATAGTATTTGTAGTAGTAGTAGTAAAAGTACCAGTAGCTCCACCATGTTTGTAGTAGTGTTTACAGTAGTATTTACAGTAGTATTTGTAGTAGTAGTAGTAGTAAAAGTACCAGTAGCTCCACCATGTTTGTAGTAGTGTTTACAGTAGTATTTACAGTAGTATTTGTAGTAGTAGTAGTAAAAGTACCAGTAGCTCCACCATGTTTGTAGTAGTGTTTACAGTAGTATTTACAGTAGTATTTGTAGAAGTAGTAGTAAAAGTACCAGTAGCTCCACCATGTTTGTAGCAGTGTTTACAGTAGTATTTACAGTAGTATTTGTGGTAGTAGTAGTAAAAGAACCAGTAGCTCCACCATGTTTGTAGTAGTGTTTACAGTAGTATTTACAGTAGTATTTGTAGTAGTAGCAGTAAAAGTACCAGTAGCTCCACCATGTTTGTAGTAGTATTTACAGTAGTATTTACAGCAGTATTAGTAGTAGTAGTAGTAAAAGTACCAGTAGCTCCACCATGTTTGTAGTAGTGTTTACAGTAGTATTTACAGTAGTATTTGTGGTAGTAGTAGTAAAAGTACCAGTAGCTCCATCATGTTTGTAGTAGTGTTTACAGTAGTATTTACAGTAGTATTTGTAGTAATAGTAGTAAAAGTACCAGTAGCTCTACCATGTTTGTAGAAGTATTTACAGTAGTATTTACAGTAGTATTTACAGTAGTATTTGTAATAGTAGTAGTAAAAGTACCAGTAGCTCCACCACGTTTGTAGTAGTGTTTACAGTAGTATTTACAGTAGTATTTGTAGTAGTAGTAGTAGTAAAAGTACCAGTAGCTCCACCATGTTTGTAGTAGTGTTTACAATAGTATTTACAGTAGTATTTACAGTAGTATTTGTAGTAGTATTTGTAGTAGTAGTAGTAAAAGTACCAGTAGCTCCACCATGTTTGTAGTAGTGTTTACAATAGTATTTACAGTAGTATTTACAGTAGTATTTGTAGTAGTATTTGTAGTAGTAGTAGTAAAAGTACCAGTAGCTCTACCATGTTTTTTAGTAGTGTTTACAGTAGTATTTACAGTAGTATTTGTAGTAGTAGTAGTAGTAGTAAAAGTACCTGTAGCTCCACCATGTTTGTAGTAGTGTTTACAGTAGTATTTACAGCAGTATTAGTAGTGGTAGTAGTAAAAGTACCAGTAGCTCCACCATGTTTGTAGTAGTGCTTACAGTAGTATTTACAGTAGTATTTGTAGTAGTAGTAGTAAAAGTACCAGTAGCTCCACCATGTTTGTAGTAGTGTTTACAGTAGTATTTGTAGTAGTAGTAGTAAAAGTACCAGTAGCTCCACCATGTTTGTATTAGTGTTTACAGTAGCATTTACAGTAGTATTTGTAGTAGTAGTAGTAAAAGTACCAGTAGCTCCACCATGTTTGTAGTAGTGTTTACAGTAGTATTTACAGTAGTATTTGTAGTAGTAGTAGTAAAAGTACCAGTGGCTCCACCATGTTTGTAGTAGTGTTTACGGTAGTATTTACAGTAGTATTTGTAGTAGTAGTAGTAAAAGTACCAGTAGCTCCACCATGTTTGTAGTAGTGTTTACAGTAGTATTTACAGTAGTATTTGTAGTAGTAGTAGTAGTAAAAGTACCAGTAGCTCCACCACGTTTTTAGTAGTGTTTACAGTAGTATTTACATTAGTATTTGTAGAAGTAGTAGTAAAAGTATCAGTAGCTCCACCATGTTTGTAGTAGTGTTTACAGTAGTATTTACAGTAGTATTTGTAGTAGTAGTAGTAAAAGTACCAGTAGCTCCACCATGTTTGTAGTAGTGTTTACAGTAGTATTTACAGTAGTATTTGTAGTAGTAGTAGTAAAAGTACCAGTAGCTCCACCATGTTTGTAGTAGTGTTTACGGTAGTATTTACAGTAGTATTTGTAGTAATAGTAGTAAAAGTACCAGTAGCTCTACCATGTTTGTAGAAGTATTTACAGTAGTATTTACAGTAGTATTTACAGTAGTATTTGTAATAGTAGTAGTAAAAGTACCAGTAGCTCCACCACGTTTGTAGTAGTGTTTACAGTAGTATTTACAGTAGTATTTGTAGTAGTAGTAGTAGTAAAAGTACCAGTAGCTCCACCATGTTTGTAGTAGTGTTTACAATAGTATTTACAGTAGTATTTACAGTAGTATTTGTAGTAGTATTTGTAGTAGTAGTAGTAAAAGTACCAGTAGCTCTACCATGTTTTTTAGTAGTGTTTACAGTAGTATTTACAGTAGTATTTGTAGTAGTAGTAGTAGTAGTAAAAGTACCTGTAGCTCCACCATGTTTGTAGTAGTGCTTACAGTAGTATTTACAGTAGTATTTGTAGTAGTAGTAGTAAAAGTACCAGTAGCTCCACCATGTTTGTAGTAGTGTTTACAGTAGTATTTGTAGTAGTAGTAGTAAAAGTACCAGTAGCTCCACCATGTTTGTATTAGTGTTTACAGTAGTATTTACAGTAGTATTTGTAGTAGTAGTAGTAAAAGTACCAGTAGCTCCACCATGTTTGTATTAGTGTTTACAGTAGCATTTACAGTAGTATTTGTAGTAGTAGTAGTAAAAGTACCAGTAGCTCCACCATGTTTGTAGTAGTGTTTACAGTAGTATTTACAGTAATATTTGTAGTAGTAGTAGTAAAAGTACCAGTGGCTCCACCATGTTTATAGTAGTGTTTACAGTAGTATTTACAGTAGTATTTGTAGTAGTAGTAGTAAAAGTACCAGTAGCTCCACCATGTTTGTAGTAGTATTTACAGTAGTATTTACAGTAGTGTTTGTAGTAGTAGTAGTAAAAGAACCAGTAGCTCCACCATGTTTGTAGTAGTGTTTACGGTAGTATTTACAGTAGTATTTGTAGTAGTAGTAGTAAAAGTACCAGTAGCTCCACCATGTTTGTAGTAGTGTTTACAGTAGTATTTACAGTAGTATTTGTAGTAGTAGTAGTAGTAAAAGTACCAGTAGCTCCACCATGTTTTTAGTAGTGTTTACAGTAGTATTTACATTAGTATTTGTAGAAGTAGTAGTAAAAGTATCAGTAGCTCCACCATGTTTGTAGTAGTGTTTACAGTAGTATTTACAGTAGTATTTGTAGTAGTAGTAGTAAAAGTACCAGTAGCTCCACCATGTTTGTAGTAGTGTTTACGGTAGTATTTACAGTAGTATTTGTAGTAGTAGTAGTAAAAGTACCAGTAGCTCCACCATGTTTGTAATAGTGTTTACGGTAGTATTTACAGTAGTATTTGTAGTAGTAGTAGTAAAGTACCAGTAGCTCCACCATGTTTGTACTAGTGTTTACAGTAGCATTTACAGTAGTATTTGTAGTAGTATTTGTAGTAGTAGTAGTAAAAGTACCAGTAGCTCCACCATGTTTGTAGTAGTGTTTACAGTAGTATTTACAGTAGTATTTGTAGTAGTAGTAGTATAAGTACCAGTAGCTCCACCATGTTTGTAGAAGTGTTTACAGTAGTATTTACAGTAGTATTTGTAGTAGTAGTAGTAAAAGTACCAGTAGCTCCACCATGTTTGTAGTAGTGTTTACAGTAGCATTTACAGTAGTATTTGTAGTAGTAGTAGTAAAAGTACCAGTAGCTCCACCATGTTTGTAGTAGTGTTTACAGTATTTTTTACAGTAGTATTTGTAGTAGTAGTAGTAAAAGTACCAGTAGCTCCACCATGTTTGTAGTAGTGTTTACAGAAGTATTTACAAAAGTATTTGTAGTAGTAGTAGTAAAAGTACCAGTAGCTCCACCATGTTTGTAGTAGTGTTTACAGTAGTATTTGTAGTAGTAGTAGTAAAAGTACCAGTAGCTCCACCATGTTTGTATTAGTGTTTACAGTAGTATTTACAGTAGTATTTGTAGTAGTAGTAGTAAAAGTACCAGTAGCTCCACCATGTTTGTAGTAGTGTTTACAGTAGCATTTACAGTAGTATTTGTAGTAGTATTTGTAGTAGTAGTAGTAAAAGTACCAGTAGCTCCACCATTTTTGTAGTAGTGTTTACAGTTGTATTTACAGTAGTATTTGTAGTAGTAGTAGTAAAAGTACCAGTGGCTCCACCATGTTTGTAGTAGTGTTTACAGTAGTATTTACAGTAGTATTTGTAGTAGTAGTAGTAAAAGTACCAGTAGCTCCACCATGTTTGTAGTAGTGTTTACAGTTGTATTTACAGTAGTATTTGTAGTAGTAGTAGTAAAAGTACCAGTAGCTCCACCATGTTTGTAGTAGTGTTTACAGTAGTATTTACAGTAGTATTTGTAGTAGTAGTAGTAAAAGTATCATTAGCTCCACCATGTTTGTAGTAGTGTTTACAGTAGTATTTGTAGTAGTAGTAGTAGTAAAAGTACCAGTAGCTCCACAATGTTTGTAGTGTTTACAGTAGTATTTACAGTAGTATTTGTAGTAGTATTTGTAGTAGTAGTAGTAAAAGTACCAGTAGCTCCACCACGTTTGTAGTAGTATTTACTGTAGTATTTGTAGTAGTATTTGTAGTAGTAGTAGTAAAAGTACCAGTAGCTCCACCATGTTTGTAGTAGTGTTTACGGTAGTATTTACAGTAGTATTTGTAGTAGTAGTAGTAAAAGTACCAGTAGCTCCACCATGTTTGTAGTAGTGTTTACGGTAGTATTTACAGTAGTATTTGTAGTAGTAGTAGTAAAAGTACCAGTAGCTCCACCATGTTTGTACTAGTGTTTACAGTAGCATTTACAGTAGTATTTGTAGTAGTATTTGTAGTAGTAGTAGTAAAAGTACCAGTAGCTCCACCATGTTTGTAGTAGTGTTTACAGTAGTATTTACAGTAGTATTTGTAGTAGTAGTAGTATAAGTACCAGTAGCTCCACCATGTTTGTAGAAGTGTTTACAGTAGTATTTACAGTAGTATTTGTAGTAGTAGTAGTAAAAGTACCAGTAGCTCCACCATGTTTGTAGTAGTGTTTACAGTAGCATTTACAGTAGTATTTGTAGTAGTATTTGTAGTAGTAGTAGTAAAAGTACCAGTAGCTCCACCATGTTTGTAGTAGTGTTTACAGTATTTTTTACAGTAGTATTTGTAGTAGTAGTAGTAAAAGTACCAGTAGCTCCACCATGTTTGTAGTAGTGTTTACAGAAGTATTTACAAAAGTATTTGTAGTAGTAGTAGTAAAAGTACCAGTAGCTCCACCATGTTTGTAGTAGTGTTTACAGTAGTATTTGTAGTAGTAGTAGTAAAAGTACCAGTAGCTCCACCATGTTTGTATTAGTGTTTACAGTAGTATTTACAGTAGTATTTGTAGTAGTAGTAGTAAAAGTACCAGTAGCTCCACCATGTTTGTAGTAGTGTTTACAGTAGTATTTGTAGTAGTAGTAGTAAAAGTATCATTAGCTCCACCATGTTTGTAGTAGTGTTTACAGTAGTATTTACAGTAGTATTTGTAGTAGTAGTAGTAAAAGTACCAGTAGCTCCACCATGTTTGTAGTAGTGTTTACAGTAGTATTTACAGTAGTATTTGTAGTAGTAGTAGTAGTAAAAGTACCAGTAGCTCCACCATGTTTGTAGTAGTGTTTACAGTAGTATTTACAGTAGTATTTGTAGTAGTAGTAGTAAAAGTACCAGTAGCTCCACCATGTTTGTAGTAGTGTTTACAGTAGTATTTACAGCAGTATTAGTAGTGGTAGTAGTAAAAGTACCAGTAGCTCCACCATGTTTGTAGTAGTGCTTACAGTAGTATTTACAGTAGTATTTGTAGTAGTAGTAGTAAAAGTACCAGTAGCTCCACCATGTTTGTAGTAGTGTTTACAGTAGTATTTACAGCAGTATTAGTAGTGGTAGTAGTAAAAGTACCAGTAGCTCCACCATGTTTGTAGTAGTGCTTACAGTAGTATTTACAGTAGTATTTGTAGTAGTAGTAGTAAAAGTACCAGTAGCTCCACCATGTTTGTAGTAGTGTTTACAGTAGTATTTGTAGTAGTAGTAGTAAAAGTACCAGTAGCTCCACCATGTTTGTATTAGTGTTTACAGTAGCATTTACAGTAGTATTTGTAGTAGTAGTAGTAAAAGTACCAGTAGCTCCACCATGTTTGTAGTAGTGTTTACAGTAGTATTTACAGTAGTATTTGTAGTAGTAGTAGTAAAAGTACCAGTGGCTCCACCATGTTTGTAGTAGTGTTTACGGTAGTATTTACAGTAGTATTTGTAGTAGTAGTAGTAAAAGTACCAGTAGCTCCACCATGTTTGTAGTAGTGTTTACAGTAGTATTTACAGTAGTATTTGTAGTAGTAGTAGTAGTAAAAGTACCAGTAGCTCCACCACGTTTTTAGTAGTGTTTACAGTAGTATTTACATTAGTATTTGTAGAAGTAGTAGTAAAAGTATCAGTAGCTCCACCATGTTTGTAGTAGTGTTTACAGTAGTATTTACAGTAGTATTTGTAGTAGTAGTAGTAAAAGTACCAGTAGCTCCACCATGTTTGTAGTAGTGTTTACAGTAGTATTTACAGTAGTATTTGTAGTAGTAGTAGTAAAAGTACCAGTAGCTCCACCATGTTTGTAGTAGTGTTTACGGTAGTATTTACAGTAGTATTTGTAGTAATAGTAGTAAAAGTACCAGTAGCTCTACCATGTTTGTAGAAGTATTTACAGTAGTATTTACAGTAGTATTTACAGTAGTATTTGTAATAGTAGTAGTAAAAGTACCAGTAGCTCCACCACGTTTGTAGTAGTGTTTACAGTAGTATTTACAGTAGTATTTGTAGTAGTAGTAGTAGTAAAAGTACCAGTAGCTCCACCATGTTTGTAGTAGTGTTTACAATAGTATTTACAGTAGTATTTACAGTAGTATTTGTAGTAGTATTTGTAGTAGTAGTAGTAAAAGTACCAGTAGCTCTACCATGTTTTTTAGTAGTGTTTACAGTAGTATTTACAGTAGTATTTGTAGTAGTAGTAGTAGTAGTAAAAGTACCTGTAGCTCCACCATGTTTGTAGTAGTGCTTACAGTAGTATTTACAGTAGTATTTGTAGTAGTAGTAGTAAAAGTACCAGTAGCTCCACCATGTTTGTAGTAGTGTTTACAGTAGTATTTGTAGTAGTAGTAGTAAAAGTACCAGTAGCTCCACCATGTTTGTATTAGTGTTTACAGTAGTATTTACAGTAGTATTTGTAGTAGTAGTAGTAAAAGTACCAGTAGCTCCACCATGTTTGTATTAGTGTTTACAGTAGCATTTACAGTAGTATTTGTAGTAGTAGTAGTAAAAGTACCAGTAGCTCCACCATGTTTGTAGTAGTGTTTACAGTAGTATTTACAGTAATATTTGTAGTAGTAGTAGTAAAAGTACCAGTGGCTCCACCATGTTTATAGTAGTGTTTACAGTAGTATTTACAGTAGTATTTGTAGTAGTAGTAGTAAAAGTACCAGTAGCTCCACCATGTTTGTAGTAGTATTTACAGTAGTATTTACAGTAGTGTTTGTAGTAGTAGTAGTAAAAGAACCAGTAGCTCCACCATGTTTGTAGTAGTGTTTACGGTAGTATTTACAGTAGTATTTGTAGTAGTAGTAGTAAAAGTACCAGTAGCTCCACCATGTTTGTAGTAGTGTTTACAGTAGTATTTACAGTAGTATTTGTAGTAGTAGTAGTAGTAAAAGTACCAGTAGCTCCACCATGTTTTTAGTAGTGTTTACAGTAGTATTTACATTAGTATTTGTAGAAGTAGTAGTAAAAGTATCAGTAGCTCCACCATGTTTGTAGTAGTGTTTACAGTAGTATTTACAGTAGTATTTGTAGTAGTAGTAGTAAAAGTACCAGTAGCTCCACCATGTTTGTAGTAGTGTTTACGGTAGTATTTACAGTAGTATTTGTAGTAGTAGTAGTAAAAGTACCAGTAGCTCCACCATGTTTGTAATAGTGTTTACGGTAGTATTTACAGTAGTATTTGTAGTAGTAGTAGTAAAGTACCAGTAGCTCCACCATGTTTGTACTAGTGTTTACAGTAGCATTTACAGTAGTATTTGTAGTAGTATTTGTAGTAGTAGTAGTAAAAGTACCAGTAGCTCCACCATGTTTGTAGTAGTGTTTACAGTAGTATTTACAGTAGTATTTGTAGTAGTAGTAGTATAAGTACCAGTAGCTCCACCATGTTTGTAGAAGTGTTTACAGTAGTATTTACAGTAGTATTTGTAGTAGTAGTAGTAAAAGTACCAGTAGCTCCACCATGTTTGTAGTAGTGTTTACAGTAGCATTTACAGTAGTATTTGTAGTAGTAGTAGTAAAAGTACCAGTAGCTCCACCATGTTTGTAGTAGTGTTTACAGTATTTTTTACAGTAGTATTTGTAGTAGTAGTAGTAAAAGTACCAGTAGCTCCACCATGTTTGTAGTAGTGTTTACAGAAGTATTTACAAAAGTATTTGTAGTAGTAGTAGTAAAAGTACCAGTAGCTCCACCATGTTTGTAGTAGTGTTTACAGTAGTATTTGTAGTAGTAGTAGTAAAAGTACCAGTAGCTCCACCATGTTTGTATTAGTGTTTACAGTAGTATTTACAGTAGTATTTGTAGTAGTAGTAGTAAAAGTACCAGTAGCTCCACCATGTTTGTAGTAGTGTTTACAGTAGCATTTACAGTAGTATTTGTAGTAGTATTTGTAGTAGTAGTAGTAAAAGTACCAGTAGCTCCACCATTTTTGTAGTAGTGTTTACAGTTGTATTTACAGTAGTATTTGTAGTAGTAGTAGTAAAAGTACCAGTGGCTCCACCATGTTTGTAGTAGTGTTTACAGTAGTATTTACAGTAGTATTTGTAGTAGTAGTAGTAAAAGTACCAGTAGCTCCACCATGTTTGTAGTAGTGTTTACAGTTGTATTTACAGTAGTATTTGTAGTAGTAGTAGTAAAAGTACCAGTAGCTCCACCATGTTTGTAGTAGTGTTTACAGTAGTATTTACAGTAGTATTTGTAGTAGTAGTAGTAAAAGTATCATTAGCTCCACCATGTTTGTAGTAGTGTTTACAGTAGTATTTGTAGTAGTAGTAGTAGTAAAAGTACCAGTAGCTCCACAATGTTTGTAGTGTTTACAGTAGTATTTACAGTAGTATTTGTAGTAGTATTTGTAGTAGTAGTAGTAAAAGTACCAGTAGCTCCACCACGTTTGTAGTAGTATTTACTGTAGTATTTGTAGTAGTATTTGTAGTAGTAGTAGTAAAAGTACCAGTAGCTCCACCATGTTTGTAGTAGTGTTTACGGTAGTATTTACAGTAGTATTTGTAGTAGTAGTAGTAAAAGTACCAGTAGCTCCACCATGTTTGTAGTAGTGTTTACGGTAGTATTTACAGTAGTATTTGTAGTAGTAGTAGTAAAAGTACCAGTAGCTCCACCATGTTTGTACTAGTGTTTACAGTAGCATTTACAGTAGTATTTGTAGTAGTATTTGTAGTAGTAGTAGTAAAAGTACCAGTAGCTCCACCATGTTTGTAGTAGTGTTTACAGTAGTATTTACAGTAGTATTTGTAGTAGTAGTAGTATAAGTACCAGTAGCTCCACCATGTTTGTAGAAGTGTTTACAGTAGTATTTACAGTAGTATTTGTAGTAGTAGTAGTAAAAGTACCAGTAGCTCCACCATGTTTGTAGTAGTGTTTACAGTAGCATTTACAGTAGTATTTGTAGTAGTATTTGTAGTAGTAGTAGTAAAAGTACCAGTAGCTCCACCATGTTTGTAGTAGTGTTTACAGTATTTTTTACAGTAGTATTTGTAGTAGTAGTAGTAAAAGTACCAGTAGCTCCACCATGTTTGTAGTAGTGTTTACAGAAGTATTTACAAAAGTATTTGTAGTAGTAGTAGTAAAAGTACCAGTAGCTCCACCATGTTTGTAGTAGTGTTTACAGTAGTATTTGTAGTAGTAGTAGTAAAAGTACCAGTAGCTCCACCATGTTTGTATTAGTGTTTACAGTAGTATTTACAGTAGTATTTGTAGTAGTAGTAGTAAAAGTACCAGTAGCTCCACCATGTTTGTAGTAGTGTTTACAGTAGTATTTGTAGTAGTAGTAGTAAAAGTATCATTAGCTCCACCATGTTTGTAGTAGTGTTTACAGTAGTATTTACAGTAGTATTTGTAGTAGTAGTAGTAAAAGTACCAGTAGCTCCACCATGTTTGTAGTAGTGTTTACAGTAGTATTTACAGTAGTATTTGTAGTAGTAGTAGTAGTAAAAGTACCAGTAGCTCCACCATGTTTGTAGTAGTGTTTACAGTAGTATTTACAGTAGTATTTGTAGTAGTAGTAGTAAAAGTACCAGTAGCTCCACCATGTTTGTAGTAGTGTTTACAGTAGTATTTACAGTAGTATTTGTAGAAGTAGTAGTAAAAGTACCAGTAGCTCCACCATGTTTGTAGCAGTGTTTACAGTAGTATTTACAGTAGTATTTGTGGTAGTAGTAGTAAAAGAACCAGTAGCTCCACCATGTTTGTAGTAGTGTTTACAGTAGTATTTACAGTAGTATTTGTAGTAGTAGCAGTAAAAGTACCAGTAGCTCCACCATGTTTGTAGTAGTATTTACAGTAGTATTTGTGGTAGTAGTAGTAAAAGAACCAGTAGCTCCACCATGTTTGTAGTAGTGTTTACAGTAGTATTTACAGCAGTATTAGTAGTAGTAGTAGTAAAAGTACCAGTAGCTCCACCATGTTTGTAGTAGTGATTACAGTAGTATTTACAGTAGTATTTGTAGTAGTAGTAGTAAAAGTACCAGTAGCTCCACCATGTTTGTAGTAGTGTTTACAGTAGCATTTACAGTAGTATTTGTAGTAGTATTTGTAGTAGTAGTAGTAAAAGTACCAGTAGCTCCACCACGTTTGTAGTAGTGTTTACAGTAGTATTTACAGTAGTATTTGTAGTAGTAGTAGTAAAAGTACCAGTAGCTCCACCATGTTTGTAGTAGTGTTTACAGTAGTATTTACAGTAGTATTTGTGGTAGTAGTAGTAAAAGTACCAGTAGCTCCATCATGTTTGTAGTTGTGTTTACAGTAGTATTTACAGTAGTATTTACAGTATTATTTGTAATAGTAGTAGTAAAAGTACCAGTAGCTCCACCACGTTTGTAGTAGTGTTTACAGTAGTATTTACAGTAGTATTTGTAGTAGTAGTAGTAAAAGTACCAGTAGCTCCACCATGTTTGTAGTAGTGTTTACAATAGTATTTACAGTAGTATTTACAGTAGTATTTGTAGTAGTATTTGTAGTAGTAGTAGTAGTAAAAGTACCAGTAGCTCCACCATGTTTGTAGTAGTGTTTACAGTAGTATTTACAGTAATATTTACAGTAGTATTTGTAGTAATAGTAGTAAAAGTACCAGTAGCTCTACCATGTTTGTAGAAGTATTTACAGTAGTATTTACAGTAGTATTTACAGTAGTATTTGTAATAGTAGTAGTAAAAGTACCAGTAGCTCCACCACGTTTGTAGTAGTGTTTACAGTAGTATTTACAGTAGTATTTGTAGTAGTAGTAGTAAAAGTACCAGTAGCTCCACCATGTTTGTAGTAGTGTTTACAATAGTATTTACAGTAGTATTTACAGTAGTATTTGTAGTAGTATTTGTAGTAGTAGTAGTAAAAGTACCAGTAGCTCCACCATGTTTGTAGTAGTGTTTACAATAGTATTTACAGTAGTATTTACAGTAGTATTTGTAGTAGTATTTGTTGTAGTAGTAGTAAAAGTACCAGTAGCTCTACCATGTTTTTTAGTAGTGTTTACAGTAGTATTTACAGTAGTATTTGTAGTAGTAGTAGTAGTAGTAAAAGTACCTGTAGCTCCACCATGTTTGTAGTAGTGTTTACAGTAGTATTTACAGCAGTTTTAGTAGTGGTAGTAGTAAAAGTACATGTAGCTCCACCATGTTTGTAGTAGTGCTTACAGTAGTATTTACAGTAGTATTTGTAGTAGTAGTAGTAAAAGTACCAGTAGCTCCACCATGTTTGTAGTAGTGTTTACAGTAGTATTTGTAGTAGTAGTAGTAAAAGTACCAGTAGCTCCACCATGTTTGTAGTAGTGTTTACAGTAGTATTTACAGTAGTATTTGTAGTAGTAGTAGTAAAAGTACCAGTAGCTCCACCATGTTTGTAGTAGTGTTTACAGTAGCATTTACAGTAGTATTTGTAGTAGTAGTAGTAAAAGAACCAGTAGCTCCACCATGTTTTTAGTAGTGTTTACAGTAGTATTTACAGTAGTATTTGTAGTAGTAGTAGTAAAAGTATCAGTTGCTCCACCATGTTTACAGTAGCATTTACAGTAGTATTTGTAGTAGTATTTGTAGTAGTAGTAGTAAAAGTACCAGTAGCTCCACCATGTTTGTAGTAGTGTTTACAGTAGTATTTACAGTAGTATTTGTAGTAGTAGTAGTATAAGTACCAGTAGCTCCACCATGTTTGTAGAAGTGTTTACAGTAGTATTTACAGTAGTATTTGTAGTAGTAGTAGTAAAAGTACCAGTAGCTCCACCATGTTTGTAGTAGTGTTTACAGTAGCATTTACAGTAGTATTTGTAGTAGTATTTGTAGTAGTAGTAGTAAAAGTACCAGTAGCTCCACCATGTTTGTAGTAGTGTTTACAGTATTTTTTACAGTAGTATTTGTAGTAGTAGTAGTAAAAGTACCAGTAGCTCCACCATGTTTGTAGTAGTGTTTACAGTAGTATTTGTAGTAGTAGTAGTAAAAGTACCAGTAGCTCCACCATGTTTGTAGTAGTGTTTACAGTAGTATTTACAGTAGTATTTGTAGTAGTATTTGTTGTAGTAGTAGTAAAAGTACCAGTAGCTCTACCATGTTTTTTAGTAGTGTTTACAGTAGTATTTACAGTAGTATTTGTAGTAGTAGTAGTAGTAGTAAAAGTACCTGTAGCTCCACCATGTTTGTAGTAGTGTTTACAGTAGTATTTACAGCAGTTTTAGTAGTGGTAGTAGTAAAAGTACCAGTAGCTCCACCATGTTTGTAGTAGTGCTTACAGTAGTATTTACAGTAGTATTTGTAGTAGTAGTAGTAAAAGTACCAGTAGCTCCACCATGTTTGTAGTAGTGTTTACAGTAGTATTTACAGTAGTATTTGTAGTAGTAGTAGTAAAAGTACCAGTAGCTCCACCATGTTTGTAGTAGTGTTTACAGTAGCATTTACAGTAGTATTTGTAGTAGTAGTAGTAAAAGAACCAGTAGCTCCACCATGTTTTTAGTAGTGTTTACAGTAGTATTTACAGTAGTATTTGTAGTAGTAGTAGTAAAAGTATCAGTTGCTCCACCATGTTTACAGTAGCATTTACAGTAGTATTTGTAGTAGTATTTGTAGTAGTAGTAGTAAAAGTACCAGTAGCTCCACCATGTTTGTAGTAGTGTTTACAGTAGTATTTACAGTAGTATTTGTAGTAGTAGTAGTATAAGTACCAGTAGCTCCACCATGTTTGTAGAAGTGTTTACAGTAGTATTTACAGTAGTATTTGTAGTAGTAGTAGTAAAAGTACCAGTAGCTCCACCATGTTTGTAGTAGTGTTTACAGTAGCATTTACAGTAGTATTTGTAGTAGTATTTGTAGTAGTAGTAGTAAAAGTACCAGTAGCTCCACCATGTTTGTAGTAGTGTTTACAGTATTTTTTACAGTAGTATTTGTAGTAGTAGTAGTAAAAGTACCAGTAGCTCCACCATGTTTGTAGTAGTGTTTACAGAAGTATTTATAAAAGTATTTGTAGTAGTAGTAGTAAAAGTACCAGTAGCTCCACCATGTTTGTAGTAGTGTTTACAGTAGTATTTGTAGTAGTAGTAGTAAAAGTACCAGTAGCTCCACCATGTTTGTATTAGTGTTTACAGTAGTATTTACAGTAGTATTTGTAGTAGTAGTAGTAAAAGTACCAGTAGCTCCACCATGTTTGTAGTAGTGTTTACAGTAGTATTTACAGTAGTATTTGTAGTAGTAGTAGTAAAAGTATCATTAGCTCCACCATGTTTGTAGTAGTGTTTACAGTAGTATTTACAGTAGTATTTGTAGTAGTAGTAGTAAAAGTACCAGTAGCTCCACCATGTTTGTAGTAGTGTTTACAGTAGTATTTACAGTAGTATTTGTAGTAGTAGTAGTAGTAAAAGTACCAGTAGCTCCACCATGTTTGTAGTAGTGTTTACAGTAGTATTTACAGTAGTATTTGTAGTAGTAGTAGTAAAAGTACCAGTAGCTCCACCATGTTTGTAGTAGTGTTTACAGTAGTATTTACAGTAGTATTTGTAGAAGTAGTAGTAAATGTACCAGTAGCTCCACCATGTTTGTAGCAGTGTTTACAGTAGTATTTACAGTAGTATTTGTGGTAGTAGTAGTAAAAGAACCAGTAGCTCCACCATGTTTGTAGTAGTGTTTACAGTAGTATTTACAGTAGTATTTGTAGTAGTAGCAGTAAAAGTACCAGTAGCTCCACCATGTTTGTAGTAGTATTTACAGTAGTATTTGTGGTAGTAGTAGTAAAAGAACCAGTAGCTCCACCATGTTTGTAGTAGTGTTTACAGTAGTATTTACAGCAGTATTAGTAGTAGTAGTAGTAAAAGTACCAGTAGCTCCACCATGTTTGTAGAAGTGTTTACAGTAGTATTTACAGTAGTATTTGTAGTAGTAGTAGTAAAAGTACCAGTAGCTCCACCATGTTTGTAGTAGTGTTTACAGTAGCATTTACAGTAGTATTTGTAGTAGTATTTGTAGTAGTAGTAGTAAAAGTACCAGTAGCTCCACCATGTTTGTAGTAGTGTTTACAGTATTTTTTACAGTAGTATTTGTAGTAGTAGTAGTAAAAGTACCAGTAGCTCCACCATGTTTGTAGTAGTGTTTACAGAAGTATTTATAAAAGTATTTGTAGTAGTAGTAGTAAAAGTACCAGTAGCTCCACCATGTTTGTAGTAGTGTTTACAGTAGTATTTGTAGTAGTAGTAGTAAAGGTACCAGTAGCTCCACCATGTTTGTATTAGTGTTTACAGTAGTATTTACAGTAGTATTTGTAGTAGTAGTAGTAAAAGTACCAGTAGCTCCACCATGTTTGTAGTAGTGTTTACAGTAGTATTTACAGTAGTATTTGTAGTAGTAGTAGTAAAAGTATCATTAGCTCCACCATGTTTGTAGTAGTGTTTACAGTAGTATTTACAGTAGTATTTGTAGTAGTAGTAGTAAAAGTACCAGTAGCTCCACCATGTTTGTAGTAGTGTTTACAGTAGTATTTACAGTAGTATTTGTAGTAGTAGTAGTAGTAAAAGTACCAGTAGCTCCACCATGTTTGTAGTAGTGTTTACAGTAGTATTTACAGTAGTATTTGTAGTAGTAGTAGTAAAAGTACCAGTAGCTCCACCATGTTTGTAGTAGTGTTTACAGTAGTATTTACAGTAGTATTTGTAGAAGTAGTAGTAAATGTACCAGTAGCTCCACCATGTTTGTAGCAGTGTTTACAGTAGTATTTACAGTAGTATTTGTGGTAGTAGTAGTAAAAGAACCAGTAGCTCCACCATGTTTGTAGTAGTGTTTACAGTAGTATTTACAGTAGTATTTGTAGTAGTAGCAGTAAAAGTACCAGTAGCTCCACCATGTTTGTAGTAGTATTTACAGTAGTATTTGTGGTAGTAGTAGTAAAAGAACCAGTAGCTCCACCATGTTTGTAGTAGTGTTTACAGTAGTATTTACAGCAGTATTAGTAGTAGTAGTAGTAAAAGTACCAGTAGCTCCACCATGTTTGTAGTAGTGATTACAGTAGTATTTACAGTAGTATTTGTAGTAGTAGTAGTAAAAGTACCAGTAGCTCCACCATGTTTGTAGTAGTGTTTACAGTAGCATTTACAGTAGTATTTGTAGTAGTATTTGTAGTAGTAGTAGTAAAAGTACCAGTAGCTCCACCACGTTTGTAGTAGTGTTTACAGTAGTATTTACAGTAGTATTTGTAGTAGTAGTAGTAAAAGTACCAGTAGCTCCACCATGTTTGTAGTAGTGTTTACAGTAGTATTTACAGTAGTATTTGTGGTAGTAGTAGTAAAAGTACCAGTAGCTCCATCATGTTTGTAGTTGTGTTTACAGTAGTATTTACAGTAGTATTTACAGTATTATTTGTAATAGTAGTAGTAAAAGTACCAGTAGCTCCACCACGTTTGTAGTAGTGTTTACAGTAGTATTTACAGTAGTATTTGTAGTAGTAGTAGTAAAAGTACCAGTAGCTCCACCATGTTTGTAGTAGTGTTTACAATAGTATTTACAGTAGTATTTACTGTAGTATTTGTAGTAGTATTTGTAGTAGTAGTAGTAGTAAAAGTACCAGTAGCTCCACCATGTTTGTAGTAGTGTTTACAGTAGTATTTACAGTAATATTTACAGTAGTATTTGTAGTAATAGTAGTAAAAGTACCAGTAGCTCTACCATGTTTGTAGAAGTATTTACAGTAGTATTTACAGTAGTATTTACAGTAGTATTTGTAATAGTAGTAGTAAAAGTACCAGTAGCTCCACCACGTTTGTAGTAGTGTTTACAGTAGTATTTACAGTAGTATTTGTAGTAGTAGTAGTAAAAGTACCAGTAGCTCCACCATGTTTGTAGTAGTGATTACAGTAGTATTTACAGTAGTATTTGTAGTAGTAGTAGTAAAAGTACCAGTAGCTCCACCATGTTTGTAGTAGTGTTTACAGTAGCATTTACAGTAGTATTTGTAGTAGTATTTGTAGTAGTAGTAGTAAAAGTACCAGTAGCTCCACCACGTTTGTAGTAGTGTTTACAGTAGTATTTACAGTAGTATTTGTAGTAGTAGTAGTAAAAGTACCAGTAGCTCCACCATGTTTGTAGTAGTGTTTACAGTAGTATTTACAGTAGTATTTGTGGTAGTAGTAGTAAAAGTACCAGTAGCTCCATCATGTTTGTAGTTGTGTTTACAGTAGTATTTACAGTAGTATTTACAGTATTATTTGTAATAGTAGTAGTAAAAGTACCAGTAGCTCCACCACGTTTGTAGTAGTGTTTACAGTAGTATTTACAGTAGTATTTGTAGTAGTAGTAGTAAAAGTACCAGTAGCTCCACCATGTTTGTAGTAGTGTTTACAATAGTATTTACAGTAGTATTTACAGTAGTATTTGTAGTAGTATTTGTAGTAGTAGTAGTAGTAAAAGTACCAGTAGCTCCACCATGTTTGTAGTAGTGTTTACAGTAGTATTTACAGTAATATTTACAGTAGTATTTGTAGTAATAGTAGTAAAAGTACCAGTAGCTCTACCATGTTTGTAGAAGTATTTACAGTAGTATTTACAGTAGTATTTACAGTAGTATTTGTAATAGTAGTAGTAAAAGTACCAGTAGCTCCACCACGTTTGTAGTAGTGTTTACAGTAGTATTTACAGTAGTATTTGTAGTAGTAGTAGTAAAAGTACCAGTAGCTCCACCATGTTTGTAGTAGTGTTTACAATAGTATTTACAGTAGTATTTACAGTAGTATTTGTAGTAGTATTTGTAGTAGTAGTAGTAAAAGTACCAGTAGCTCCACCATGTTTGTAGTAGTGTTTACAATAGTATTTACAGTAGTATTTACAGTAGTATTTGTAGTAGTATTTGTTGTAGTAGTAGTAAAAGTACCAGTAGCTCTACCATGTTTTTTAGTAGTGTTTACAGTAGTATTTACAGTAGTATTTGTAGTAGTAGTAGTAGTAGTAAAAGTACCTGTAGCTCCACCATGTTTGTAGTAGTGTTTACAGTAGTATTTACAGCAGTTTTAGTAGTGGTAGTAGTAAAAGTACCAGTAGCTCCACCATGTTTGTAGTAGTGTTTACAGTAGTATTTACAGTAGTATTTGTAGTAGTAGTAGTAAAAGTACCAGTAGCTCCACCATGTTTGTAGTAGTGTTTACAGTAGTATTTGTAGTAGTAGTAGTAAAAGTACCAGTAGCTCCACCATGTTTGTAGTAGTGTTTACAGTAGTATTTACAGTAGTATTTGTAGTAGTAGTAGTAAAAGTACCAGTAGCTCCACCATGTTTGTAGTAGTGTTTACAGTAGCATTTACAGTAGTATTTGTAGTAGTAGTAGTAAAAGAACCAGTAGCTCCACCATGTTTTTAGTAGTGTTTACAGTAGTATTTACAGTAGTATTTGTAGTAGTAGTAAAAGTATCAGTTGCTCCACCATGTTTACAGTAGCATTTACAGTAGTATTTGTAGTAGTATTTGTAGTAGTAGTAGTAAAAGTACCAGTAGCTCCACCATGTTTGTAGTAGTGTTTACAGTAGTATTTACAGTAGTATTTGTAGTAGTAGTAGTATAAGTACCAGTAGCTCCACCATGTTTGTAGAAGTGTTTACAGTAGTATTTACAGTAGTATTTGTAGTAGTAGTAGTAAAAGTACCAGTAGCTCCACCATGTTTGTAGTAGTGTTTACAGTAGCATTTACAGTAGTATTTGTAGTAGTATTTGTAATAGTAGTAGTAAAAGTACCAGTAGCTCCACCATGTTTGTAGTAGTGTTTACAGTATTTTTTACAGTAGTATTTGTAGTAGTAGTAGTAAAAGTACCAGTAGCTCCACCATGTTTGTAGTAGTGTTTACAGAAGTATTTACAAAAGTATTTGTAGTAGTAGTAGTAAAAGTACCAGTAGCTCCACCATGTTTGTAGTAGTGTTTACAGTAGTATTTGTAGTAGTAGTAGTAAAAGTACCAGTAGCTCCACCATGTTTGTATTAGTGTTTACAGTAGTATTTACAGTAGTATTTGTAGTAGTAGTAGTAAAAGTACCAGTAGCTCCACCATGTTTGTAGTAGTGTTTACAGTAGTATTTACAGTAGTATTTGTAGTAGTAGTAGTAAAAGTATCATTAGCTCCACCATGTTTGTAGTAGTGTTTACAGTAGTATTTACAGTAGTATTTGTAGTAGTAGTAGTAAAAGTACCAGTAGCTCCACCATGTTTGTAGTAGTGTTTACAGTAGTATTTACAGTAGTATTTGTAGTAGTAGTAGTAGTAAAAGTACCAGTAGCTCCACCATGTTTGTAGTAGTGTTTACAGTAGTATTTACAGTAGTATTTGTAGTAGTAGTAGTAAAAGTACCAGTAGCTCCACCATGTTTGTAGTAGTGTTTACAATAGTATTTACAGTAGTATTTACAGTAGTATTTGTAGTAGTATTTGTAGTAGTAGTAGTAAAAGTACCAGTAGCTCCACCATGTTTGTAGTAGTGTTTACAGTAGTATTTACAGTAGTATTTGTAGAAGTAGTAGTAAAAGTACCAGTAGCTCCACCATGTTTGTAGCAGTGTTTACAGTAGTATTTACAGTAGTATTTGTGGTAGTAGTAGTAAAAGAACCAGTAGCTCCACCATGTTTGTAGTAGTGTTTACAGTAGTATTTACAGTAGTATTTGTAGTAGTAGCAGTAAAAGTACCAGTAGCTCCACCATGTTTGTAGTAGTATTTACAGTAGTATTTGTGGTAGTTGTAGTAAAAGAACCAGTAGCTCCACCATGTTTGTAGTAGTGTTTACAGTAGTATTTACAGCAGTATTAGTAGTAGTAGTAGTAAAAGTACCAGTAGCTCCACCATGTTTGTAGTAGTGATTACAGTAGTATTTACAGTAGTATTTGTAGTAGTAGTAGTAAAAGTACCAGTAGCTCCGCCATGTTTGTAGTAGTGTTTACAGTAGCATTTACAGTAGTATTTGTAGTAGTATTTGTAGTAGTAGTAGTAGAAGTACCAGTAGCTCCACCACGTTTGTAGTAGTGTTTACAGTAGTATTTACAGTAGTATTTGTAGTAGTAGTAGTAAAAGTACCAGTAGCTCCACCATGTTTGTAGTAGTGTTTACAGTAGTATTTACAGTAGTATTTGTGGTAGTAGTAGTAAAAGTACCAGTAGCTCCATCATGTTTGTAGTTGTGTTTACAGTAGTATTTACAGTAGTATTTACAGTATTATTTGTAATAGTAGTAGTAAAAGTACCAGTAGCTCCACCACGTTTGTAGTAGTGTTTACAGTAGTATTTACAGTAGTATTTGTAGTAGTAGTAGTAAAAGTACCAGTAGCTCCACCATGTTTGTAGTAGTGTTTACAATAGTATTTACAGTAGTATTTACAGTAGTATTTGTAGTAGTATTTGTAGTAGTAGTAGTAGTAAAAGTACCAGTAGCTCCACCATGTTTGTAGTAGTGTTTACAGTAGTATTTACAGTAATATTTACAGTAGTATTTGTAGTAATAGTAGTAAAAGTACCAGTAGCTCTACCATGTTTGTAGAAGTATTTACAGTAGTATTTACAGTAGTATTTACAGTAGTATTTGTAATAGTAGTAGTAAAAGTACCAGTAGCTCCACCACGTTTGTAGTAGTGTTTACAGTAGTATTTACAGTAGTATTTGTAGTAGTAGTAGTAAAAGTACCAGTAGCTCCACCATGTTTGTAGTAGTGTTTACAATAGTATTTACAGTAGTATTTACAGTAGTATTTGTAGTAGTATTTGTAGTAGTAGTAGTAAAAGTACCAGTAGCTCCACCATGTTTGTAGTAGTGTTTACAATAGTATTTACAGTAGTATTTACAGTAGTATTTGTAGTAGTATTTGTTGTAGTAGTAGTAAAAGTACCAGTAGCTCTACCATGTTTTTTAGTAGTGTTTACAGTAGTATTTACAGTAGTATTTGTAGTAGTAGTAGTAGTAGTAAAAGTACCTGTAGCTCCACCATGTTTGTAGTAGTGTTTACAGTAGTATTTACAGCAGTTTTAGTAGTGGTAGTAGTAAAAGTACCAGTAGCTCCACCATGTTTGTAGTAGTGCTTACAGTAGTATTTACAGTAGTATTTGTAGTAGTAGTAGTAAAAGTACCAGTAGCTCCACCATGTTTGTAGTAGTGTTTACAGTAGTATTTGTAGTAGTAGTAGTAAAAGTACCAGTAGCTCCACCATGTTTGTAGTAGTGTTTACAGTAGTATTTACAGTAGTATTTGTAGTAGTAGTAGTAAAAGTACCAGTAGCTCCACCATGTTTGTAGTAGTGTTTACAGTAGTATTTACAGTAGTATTTGTAGTAGTAGTAGTAGTAGTAAAAGTACCTGTAGCTCCACCATGTTTGTAGTAGTGTTTACAGTAGTATTTACAGTAGTATTTGTAGTAGTAGTAGTAAAAGTATCAGTTGCTCCACCATGTTTGTAGTAGTGTTTACAGTAGTATTTACAGTAGTATTTGTAGTAGTAGTAGTAAAAGTACCAGTAGCTCCACCATGTTTGTAGTAGTGTTTACAGTAGTATTTACAGTAGTATTTGTAGTAGTAGTAGTAAAAGTACCAGTAGCTCCACCATGTTTGTAGTAGTGTTTACAGTAGTATTTACAGTAGTATTTGTAGTAGTAGTAGTAGTAAAAGTACCAGTAGCTCCACCATGTTTGTAGTAGTGTTTACAATAGTATTTACAGTAGTATTTACAGTAGTATTTGTAGTAGTATTTGTAGTAGTAGTAGTAAAAGTACCAGTAGCTCCACCATGTTTGTAGTAGTGTTTACAATAGTATTTACAGTAGTATTTACAGTAGTATTTGTAGTAGTATTTGTAGTAGTAGTAGTAAAAGTACCAGTAGCTCTACCATGTTTTCAGTAGTGTTTACAGTAGTATTTACATTAGTATTTGTAGTAGTAGTAGTAGTAGTAAAAGTACCTGTAGCTCCACCATGTTTGTAGTAGTGTTTACAGTAGTATTTACAGTAGTATTTGTAGTAGTAGTAGTAAAAGTACCAGTAGCTCCACCATGTTTTCAGTAGTGTTTACAGTAGTATTTACATTAGTATTTGTAGTAGTAGTAGTAAAAGTATCAGTAGCTCCACCATGTTTGTAGTAGTGTTTACAGTAGTATTTACAGTAGTATTTGTAGTAGTAGTAGTAAAAGTACCAGTAGCTCCACCATGTTTACAGTAGCATTTACAGTAGTATTTGTAGTAGTATTTGTAGTAGTAGTAGTAAAAGTACCAGTAGCTCCACCATGTTTGTAGTAGTGTTTACAGTAGTATTTACAGTAGTATTTGTAGTAGTAGTAGTATAAGTACCAGTAGCTCCACCATGTTTGTAGAAGTGTTTACAGTAGTATTTACAGTAGTATTTGTAGTAGTAGTAGTAAAAGTACCAGTAGCTCCACCATGTTTGTAGTAGTGTTTACAGTAGCATTTACAGTAGTATTTGTAGTAGTAGTAGTAAAAGTACCAGTAGCTCCACCATGTTTGTAGTAGTGTTTACAGTATTTTTTACAGTAGTATTTGTAGTAGTAGTAGTAAAAGTACCAGTAGCTCCACCATGTTTGTAGTAGTGTTTACAGAAGTATTTACAAAAGTATTTGTAGTAGTAGTAGTAAAAGTACCAGTAGCTCCACAATGTTTGTAGTAGTGTTTACAGTAGTATTTGTAGTAGTAGTAGTAAAAGTACCAGTAGCTCCACCATGTTTGTATTAGTGTTTACAGTAGTATTTACAGTAGTATTTGTAGTAGTAGTAGTAAAAGTACCAGTAGCTCCACCATGTTTGTAGTAGTGTTTACAGTAGCATTTACAGTAGTATTTGTAGTAGTATTTGTAGTAGTAGTAGTAAAAGTACCAGTAGCTCCACCATTTTTGTAGTAGTGTTTACAGTTGTATTTACAGTAGTATTTGTAGTAGTAGTAGTAAAAGTACCAGTGGCTCCACCATGTTTGTAGTAGTGTTTACAGTAGTATTTACAGTAGTATTTGTAGTAGTAGTAGTAAAAGTACCAGTAGCTCCACCATGTTTGTAGTAGTGTTTACAGTTGTATTTACAGTAGTATTTGTAGTAGTAGTAGTAAAAGTACCAGTAGCTCCACCATGTTTGTAGTAGTGTTTACAGTAGTATTTACAGTAGTATTTGTAGTAGTAGTAGTAAAAGTATCATTAGCTCCACCATGTTTGTAGTAGTGTTTACAGTAGTATTTACAGTAGTATTTGTAGTAGTAGTAGTAGTAAAAGTACCAGTAGCTCCACCATGTTTGTAGTGTTTACAGTAGTATTTACAGTAGTATTTGTAGTAGTAGTAGTAAAAGTACCAGTAGCTCCACCATGTTTGTAGTAGTGTTTACAATAGTATTTACAGTAGTATTTACAGTAGTATTTGTAGTAGTATTTGTAGTAGTAGTAGTAGTAAAAGTACCAGTAGCTCCACCATGTTTGTAGTAGTGTTTACAGTAGTATTTACAGTAATATTTACAGTAGTATTTGTAGTAATAGTAGTAAAAGTACCAGTAGCTCTACCATGTTTGTAGAAGTATTTACAGTAGTATTTACAGTAGTATTTACAGTAGTATTTGTAATAGTAGTAGTAAAAGTACCAGTAGCTCCACCACGTTTGTAGTAGTGTTTACAGTAGTATTTACAGTAGTATTTGTAGTAGTAGTAGTAAAAGTACCAGTAGCTCCACCATGTTTGTAGTAGTGTTTACAATAGTATTTACAGTAGTATTTACAGTAGTATTTGTAGTAGTATTTGTAGTAGTAGTAGTAAAAGTACCAGTAGCTCCACCATGTTTGTAGTAGTGTTTACAATAGTATTTACAGTAGTATTTACAGTAGTATTTGTAGTAGTATTTGTTGTAGTAGTAGTAAAAGTACCAGTAGCTCTACCATGTTTTTTAGTAGTGTTTACAGTAGTATTTACAGTAGTATTTGTAGTAGTAGTAGTAGTAGTAAAAGTACCTGTAGCTCCACCATGTTTGTAGTAGTGTTTACAGTAGTATTTACAGCAGTTTTAGTAGTGGTAGTAGTAAAAGTACCAGTAGCTCCACCATGTTTGTAGTAGTGCTTACAGTAGTATTTACAGTAGTATTTGTAGTAGTAGTAGTAAAAGTACCAGTAGCTCCACCATGTTTGTAGTAGTGTTTACAGTAGTATTTGTAGTAGTAGTAGTAAAAGTACCAGTAGCTCCACCATGTTTGTAGTAGTGTTTACAGTAGTATTTACAGTAGTATTTGTAGTAGTAGTAGTAAAAGTACCAGTAGCTCCACCATGTTTGTAGTAGTGTTTACAGTAGTATTTACAGTAGTATTTGTAGTAGTAGTAGTAGTAGTAAAAGTACCTGTAGCTCCACCATGTTTGTAGTAGTGTTTACAGTAGTATTTACAGTAGTATTTGTAGTAGTAGTAGTAAAAGTATCAGTTGCTCCACCATGTTTGTAGTAGTGTTTACAGTAGTATTTACAGTAGTATTTGTAGTAGTAGTAGTAAAAGTACCAGTAGCTCCACCATGTTTGTAGTAGTGTTTACAGTAGTATTTACAGTAGTATTTGTAGTAGTAGTAGTAAAAGTACCAGTAGCTCCACCATGTTTGTAGTAGTGTTTACAGTAGTATTTACAGTAGTATTTGTAGTAGTAGTAGTAGTAAAAGTACCAGTAGCTCCACCATGTTTGTAGTAGTGTTTACAATAGTATTTACAGTAGTATTTACAGTAGTATTTGTAGTAGTATTTGTAGTAGTAGTAGTAAAAGTACCAGTAGCTCCACCATGTTTGTAGTAGTGTTTACAATAGTATTTACAGTAGTATTTACAGTAGTATTTGTAGTAGTATTTGTAGTAGTAGTAGTAAAAGTACCAGTAGCTCTACCATGTTTTCAGTAGTGTTTACAGTAGTATTTACATTAGTATTTGTAGTAGTAGTAGTAGTAGTAAAAGTACCTGTAGCTCCACCATGTTTGTAGTAGTGTTTACAGTAGTATTTACAGTAGTATTTGTAGTAGTAGTAGTAAAAGTACCAGTAGCTCCACCATGTTTTCAGTAGTGTTTACAGTAGTATTTACATTAGTATTTGTAGTAGTAGTAGTAAAAGTATCAGTAGCTCCACCATGTTTGTAGTAGTGTTTACAGTAGTATTTACAGTAGTATTTGTAGTAGTAGTAGTAAAAGTACCAGTAGCTCCACCATGTTTACAGTAGCATTTACAGTAGTATTTGTAGTAGTATTTGTAGTAGTAGTAGTAAAAGTACCAGTAGCTCCACCATGTTTGTAGTAGTGTTTACAGTAGTATTTACAGTAGTATTTGTAGTAGTAGTAGTATAAGTACCAGTAGCTCCACCATGTTTGTAGAAGTGTTTACAGTAGTATTTACAGTAGTATTTGTAGTAGTAGTAGTAAAAGTACCAGTAGCTCCACCATGTTTGTAGTAGTGTTTACAGTAGCATTTACAGTAGTATTTGTAGTAGTAGTAGTAAAAGTACCAGTAGCTCCACCATGTTTGTAGTAGTGTTTACAGTATTTTTTACAGTAGTATTTGTAGTAGTAGTAGTAAAAGTACCAGTAGCTCCACCATGTTTGTAGTAGTGTTTACAGAAGTATTTACAAAAGTATTTGTAGTAGTAGTAGTAAAAGTACCAGTAGCTCCACAATGTTTGTAGTAGTGTTTACAGTAGTATTTGTAGTAGTAGTAGTAAAAGTACCAGTAGCTCCACCATGTTTGTATTAGTGTTTACAGTAGTATTTACAGTAGTATTTGTAGTAGTAGTAGTAAAAGTACCAGTAGCTCCACCATGTTTGTAGTAGTGTTTACAGTAGCATTTACAGTAGTATTTGTAGTAGTATTTGTAGTAGTAGTAGTAAAAGTACCAGTAGCTCCACCATTTTTGTAGTAGTGTTTACAGTTGTATTTACAGTAGTATTTGTAGTAGTAGTAGTAAAAGTACCAGTGGCTCCACCATGTTTGTAGTAGTGTTTACAGTAGTATTTACAGTAGTATTTGTAGTAGTAGTAGTAAAAGTACCAGTAGCTCCACCATGTTTGTAGTAGTGTTTACAGTTGTATTTACAGTAGTATTTGTAGTAGTAGTAGTAAAAGTACCAGTAGCTCCACCATGTTTGTAGTAGTGTTTACAGTAGTATTTACAGTAGTATTTGTAGTAGTAGTAGTAAAAGTATCATTAGCTCCACCATGTTTGTAGTAGTGTTTACAGTAGTATTTACAGTAGTATTTGTAGTAGTAGTAGTAGTAAAAGTACCAGTAGCTCCACCATGTTTGTAGTGTTTACAGTAGTATTTACAGTAGTATTTGTAGTAGCATTTGTAGTAGTAGTAGTAAAAGTACCAGTAGCTCCACCACGTTTGTAGTAGTATTTACTGTAGTATTTACAGTAGTATTTGTTTTAGTAGTAGTAAAAGTACCAGTAGCTCCACCATGTTTGTAGTAGTGTTTACGGTAGTATTTACAGTAGTATTTGTAGTAGTAGTAGTAAAAGTACCAGTAGCTCCACCATGTTTGTAGTAGTGTTTACGGTAGTATTTACAGTAGTATTTGTAGTAGTAGTAGTAAAAGTACCAGTAGCTCCACCATGTTTGTACTAGTGTTTACAGTAGCATTTACAGTAGTATTTGTAGTAGTATTTGTAGTAGTAGTAGTAAAAGTACCAGTAGCTCCACCATGTTTGTAGTAGTGTTTACAGTAGTATTTACAGTAGTATTTGTAGTAGTAGTAGTATAAGTACCAGTAGCTCCACCATGTTTGTAGAAGTGTTTACAGTAGTATTTACAGTAGTATTTGTAGTAGTAGTAGTAAAAGTACCAGTAGCTCCACCATGTTTGTAGTAGTGTTTACAGTAGCATTTACAGTAGTATTTGTAGTAGTATTTGTAGTAGTAGTAGTAAAAGTACCAGTAGCTCCACCATGTTTGTAGTAGTGTTTACAGTATTTTTTACAGTAGTATTCGTAGTAGTAGTAGTAAAAGTACCAGTAGCTCCACCATGTTTGTAGTAGTGTTTACAGAAGTATTTACAAAAGTATTTGTAGTAGTAGTAGTAAAAGTACCAGTAGCTCCACCATGTTTGTAGTAGTGTTTACAGTAGTATTTGTAGTAGTAGTAGTAAAAGTACCAGTAGCTCCACCATGTTTGTATTAGTGTTTACAGTAGTATTTACAGTAGTATTTGTAGTAGTAGTAGTAAAAGTACCAGTAGCTCCACCATGTTTGTAGTAGTGTTTACAGTAGTATTTACAGTAGTATTTGTAGTAGTAGTAGTAAAAGTATCATTAGCTCCACCATGTTTGTAGTAGTGTTTACAGTAGTATTTACAGTAGTATTTGTAGTAGTAGTAGTAAAAGTACCAGTAGCTCCACCATGTTTGTAGTAGTGTTTACAGTAGTATTTACAGTAGTATTTGTAGTAGTAGTAGTAAAAGTACCAGTAGCTCCACCATGTTTGTAGTAGTGTTTACAGTAGTATTTACAGTAGTATTTGTAGAAGTAGTAGTAAAAGTACCAGTAGCTCCACCATGTTTGTAGCAGTGTTTACAGTAGTATTTACAGTAGTATTTGTGGTAGTAGTAGTAAAAGAACCAGTAGCTCCACCATGTTTGTAGTAGTGTTTACAGTAGTATTTACAGTAGTATTTGTAGTAGTAGCAGTAAAAGTACCAGTAGCTCCACCATGTTTGTAGTAGTATTTACAGTAGTATTTGTGGTAGTAGTAGTAAAAGAACCAGTAGCTCCACCATGTTTGTAGTAGTGTTTACAGTAGTATTTACAGCAGTATTAGTAGTAGTAGTAGTAAAAGTACCAGTAGCTCCACCATGTTTGTAGTAGTGATTACAGTAGTATTTACAGTAGTATTTGTAGTAGTAGTAGTAAAAGTACCAGTAGCTCCACCATGTTTGTAGTAGTGTTTACAGTAGCATTTACAGTAGTATTTGTAGTAGTATTTGTAGTAGTAGTAGTAAAAGTACCAGTAGCTCCACCACGTTTGTAGTAGTGTTTACAGTAGTATTTACAGTAGTATTTGTAGTAGTAGTAGTAAAAGTACCAGTAGCTCCACCATGTTTGTAGTAGTGTTTACAGTAGTATTTACAGTAGTATTTGTGGTAGTAGTAGTAAAAGTACCAGTAGCTCCATCATGTTTGTAGTTGTGTTTACAGTAGTATTTACAGTAGTATTTACAGTATTATTTGTAATAGTAGTAGTAAAAGTACCAGTAGCTCCACCACGTTTGTAGTAGTGTTTACAGTAGTATTTACAGTAGTATTTGTAGTAGTAGTAGTAAAAGTACCAGTAGCTCCACCATGTTTGTAGTAGTGTTTACAATAGTATTTACAGTAGTATTTACAGTAGTATTTGTAGTAGTATTTGTAGTAGTAGTAGTAGTAAAAGTACCAGTAGCTCCACCATGTTTGTAGTAGTGTTTACAGTAGTATTTACAGTAATATTTACAGTAGTATTTGTAGTAATAGTAGTAAAAGTACCAGTAGCTCTACCATGTTTGTAGAAGTATTTACAGTAGTATTTACAGTAGTATTTACAGTAGTATTTGTAATAGTAGTAGTAAAAGTACCAGTAGCTCCACCACGTTTGTAGTAGTGTTTACAGTAGTATTTACAGTAGTATTTGTAGTAGTAGTAGTAAAAGTACCAGTAGCTCCACCATGTTTGTAGTAGTGTTTACAATAGTATTTACAGTAGTATTTACAGTAGTATTTGTAGTAGTATTTGTAGTAGTAGTAGTAAAAGTACCAGTAGCTCCACCATGTTTGTAGTAGTGTTTACAATAGTATTTACAGTAGTATTTACAGTAGTATTTGTAGTAGTATTTGTTGTAGTAGTAGTAAAAGTACCAGTAGCTCTACCATGTTTTTTAGTAGTGTTTACAGTAGTATTTACAGTAGTATTTGTAGTAGTAGTAGTAAAAGTACCAGTAGCTCCACCATGTTTGTACTAGTGTTTACAGTAGCATTTACAGTAGTATTTGTAGTAGTATTTGTAGTAGTAGTAGTAAAAGTACCAGTAGCTCCACCATGTTTGTAGTAGTGTTTACAGTAGTATTTACAGTAGTATTTGTAGTAGTAGTAGTATAAGTACCAGTAGCTCCACCATGTTTGTAGAAGTGTTTACAGTAGTATTTACAGTAGTATTTGTAGTAGTAGTAGTAAAAGTACCAGTAGCTCCACCATGTTTGTAGTAGTGTTTACAGTAGCATTTACAGTAGTATTTGTAGTAGTATTTGTAGTAGTAGTAGTAAAAGTACCAGTAGCTCCACCATGTTTGTAGTAGTGTTTACAGTATTTTTTACAGTAGTATTCGTAGTAGTAGTAGTAAAAGTACCAGTAGCTCCACCATGTTTGTAGTAGTGTTTACAGAAGTATTTACAAAAGTATTTGTAGTAGTAGTAGTAAAAGTACCAGTAGCTCCACCATGTTTGTAGTAGTGTTTACAGTAGTATTTGTAGTAGTAGTAGTAAAAGTACCAGTAGCTCCACCATGTTTGTATTAGTGTTTACAGTAGTATTTACAGTAGTATTTGTAGTAGTAGTAGTAAAAGTACCAGTAGCTCCACCATGTTTGTAGTAGTGTTTACAGTAGTATTTACAGTAGTATTTGTAGTAGTAGTAGTAAAAGTATCATTAGCTCCACCATGTTTGTAGTAGTGTTTACAGTAGTATTTACAGTAGTATTTGTAGTAGTAGTAGTAAAAGTACCAGTAGCTCCACCATGTTTGTAGTAGTGTTTACAGTAGTATTTACAGTAGTATTTGTAGTAGTAGTAGTAAAAGTACCAGTAGCTCCACCATGTTTGTAGTAGTGTTTACAGTAGTATTTACAGTAGTATTTGTAGAAGTAGTAGTAAAAGTACCAGTAGCTCCACCATGTTTGTAGCAGTGTTTACAGTAGTATTTACAGTAGTATTTGTGGTAGTAGTAGTAAAAGAACCAGTAGCTCCACCATGTTTGTAGTAGTGTTTACAGTAGTATTTACAGTAGTATTTGTAGTAGTAGCAGTAAAAGTACCAGTAGCTCCACCATGTTTGTAGTAGTATTTACAGTAGTATTTGTGGTAGTAGTAGTAAAAGAACCAGTAGCTCCACCATGTTTGTAGTAGTGTTTACAGTAGTATTTACAGCAGTATTAGTAGTAGTAGTAGTAAAAGTACCAGTAGCTCCACCATGTTTGTAGTAGTGATTACAGTAGTATTTACAGTAGTATTTGTAGTAGTAGTAGTAAAAGTACCAGTAGCTCCACCATGTTTGTAGTAGTGTTTACAGTAGCATTTACAGTAGTATTTGTAGTAGTATTTGTAGTAGTAGTAGTAAAAGTACCAGTAGCTCCACCACGTTTGTAGTAGTGTTTACAGTAGTATTTACAGTAGTATTTGTAGTAGTAGTAGTAAAAGTACCAGTAGCTCCACCATGTTTGTAGTAGTGTTTACAGTAGTATTTACAGTAGTATTTGTGGTAGTAGTAGTAAAAGTACCAGTAGCTCCATCATGTTTGTAGTTGTGTTTACAGTAGTATTTACAGTAGTATTTACAGTATTATTTGTAATAGTAGTAGTAAAAGTACCAGTAGCTCCACCACGTTTGTAGTAGTGTTTACAGTAGTATTTACAGTAGTATTTGTAGTAGTAGTAGTAAAAGTACCAGTAGCTCCACCATGTTTGTAGTAGTGTTTACAATAGTATTTACAGTAGTATTTACAGTAGTATTTGTAGTAGTATTTGTAGTAGTAGTAGTAGTAAAAGTACCAGTAGCTCCACCATGTTTGTAGTAGTGTTTACAGTAGTATTTACAGTAATATTTACAGTAGTATTTGTAGTAATAGTAGTAAAAGTACCAGTAGCTCTACCATGTTTGTAGAAGTATTTACAGTAGTATTTACAGTAGTATTTACAGTAGTATTTGTAATAGTAGTAGTAAAAGTACCAGTAGCTCCACCACGTTTGTAGTAGTGTTTACAGTAGTATTTACAGTAGTATTTGTAGTAGTAGTAGTAAAAGTACCAGTAGCTCCACCATGTTTGTAGTAGTGTTTACAATAGTATTTACAGTAGTATTTACAGTAGTATTTGTAGTAGTATTTGTAGTAGTAGTAGTAAAAGTACCAGTAGCTCCACCATGTTTGTAGTAGTGTTTACAATAGTATTTACAGTAGTATTTACAGTAGTATTTGTAGTAGTATTTGTTGTAGTAGTAGTAAAAGTACCAGTAGCTCTACCATGTTTTTTAGTAGTGTTTACAGTAGTATTTACAGTAGTATTTGTAGTAGTAGTAGTAGTAGTAAAAGTACCTGTAGCTCCACTATGTTTGTAGTAGTGTTTACAGTAGTATTTACAGCAGTTTTAGTAGTGGTAGTAGTAAAAGTACCAGTAGCTCCACCATGTTTGTAGTAGTGCTTACAGTAGTATTTACAAAAGTATTTGTAGTAGTAGTAGTAAAAGTACCAGTAGCTCCACCATGTTTGTAGTAGTGTTTACAGTAGTATTTGTAGTAGTAGTAGTAAAAGTACCAGTAGCTCCACCATGTTTGTATTAGTGTTTACAGTAGTATTTACAGTAGTATTTGTAGTAGTAGTAGTAAAAGTACCAGTAGCTCCACCATGTTTGTAGTAGTGTTTACAGTAGCATTTACAGTAGTATTTGTAGTAGTATTTGTAGTAGTAGTAGTAAAAGTACCAGTAGCTCCACCATTTTTGTAGTAGTGTTTACAGTTGTATTTACAGTAGTATTTGTAGTAGTAGTAGTAAAAGTACCAGTGGCTCCACCATGTTTGTAGTAGTGTTTACAGTAGTATTTACAGTAGTATTTGTAGTAGTAGTAGTAAAAGTACCAGTAGCTCCACCATGTTTGTAGTAGTGTTTACAGTTGTATTTACAGTAGTATTTGTAGTAGTAGTAGTAAAAGTACCAGTAGCTCCACCATGTTTGTAGTAGTGTTTACAGTAGTATTTACAGTAGTATTTGTAGTAGTAGTAGTAAAAGTATTATTAGCTCCACCATGTTTGTAGTAGTGTTTACAGTAGTATTTACAGTAGTATTTGTAGTAGTAGTAGTAGTAAAAGTACCAGTAGCTCCACCATGTTTGTAGTGTTTACAGTAGTATTTACAGTAGTATTTGTAGTAGCATTTGTAGTAGTAGTAGTAAAAGTACCAGTAGCTCCACCACGTTTGTAGTAGTATTTACTGTAGTATTTGTAGTAGTATTTGTAGTAGTAGTAGTAAAAGTACCAGTAGCTCCACCATGTTTGTAGTAGTGTTTACGGTAGTATTTACAGTAGTATTTGTAGTAGTAGTAGTAAAAGTACCAGTAGCTCCACCATGTTTGTAGTAGTGTTTACGGTAGTATTTACAGTAGTATTTGTAGTAGTAGTAGTAAAAGTACCAGTAGCTCCACCATGTTTGTACTAGTGTTTACAGTAGCATTTACAGTAGTATTTGTAGTAGTATTTGTAGTAGTAGTAGTAAAAGTACCAGTAGCTCCACCATGTTTGTAGTAGTGTTTACAGTAGTATTTACAGTAGTATTTGTAGTAGTAGTAGTAAAAGTACCAGTAGCTCCACCATGTTTGTAGTAGTGTTTACAGTAGTATTTACAGTAGTATTTGTAGTAGTATTTGTAGTAGTAGTAGTAAAAGTACCAGTAGCTCCACCATGTTTGTAGTAGTGTTTACAGTATTTTTTACAGTAGTATTCGTAGTAGTAGTAGTAAAAGTACCAGTAGCTCCACCATGTTTGTAGTAGTGTTTACAGAAGTATTTACAAAAGTATTTGTAGTAGTAGTAGTAAAAGTACCAGTAGCTCCACCATGTTTGTAGTAGTGTTTACAGTAGTATTTGTAGTAGTAGTAGTAAAAGTACCAGTAGCTCCACCATGTTTGTATTAGTGTTTACAGTAGTATTTACAGTAGTATTTGTAGTAGTAGTAGTAGTAAAAGTACCAGTAGCTCCACCATGTTTGTAGTAGTGTTTACAGTAGTATTTACAGTAGTATTTGTAGTAGTAGTAGTAAAAGTATCATTAGCTCCACCATGTTTGTAGTAGTGTTTACAGTAGTATTTACAGTAGTATTTGTAGTAGTAGTAGTAAAAGTACCAGTAGCTCCACCATGTTTGTAGTAGTGTTTACAGTAGTATTTACAGTAGTATTTGTAGTAGTAGTAGTAGTAAAAGTACCAGTAGCTCCACCATGTTTGTAGTAGTGTTTACAGTAGTATTTACAGTAGTATTTGTAGTAGTAGTAGTAAAAGTACCAGTAGCTCCACCATGTTTGTAGTAGTGTTTACAGTAGTATTTACAGTAGTATTTGTAGTAGTAGTAGTAGTAAAAGTACCAGTAGCTCCACCATGTTTGTAGTAGTGTTTACAGTAGTATTTACAGTAGTATTTGTAGTAGTAGTAGTAAAAGTACCAGTAGCTCCACCATGTTTGTAGTAGTGTTTACAGTAGTATTTACAGTAGTATTTGTAGAAGTAGTAGTAAAAGTACCAGTAGCTCCACCATGTTTGTAGCAGTGTTTACAGTAGTATTTACAGTAGTATTTGTGGTAGTAGTAGTAAAAGAACCAGTAGCTCCACCATGTTTGTAGTAGTGTTTACAGTAGTATTTACAGTAGTATTTGTAGTAGTAGCAGTAAAAGTACCAGTAGCTCCACCATGTTTGTAGTAGTATTTACAGTAGTATTTGTGGTAGTAGTAGTAAAAGAACCAGTAGCTCCACCATGTTTGTAGTAGTGTTTACAGTAGTATTTACAGCAGTATTAGTAGTAGTAGTAGTAAAAGTACCAGTAGCTCCACCATGTTTGTAGTAGTGATTACAGTAGTATTTACAGTAGTATTTGTAGTAGTAGTAGTAAAAGTACCAGTAGCTCCACCATGTTTGTAGTAGTGTTTACAGTAGCATTTACAGTAGTATTTGTAGTAGTATTTGTAGTAGTAGTAGTAAAAGTACCAGTAGCTCCACCACGTTTGTAGTAGTGTTTACAGTAGTATTTACAGTAGTATTTGTAGTAGTAGTAGTAAAAGTACCAGTAGCTCCACCATGTTTGTAGTAGTGTTTACAGTAGTATTTACAGTAGTATTTACAGTATTATTTGTAATAGTAGTAGTAAAAGTACCAGTAGCTCCACCACGTTTGTAGTAGTGTTTACAGTAGTATTTACAGTAGTATTTGTAGTAGTAGTAGTAAAAGTACCAGTAGCTCCACCATGTTTGTAGTAGTGTTTACAATAGTATTTACAGTAGTATTTACAGTAGTATTTGTAGTAGTATTTGTAGTAGTAGTAGTAGTAAAAGTACCAGTAGCTCCACCATGTTTGTAGTAGTGTTTACAGTAGTATTTACAGTAATATTTACAGTAGTATTTGTAGTAATAGTAGTAAAAGTACCAGTAGCTCTACCATGTTTGTAGAAGTATTTACAGTAGTATTTACAGTAGTATTTACAGTAGTATTTGTAATAGTAGTAGTAAAAGTACCAGTAGCTCCACCACGTTTGTAGTAGTGTTTACAGTAGTATTTACAGTAGTATTTGTAGTAGTAGTAGTAGTAAAAGTACCAGTAGCTCCACCATGTTTGTAGTAGTGTTTACAATAGTATTTACAGTAGTATTTACAGTAGTATTTGTAGTAGTAGTAGTAAAAGTACCAGTAGCTCCATCATGTTTGTAGTTGTGTTTACAGTAGTATTTACAGTAGTATTTACAGTATTATTTGTAATAGTAGTAGTAAAAGTACCAGTAGCTCCATCATGTTTGTAGTTGTGTTTACAGTAGTATTTACAGTAGTATTTACAGTATTATTTGTGGTAGTAGTAGTAAAAGTACCAGTAGCTCCATCATGTTTGTAGTTGTGTTTACAGTAGTATTTACAGTAGTATTTACAGTATTATTTGTAATAGTAGTAGTAAAAGTACCAGTAGCTCCACCACGTTTGTAGTAGTGTTTACAGTAGTATTTACAGTAGTATTTGTAGTAGTAGTAGTAAAAGTACCAGTAGCTCCACCATGTTTGTAGTAGTGTTTACAATAGTATTTACAGTAGTATTTACAGTAGTATTTGTAGTAGTATTTGTAGTAGTAGTAGTAGTAAAAGTACCAGTAGCTCCACCATGTTTGTAGTAGTGTTTACAGTAGTATTTACAGTAATATTTACAGTAGTATTTGTAGTAATAGTAGTAAAAGTACCAGTAGCTCTACCATGTTTGTAGAAGTATTTACAGTAGTATTTACAGTAGTATTTACAGTAGTATTTGTAATAGTAGTAGTAAAAGTACCAGTAGCTCCACCACGTTTGTAGTAGTGTTTACAGTAGTATTTACAGTAGTATTTGTAGTAGTAGTAGTAAAAGTACCAGTAGCTCCACCATGTTTGTAGTAGTGTTTACAATAGTATTTACAGTAGTATTTACAGTAGTATTTGTAGTAGTATTTGTAGTAGTAGTAGTAAAAGTACCAGTAGCTCCACCATGTTTGTAGTAGTGTTTACAATAGTATTTACAGTAGTATTTACAGTAGTATTTGTAGTAGTATTTGTTGTAGTAGTAGTAAAAGTACCAGTAGCTCTACCATGTTTTTTAGTAGTGTTTACAGTAGTATTTACAGTAGTATTTGTAGTAGTAGTAGTAGTAGTAAAAGTACCTGTAGCTCCACCATGTTTGTAGTAGTGTTTACAGTAGTATTTACAGCAGTTTTAGTAGTGGTAGTAGTAAAAGTACCAGTAGCTCCACCATGTTTGTAGTAGTGCTTACAGTAGTATTTACAGTAGTATTTGTAGTAGTAGTAGTAAAAGTACCAGTAGCTCCACCATGTTTGTAGTAGTGTTTACAGTAGTATTTGTAGTAGTAGTAGTAAAAGTACCAGTAGCTCCACCATGTTTGTAGTAGTGTTTACAGTAGTATTTACAGTAGTATTTGTAGTAGTAGTAGTAAAAGTACCAGTAGCTCCACCATGTTTGTAGTAGTGTTTACAGTAGTATTTACAGTAGTATTTGTAGTAGTAGTAGTAGTAGTAAAAGTACCTGTAGCTCCACCATGTTTGTAGTAGTGTTTACAGTAGTATTTACAGTAGTATTTGTAGTAGTAGTAGTAAAAGTATCAGTTGCTCCACCATGTTTGTAGTAGTGTTTACAGTAGTATTTACAGTAGTATTTGTAGTAGTAGTAGTAAAAGTACCAGTAGCTCCACCATGTTTGTAGTAGTGTTTACAGTAGTATTTACAGTAGTATTTGTAGTAGTAGTAGTAAAAGTACCAGTAGCTCCACCATGTTTGTAGTAGTGTTTACAGTAGTATTTACAGTAGTATTTGTAGTAGTAGTAGTAGTAAAAGTACCAGTAGCTCCACCATGTTTGTAGTAGTGTTTACAATAGTATTTACAGTAGTATTTACAGTAGTATTTGTAGTAGTATTTGTAGTAGTAGTAGTAAAAGTACCAGTAGCTCCACCATGTTTGTAGTAGTGTTTACAATAGTATTTACAGTAGTATTTACAGTAGTATTTGTAGTAGTATTTGTAGTAGTAGTAGTAAAAGTACCAGTAGCTCTACCATGTTTTTTAGTAGTGTTTACAGTAGTATTTACAGTAGTATTTGTAGTAGTAGTAGTAGTAGTAAAAGTACCTGTAGCTCCACCATGTTTGTAGTAGTGTTTACAGTAGTATTTACAGTAGTATTTGTAGTAGTAGTAGTAAAAGTACCAGTAGCTCCACCATGTTTTCAGTAGTGTTTACAGTAGTATTTACATTAGTATTTGTAGTAGTAGTAGTAAAAGTATCAGTAGCTCCACCATGTTTGTAGTAGTGTTTACAGTAGTATTTACAGTAGTATTTGTAGTAGTAGTAGTAAAAGTACCAGTAGCTCCACCATGTTTACAGTAGCATTTACAGTAGTATTTGTAGTAGTATTTGTAGTAGTAGTAGTAAAAGTACCAGTAGCTCCACCATGTTTGTAGTAGTGTTTACAGTAGTATTTACAGTAGTATTTGTAGTAGTAGTAGTATAAGTACCAGTAGCTCCACCATGTTTGTAGAAGTGTTTACAGTAGTATTTACAGTAGTATTTGTAGTAGTAGTAGTAAAAGTACCAGTAGCTCCACCATGTTTGTAGTAGTGTTTACAGTAGCATTTACAGTAGTATTTGTAGTAGTAGTAGTAAAAGTACCAGTAGCTCCACCATGTTTGTAGTAGTGTTTACAGTATTTTTTACAGTAGTATTTGTAGTAGTAGTAGTAAAAGTACCAGTAGCTCCACCATGTTTGTAGTAGTGTTTACAGAAGTATTTACAAAAGTATTTGTAGTAGTAGTAGTAAAAGTACCAGTAGCTCCACCATGTTTGTAGTAGTGTTTACAGTAGTATTTGTAGTAGTAGTAGTAAAAGTACCAGTAGCTCCACCATGTTTGTATTAGTGTTTACAGTAGTATTTACAGTAGTATTTGTAGTAGTAGTAGTAAAAGTACCAGTAGCTCCACCATGTTTGTAGTAGTGTTTACAGTAGCATTTACAGTAGTATTTGTAGTAGTATTTGTAGTAGTAGTAGTAAAAGTACCAGTAGCTCCACCATTTTTGTAGTAGTGTTTACAGTTGTATTTACAGTAGTATTTGTAGTAGTAGTAGTAAAAGTACCAGTGGCTCCACCATGTTTGTAGTAGTGTTTACAGTAGTATTTACAGTAGTATTTGTAGTAGTAGTAGTAAAAGTACCAGTAGCTCCACCATGTTTGTAGTAGTGTTTACAGTTGTATTTACAGTAGTATTTGTAGTAGTAGTAGTAAAAGTACCAGTAGCTCCACCATGTTTGTAGTAGTGTTTACAGTAGTATTTACAGTAGTATTTGTAGTAGTAGTAGTAAAAGTATTATTAGCTCCACCATGTTTGTAGTAGTGTTTACAGTAGTATTTACAGTAGTATTTGTAGTAGTAGTAGTAGTAAAAGTACCAGTAGCTCCACCATGTTTGTAGTGTTTACAGTAGTATTTACAGTAGTATTTGTAGTAGCATTTGTAGTAGTAGTAGTAAAAGTACCAGTAGCTCCACCACGTTTGTAGTAGTATTTACTGTAGTATTTGTAGTAGTATTTGTAGTAGTAGTAGTAAAAGTACCAGTAGCTCCACCATGTTTGTAGTAGTGTTTACGGTAGTATTTACAGTAGTATTTGTAGTAGTAGTAGTAAAAGTACCAGTAGCTCCACCATGTTTGTAGTAGTGTTTACGGTAGTATTTACAGTAGTATTTGTAGTAGTAGTAGTAAAAGTACCAGTAGCTCCACCATGTTTGTACTAGTGTTTACAGTAGCATTTACAGTAGTATTTGTAGTAGTATTTGTAGTAGTAGTAGTAAAAGTACCAGTAGCTCCACCATGTTTGTAGTAGTGTTTACAGTAGTATTTACAGTAGTATTTGTAGTAGTAGTAGTATAAGTACCAGTAGCTCCACCATGTTTGTAGAAGTGTTTACAGTAGTATTTACAGTAGTATTTGTAGTAGTAGTAGTAAAAGTACCAGTAGCTCCACCATGTTTGTAGTAGTGTTTACAGTAGCATTTACAGTAGTATTTGTAGTAGTATTTGTAGTAGTAGTAGTAAAAGTACCAGTAGCTCCACCATGTTTGTAGTAGTGTTTACAGTATTTTTTACAGTAGTATTCGTAGTAGTAGTAGTAAAAGTACCAGTAGCTCCACCATGTTTGTAGTAGTGTTTACAGAAGTATTTACAAAAGTATTTGTAGTAGTAGTAGTAAAAGTACCAGTAGCTCCACCATGTTTGTAGTAGTGTTTACAGTAGTATTTGTAGTAGTAAAAGTACCAGTAGCTCCACCATGTTTGTATTAGTGTTTACAGTAGTATTTACAGTAGTATTTGTAGTAGTAGTAGTAAAAGTACCAGTAGCTCCACCATGTTTGTAGTAGTGTTTACAGTAGTATTTACAGTAGTATTTGTAGTAGTAGTAGTAAAAGTATCATTAGCTCCACCATGTTTGTAGTAGTGTTTACAGTAGTATTTACAGTAGTATTTGTAGTAGTAGTAGTAAAAGTACCAGTAGCTCCACCATGTTTGTAGTAGTGTTTACAGTAGTATTTACAGTAGTATTTGTAGTAGTAGTAGTAGTAAAAGTACCAGTAGCTCCACCATGTTTGTAGTAGTGTTTACAGTAGTATTTACAGTAGTATTTGTAGTAGTAGTAGTAAAAGTACCAGTAGCTCCACCATGTTTGTAGTAGTGTTTACAGTAGTATTTACAGTAGTATTTGTAGAAGTAGTAGTAAAAGTACCAGTAGCTCCACCATGTTTGTAGCAGTGTTTACAGTAGTATTTACAGTAGTATTTGTGGTAGTAGTAGTAAAAGAACCAGTAGCTCCACCATGTTTGTAGTAGTGTTTACAGTAGTATTTACAGTAGTATTTGTAGTAGTAGCAGTAAAAGTACCAGTAGCTCCACCATGTTTGTAGTAGTATTTACAGTAGTATTTGTGGTAGTAGTAGTAAAAGAACCAGTAGCTCCACCATGTTTGTAGTAGTGTTTACAGTAGTATTTACAGCAGTATTAGTAGTAGTAGTAGTAAAAGTACCAGTAGCTCCACCATGTTTGTAGTAGTGATTACAGTAGTATTTACAGTAGTATTTGTAGTAGTAGTAGTAAAAGTACCAGTAGCTCCACCATGTTTGTAGTAGTGTTTACAGTAGCATTTACAGTAGTATTTGTAGTAGTATTTGTAGTAGTAGTAGTAAAAGTACCAGTAGCTCCACCACGTTTGTAGTAGTGTTTACAGTAGTATTTACAGTAGTATTTGTAGTAGTAGTAGTAAAAGTACCAGTAGCTCCACCATGTTTGTAGTAGTGTTTACAGTAGTATTTACAGTAGTATTTACAGTATTATTTGTAATAGTAGTAGTAAAAGTACCAGTAGCTCCACCACGTTTGTAGTAGTGTTTACAGTAGTATTTACAGTAGTATTTGTAGTAGTAGTAGTAAAAGTACCAGTAGCTCCACCATGTTTGTAGTAGTGTTTACAATAGTATTTACAGTAGTATTTACAGTAGTATTTGTAGTAGTATTTGTAGTAGTAGTAGTAGTAAAAGTACCAGTAGCTCCACCATGTTTGTAGTAGTGTTTACAGTAGTATTTACAGTAATATTTACAGTAGTATTTGTAGTAATAGTAGTAAAAGTACCAGTAGCTCTACCATGTTTGTAGAAGTATTTACAGTAGTATTTACAGTAGTATTTACAGTAGTATTTGTAATAGTAGTAGTAAAAGTACCAGTAGCTCCACCACGTTTGTAGTAGTGTTTACAGTAGTATTTACAGTAGTATTTGTAGTAGTAGTAGTAGTAAAAGTACCAGTAGCTCCACCATGTTTGTAGTAGTGTTTACAATAGTATTTACAGTAGTATTTACAGTAGTATTTGTAGTAGTAGTAGTAAAAGTACCAGTAGCTCCATCATGTTTGTAGTTGTGTTTACAGTAGTATTTACAGTAGTATTTACAGTATTATTTGTAATAGTAGTAGTAAAAGTACCAGTAGCTCCATCATGTTTGTAGTTGTGTTTACAGTAGTATTTACAGTAGTATTTACAGTATTATTTGTGGTAGTAGTAGTAAAAGTACCAGTAGCTCCATCATGTTTGTAGTTGTGTTTACAGTAGTATTTACAGTAGTATTTACAGTATTATTTGTAATAGTAGTAGTAAAAGTACCAGTAGCTCCACCACGTTTGTAGTAGTGTTTACAGTAGTATTTACAGTAGTATTTGTAGTAGTAGTAGTAAAAGTACCAGTAGCTCCACCATGTTTGTAGTAGTGTTTACAATAGTATTTACAGTAGTATTTACAGTAGTATTTGTAGTAGTATTTGTAGTAGTAGTAGTAGTAAAAGTACCAGTAGCTCCACCATGTTTGTAGTAGTGTTTACAGTAGTATTTACAGTAATATTTACAGTAGTATTTGTAGTAATAGTAGTAAAAGTACCAGTAGCTCTACCATGTTTGTAGAAGTATTTACAGTAGTATTTACAGTAGTATTTACAGTAGTATTTGTAATAGTAGTAGTAAAAGTACCAGTAGCTCCACCACGTTTGTAGTAGTGTTTACAGTAGTATTTACAGTAGTATTTGTAGTAGTAGTAGTAAAAGTACCAGTAGCTCCACCATGTTTGTAGTAGTGTTTACAATAGTATTTACAGTAGTATTTACAGTAGTATTTGTAGTAGTATTTGTAGTAGTAGTAGTAAAAGTACCAGTAGCTCCACCATGTTTGTAGTAGTGTTTACAATAGTATTTACAGTAGTATTTACAGTAGTATTTGTAGTAGTATTTGTAGTAGTAGTAGTAAAAGTACCAGTAGCTCTACCATGTTTTTTAGTAGTGTTTACAGTAGTATAAACAGTAGTATTTGTAGTAGTAGTAGTAGTAGTAAAAGTACCTGTAGCTCCACCATGTTTGTAGTAGTGTTTACAGTAGTATTTACAGCAGTATTAGTAGTGGTAGTAGTAAAAGTACCAGTAGCTCCACCATGTTTGTAGTAGTGCTTACAGTAGTATTTACAGTAGTATTTGTAGTAGTAGTAGTAAAAGTACCAGTAGCTCCACCATGTTTGTAGTAGTGTTTACAGTAGTATTTGTAGTAGTAGTAGTAAAAGTACCAGTAGCTCCACCATGTTTGTAGTAGTGTTTACAGTAGTATTTACAGTAGTATTTGTAGTAGTAGTAGTAAAAGTACCAGTAGCTCCACCATGTTTGTAGTAGTGTTTACAGTAGCATTTACAGTAGTATTTGTAGTAGTAGTAGTAAAAGAACCAGTAGCTCCACCATGTTTTTAGTAGTGTTTACAGTAGTATTTACAGTAGTATTTGTAGTAGTAGTAGTAAAAGTACCTGTAGCTCCACCATGTTTGTATTAGTGTTTACAGTAGTATTTACAGTAGTATTTGTAGTAGTAGTAGTAAAAGTACCAGTAGCTCCACCATGTTTGTATTAGTGTTTACAGTAGCATTTACAGTAGTATTTGTAGTAGTAGTAGTAAAAGTACCAGTAGCTCCACCATGTTTGTAGTAGTGTTTACAATAGTATTTACAGTAGTATTTACAGTAGTATTTGTAGTAGTATTTGTAGTAGTAGTAGTAAAAGTACCAGTAGCTCCACCATGTTTGTAGTAGTGTTTACAATAGTATTTACAGTAGTATTTACAGTAGTATTTGTAGTAGTATTTGTAGTAGTAGTAGTAAAAGTACCAGTAGCTCTACCATGTTTTTTAGTAGTGTTTACAGTAGTATAAACAGTAGTATTTGTAGTAGTAGTAGTAGTAGTAAAAGTACCTGTAGCTCCACCATGTTTGTAGTAGTGTTTACAGTAGTATTTACAGCAGTATTAGTAGTGGTCGTAGTAAAAGTACCAGTAGCTCCACCATGTTTGTAGTAGTGCTTACAGTAGTATTTACAGTAGTATTTGTAGTAGTAGTAGTAAAAGTACCAGTAGCTCCACCATGTTTGTAGTAGTGTTTACAGTAGTATTTGTAGTAGTAGTAGTAAAAGTACCAGTAGCTCCACCATGTTTGTAGTAGTGTTTACAGTAGTATTTACAGTAGTATTTGTAGTAGTAGTAGTAAAAGTACCAGTAGCTCCACCATGTTTGTAGTAGTGTTTACAGTAGCATTTACAGTAGTATTTGTAGTAGTAGTAGTAAAAGAACCAGTAGCTCCACCATGTTTTTAGTAGTGTTTACAGTAGTATTTACAGTAGTATTTGTAGTAGTAGTAGTAAAAGTATCAGTTGCTCCACCATTTTATTAGTAGTGTTTACAGTAGTATTTACAGTAGTATTTGTAGTAGTAGTAGTAAAAGTACCAGTAGCTCCACCATGTTTGTAGTAGTGTTTACAGTAGTATTTACAGTAGTATTTGTAGTAGTAGTAGTAAAAGTACCAGTAGCTCCACCATGTTTGTAGTAGTGTTTACAGTAGTATTTACAGTAGTATTTGTAGTAGTAGTAGTAGTAAAAGTACCAGTAGCTCCACCATGTTTGTAGTAGTGTTTACAATAGTATTTACAGTAGTATTTACAGTAGTATTTGTAGTAGTATTTGTAGTAGTAGTAGTAAAAGTACCAGTAGCTCCACCATGTTTGTAGTAGTGTTTACAGTAGTATTTACAGTAGTATTTGTAGTAGTAGTAGTAAAAGTACCAGTAGCTCCACCATGTTTGTAGTAGTGTTTACAGTAGTATTTACAGTAGTATTTGTAGTAGTAGTAGTAAAAGTACCAGTAGCTCCACCATGTTTGTAGTAGTGTTTACAGTAGTATTTACAGTAGTATTTGTAGTAGTAGTAGTAGTAAAAGTACCAGTAGCTCCACCATGTTTGTAGTAGTGTTTACAATAGTATTTACAGTAGTATTTACAGTAGTATTTGTAGTAGTATTTGTAGTAGTAGTAGTAAAAGTACCAGTAGCTCCACCATGTTTGTAGTAGTGTTTACAATAGTATTTACAGTAGTATTTACAGTAGTATTTGTAGTAGTATTTGTAGTAGTAGTAGTAAAAGTACCAGTAGCTCTACCATGTTTTTTAGTAGTGTTTACAGTAGTATAAACAGTAGTATTTTTAGTAGTAGTAGTAGTAGTAAAAGTACCTGTAGCTCCACCATGTTTGTAGTAGTGTTTACAGTAGTATTTACAGCAGTATTAGTAGTGGTAGTAGTAAAAGTACCAGTAGCTCCACCATGTTTGTAGTAGTGCTTACAGTAGTATTTACAGTAGTATTTGTAGTAGTAGTAGTAAAAGTACCAGTAGCTCCACCATGTTTTCAGTAGTGTTTACAGTAGTATTTACATTAGTATTTGTAGTAGTAGTAGTAAAAGTATCAGTAGCTCCACCATGTTTGTAGTAGTGTTTACAGTAGTATTTACAGTAGTATTTGTAGTAGTAGTAGTAAAAGTACCAGTAGCTCCACCATGTTTGTAGTAGTGTTTACAGTAGTATTTACAGTAGTATTTGTAGTAGTAGTAGTAAAAGTACCAGTAGCTCCACCATGTTTGTACTAGTGTTTACAGTAGCATTTACAGTAGTATTTGTAGTAGTATTTGTAGTAGTAGTAGTAAAAGTACCAGTAGCTCCACCATGTTTGTAGTAGTGTTTACAGTAGTATTTACAGTAGTATTTGTAGTAGTAGTAGTATAAGTACCAGTAGCTCCACCATGTTTGTAGAAGTGTTTACAGTAGTATTTACAGTAGTATTTGTAGTAGTAGTAGTAAAAGTACCAGTAGCTCAACCATGTTTGTAGTAGTGTTTACAGTAGCATTTACAGTAGTATTTGTAGTAGTAGTAGTAAAAGTACCAGTAGCTCCACCATGTTTGTAGTAGTGTTTACAGTATTTTTTACAGTAGTATTTGTAGTAGTAGTAGTAAAAGTACCAGTAGCTCCACCATGTTTGTAGTAGTGTTTACAGAAGTATTTACAAAAGTATTTGTAGTAGTAGTAGTAAAAGTACCAGTAGCTCCACCATGTTTGTAGTAGTGTTTACAGTAGTATTTGTAGTAGTAGTAGTAAAAGTACCAGTAGCTCCACCATGTTTGTAGTAGTGTTTACAGTAGCATTTACAGTAGTATTTGTAGTAGTATTTGTAGTAGTAGTAGTAAAAGTACCAGTAGCTCCACCATGTTTGTAGTAGTGTTTACAGTTGTATTTACAGTAGTATTTGTAGTAGTAGTAGTAAAAGTACCAGTGGCTCCACCATGTTTGTAGTAGTGTTTACAGTAGTATTTACAGTAGTATTTGTAGTAGTAGTAGTAAAAGTACCAGTAGCTCCACCATGTTTGTAGTAGTGTTTACAGTTGTATTTACAGTAGTATTTGTAGTAGTAGTAGTAAAAGTACCAGTAGCTCCACCATGTTTGTAGTAGTGTTTACAGTAGTATTTACAGTAGTATTTGTAGTAGTAGTAGTAAAAGTATCATTAGCTCCACCATGTTTGTAGTAGTGTTTACAGTAGTATTTACAGTAGTATTTGTAGTAGTAGTAGTAAAAGTACCAGTAGCTCCACCATGTTTGTAGTAGTGTTTACAGTAGTATTTACAGCAGTTTTAGTAGTGGTAGTAGTAAAAGTACCAGTAGCTCCACCATGTTTGTAGTAGTGCTTACAGTAGTATTTGTAGTAGTAGTAGTAAAAGTACCAGTAGCTCCACCATGTTTGTAGTAGTGTTTACAGTAGTATTTGTAGTAGTAGTAGTAAAAGTACCAGTAGCTCCACCATGTTTGTAGTAGTGTTTACAGTAGTATTTACAGTAGTATTTGTAGTAGTAGTAGTAAAAGTACCAGTAGCTCCACCATGTTTGTAGTAGTGTTTACAGTAGCATTTACAGTAGTATTTGTAGTAGTAGTAGTAAAAGAACCAGTAGCTCCACCATGTTTTTAGTAGTGTTTACAGTAGTATTTACAGTAGTATTTGTAGTAGTAGTAGTAAAAGTATCAGTTGCTCCACCATGTTTGTAGTAGTGTTTACAGTAGTATTTACAGTAGTATTTGTAGTAGTAGTAGTAAAAGTACCAGTAGCTCCACCATGTTTGTAGTAGTGTTTACAGTAGTATTTACAGTAGTATTTGTAGTAGTAGTAGTAAAAGTACCAGTAGCTCCACCATGTTTGTAGTAGTGTTTACAGTAGTATTTACAGTAGTATTTGTAGTAGTAGTAGTAGTAAAAGTACCAGTAGCTCCACCATGTTTGTAGTAGTGTTTACAATAGTATTTACAGTAGTATTTACAGTAGTATTTGTAGTAGTATTTGTAGTAGTAGTAGTAAAAGTACCAGTAGCTCCACCATGTTTGTAGTAGTGTTTACAATAGTATTTACAGTAGTATTTACAGTAGTATTTGTAGTAGTATTTGTAGTAGTAGTAGTAAAAGTACCAGTAGCTCTACCATGTTTTTTAGTAGTGTTTACAGTAGTATTTACAGTAGTATTTGTAGTAGTAGTAGTAGTAGTAAAAGTACCTGTAGCTCCACCATGTTTGTAGTAGTGTTTACAGTAGTATTTACAGCAGTATTAGTAGTGGTAGTAGTAAAAGTACCAGTAGCTCCACCATGTTTGTAGTAGTGCTTACAGTAGTATTTACAGTAGTATTTGTAGTAGTAGTAGTAAAGGTACCAGTAGCTCCACCATGTTTTTAGTAGTGTTTACAGTAGTATTTACAGTAGTATTTGTAGTAGTAGTAGTAAAAGTACCAGTAGCTCCACCATGTTTGTAGTAGTGTTTACGGTAGTATTTACAGTAGTATTTGTAGTAGTAGTAGTAAAAGTACCAGTAGCTCCACCATGTTTGTAATAGTGTTTACGGTAGTATTTACAGTAGTATTTGTAGTAGTAGTAGTAAAAGTACCAGTAGCTCCACCATGTTTGTACTAGTGTTTACAATAGCATTTACAGTAGTATTTGTAGTAGTATTTGTAGTAGTAGTAGTAAAAGTACCAGTAGCTCCACCATGTTTGTAGTAGTGTTTACAGTAGTATTTACAGTAGTATTTGTAGTAGTAGTAGTATAAGTACCAGTAGCTCCACCATGTTTGTAGAAGTGTTTACAGTAGTATTTACAGTAGTATTTGTAGTAGTAGTAGTAAAAGTACCAGTAGCTCCACCATGTTTGTAGTAGTGTTTACAGTAGCATTTACAGTAGTATTTGTAGTAGTAGTAGTAAAAGTACCAGTAGCTCCACCATGTTTGTAGTAGTGTTTACAGTATTTTTTACAGTAGTATTTGTAGTAGTAGTAGTAAAAGTACCAGTAGCTCCACCATGTTTGTAGTAGTGTTTACAGAAGTATTTACAAAAGTATTTGTAGTAGTAGTAGTAAAAGTACCAGTAGCTCCACCATGTTTGTAGTAGTGTTTACAGTAGTATTTGTAGTAGTAGTAGTAAAAGTACCAGTAGCTCCACCATGTTTGTATTAGTGTTTACAGTAGTATTTACAGTAGTATTTGTAGTAGTAGTAGTAAAAGTACCAGTAGCTCCACCATGTTTGTAGTAGTGTTTACAGTAGCATTTACAGTAGTATTTGTAGTAGTATTTGTAGTAGTAGTAGTAAAAGTACCAGTAGCTCCACCATTTTTGTAGTAGTGTTTACAGTTGTATTTACAGTAGTATTTGTAGTAGTAGTAGTAAAAGTACCAGTGGCTCCACCATGTTTGTAGTAGTGTTTACAGTAGTATTTACAGTAGTATTTGTAGTAGTAGTAGTAAAAGTACCAGTAGCTCCACCATGTTTGTAGTAGTGTTTACAGTTGTATTTACAGTAGTATTTGTAGTAGTAGTAGTAAAAGTACCAGTAGCTCCAACATGTTTGTAGTAGTGTTTACAGTAGTATTTACAGTAGTATTTGTAGTAGTAGTAGTAAAAGTATCATTAGCTCCACCATGTTTGTAGTAGTGTTTACAGTAGTATTTACAGTAGTATTTGTAGTAGTAGTAGTAAAAGTACCAGTAGCTCCACCATGTTTGTAGTAGTGTTTACAGTAGTATTTACAGTAGTATTTGTAGTAGTAGTAGTAGTAAAAGTACCAGTAGCTCCACCATGTTTGTAGTAGTGTTTACAGTAGTATTTACAGTAGTATTTGTAGTAGTAGTAGTAAAAGTACCAGTAGCTCCACCATGTTTGTAGTAGTGTTTACAGTAGTATTTACAGTAGTATTTGTAGTAGTAGTAGTAAAAGTACCAGTAGCTCCACCATGTTTGTAGTAGTGTTTACAGTAGTATTTACAGTAGTATTTGTAGAAGTAGTAGTAAAAGTACCAGTAGCTCCACCATGTTTGTAGCAGTGTTTACAGTAGTATTTACAGTAGTATTTGTGGTAGTAGTAGTAAAAGAACCAGTAGCTCCACCATGTTTGTAGTAGTGTTTACAGTAGTATTTACAGTAGTATTTGTAGTAGTAGCAGTAAAAGTACCAGTAGCTCCACCATGTTTGTAGTAGTATTTACAGTAGTATTTACAGCAGTATTAGTAGTAGTAGTAGTAAAAGTACCAGTAGCTCCACCATGTTTGTAGTAGTGTTTACAGTAGTATTTACAGTAGTATTTGTAGAAGTAGTAGTAAAAGTACCAGTAGCTCCACCATGTTTGTAGCAGTGTTTACAGTAGTATTTACAGTAGTATTTGTGGTAGTAGTAGTAAAAGAACCAGTAGCTCCACCATGTTTGTAGTAGTGTTTACAGTAGTATTTACAGTAGTATTTGTAGTAGTAGTAATAAAAGTACCAGTAGCTCCACCATGTTTCTAGTAGTGTTTACAGTAGTATTTACAGTAGTATTTGTAGTAGTAGTAGTAAAAGTACCAGTAGCTCCACCATGTTTGTAGTAGTGTTTACAGTAGTATTTACAGTAGTATTTGTGGTAGTAGTAGTAAAAGTATCAGTAGCTCCATCATGTTTGTAGTAGTGTTTACAGTAGTATTTACAGTAGTATTTGTAGTAATAGTAGTAAAAGTACCAGTAGCTCTACCATGTTTGTAGAAGTATTTACAGTAGTATTTACAGTAGTATTTACAGTAGTATTTGTAATAGTAGTAGTAAAAGTACCAGTAGCTCCACCACGTTTGTAGTAGTGTTTACAGTAGTATTTACAGTAGTATTTGTAGTAGTAGTAGTAAAAGTACCAGTAGCTCCACCATGTTTGTAGTAGTGTTTACAATAGTATTTACAGTAGTATTTACAGTAGTATTTGTAGTAGTATTTGTAGTAGTAGTAGTAAAAGTACCAGTAGCTCTACCATGTTTTTTAGTAGTGTTTACAGTAGTATTTACAGTAGTATTTGTAGTAGTAGTAGTAGTAGTAAAAGTACCTGTAGCTCCACCATGTTTGTAGTAGTGTTTACAGTAGTATTTACAGCAGTATTAGTAGTGGTAGTAGTAAAAGTACCAGTAGCTCCACCATGTTTGTAGTAGTGCTTACAGTAGTATTTACAGTAGTATTTGTAGTAGTAGTAGTAAAAGTACCAGTAGCTCCACCATGTTTGTAGTAGTGTTTACAGTAGTATTTGTAGTAGTAGTAGTAAAAGTACCAGTAGCTCCACCATGTTTGTATTAGTGTTTACAGTAGTATTTACAGTAGTATTTGTAGTAGTAGTAGTAAAAGTACCAGTAGCTCCACCATGTTTGTATTAGTGTTTACAGTAGCATTTACAGTAGTATTTGTAGTAGTAGTAGTAAAAGTACCAGTAGCTCCACCATGTTTGTAGTAGTGTTTACAGTAGTATTTACAGTAGTATTTGTAGTAGTAGTAGTAAAAGTACCAGTGGCTCCACCATGTTTGTAGTAGTGTTTACAGTAGTATTTACAGTAGTATTTGTAGTAGTAGTAGTAAAAGTACCAGTAGCTCCACCATGTTTGTAGTAGTATTTACAGTAGTATTTACAGTAGTATTTGTAGTAGTAGTAGTAAAAGAACCAGTAGCTCCACCATGTTTGTAGTAGTGTTTACAGTAGTATTTACAGTAGTATTTGTAGTAGTAGTAGTAGTAAAAGTACCAGTAGCTCCACCATGTTTGTAGTAGTGTTTACAGTAGTATTTACAGTAGTATTTGTAGTAGTAGTAGTAAAAGTACCAGTAGCTCCACCATGTTTGTAGTAGTGTTTACAGTAGCATTTACAGTAGTATTTGTAGTAGTAGTAGTAAAAGAACCAGTAGCTCCACCATGTTTTTAGTAGTGTTTACAGTAGTATTTACAGTAGTATTTGTAGTAGTAGTAGTAAAAGTATCAGTTGCTCCACCATGTTTGTAGTAGTGTTTACAGTAGTATTTACAGTAGTATTTGTAGTAGTAGTAGTAAAAGTACCAGTAGCTCCACCATGTTTGTAGTAGTGTTTACAGTAGTATTTACAGTAGTATTTGTAGTAGTAGTAGTAAAAGTACCAGTAGCTCCACCATGTTTGTAGTAGTGTTTACAGTAGTATTTACAGTAGTATTTGTAGTAGTAGTAGTAGTAAAAGTACCAGTAGCTCCACCATGTTTGTAGTAGTGTTTACAATAGTATTTACAGTAGTATTTACAGTAGTATTTGTAGTAGTATTTGTAGTAGTAGTAGTAAAAGTACCAGTAGCTCCACCATGTTTGTAGTAGTGTTTACAATAGTATTTACAGTAGTATTTACAGTAGTATTTGTAGTAGTATTTGTAGTAGTAGTAGTAAAAGTACCAGTAGCTCTACCATGTTTTTTAGTAGTGTTTACAGTAGTATTTACAGTAGTATTTGTAGTAGTAGTAGTAGTAGTAAAAGTACCTGTAGCTCCACCATGTTTGTAGTAGTGTTTACAGTAGTATTTACAGCAGTATTAGTAGTGGTAGTAGTAAAAGTACCAGTAGCTCCACCATGTTTGTAGTAGTGCTTACAGTAGTATTTACAGTAGTATTTGTAGTAGTAGTAGTAAAGGTACCAGTAGCTCCACCATGTTTTTAGTAGTGTTTACAGTAGTATTTACAGTAGTATTTGTAGTAGTAGTAGTAAAAGTACCAGTAGCTCCACCATGTTTGTAGTAGTGTTTACGGTAGTATTTACAGTAGTATTTGTAGTAGTAGTAGTAAAAGTACCAGTAGCTCCACCATGTTTGTAATAGTGTTTACGGTAGTATTTACAGTAGTATTTGTAGTAGTAGTAGTAAAAGTACCAGTAGCTCCACCATGTTTGTACTAGTGTTTACAATAGCATTTACAGTAGTATTTGTAGTAGTATTTGTAGTAGTAGTAGTAAAAGTACCAGTAGCTCCACCATGTTTGTAGTAGTGTTTACAGTAGTATTTACAGTAGTATTTGTAGTAGTAGTAGTATAAGTACCAGTAGCTCCACCATGTTTGTAGAAGTGTTTACAGTAGTATTTACAGTAGTATTTGTAGTAGTAGTAGTAAAAGTACCAGTAGCTCCACCATGTTTGTAGTAGTGTTTACAGTAGCATTTACAGTAGTATTTGTAGTAGTAGTAGTAAAAGTACCAGTAGCTCCACCATGTTTGTAGTAGTGTTTACAGTATTTTTTACAGTAGTATTTGTAGTAGTAGTAGTAAAAGTACCAGTAGCTCCACCATGTTTGTAGTAGTGTTTACAGAAGTATTTACAAAAGTATTTGTAGTAGTAGTAGTAAAAGTACCAGTAGCTCCACCATGTTTGTAGTAGTGTTTACAGTAGTATTTGTAGTAGTAGTAGTAAAAGTACCAGTAGCTCCACCATGTTTGTATTAGTGTTTACAGTAGTATTTACAGTAGTATTTGTAGTAGTAGTAGTAAAAGTACCAGTAGCTCCACCATGTTTGTAGTAGTGTTTACAGTAGCATTTACAGTAGTATTTGTAGTAGTATTTGTAGTAGTAGTAGTAAAAGTACCAGTAGCTCCACCATTTTTGTAGTAGTGTTTACAGTTGTATTTACAGTAGTATTTGTAGTAGTAGTAGTAAAAGTACCAGTGGCTCCACCATGTTTGTAGTAGTGTTTACAGTAGTATTTACAGTAGTATTTGTAGTAGTAGTAGTAAAAGTACCAGTAGCTCCACCATGTTTGTAGTAGTGTTTACAGTTGTATTTACAGTAGTATTTGTAGTAGTAGTAGTAAAAGTACCAGTAGCTCCAACATGTTTGTAGTAGTGTTTACAGTAGTATTTACAGTAGTATTTGTAGTAGTAGTAGTAAAAGTATCATTAGCTCCACCATGTTTGTAGTAGTGTTTACAGTAGTATTTACAGTAGTATTTGTAGTAGTAGTAGTAAAAGTACCAGTAGCTCCACCATGTTTGTAGTAGTGTTTACAGTAGTATTTACAGTAGTATTTGTAGTAGTAGTAAAAGTACCAGTAGCTCCACCATGTTTGTAGTAGTGTTTACAGTAGTATTTACAGTAGTATTTGTAGTAGTAGTAGTAAAAGTACCAGTAGCTCCACCATGTTTGTAGTAGTGTTTACAGTAGTATTTACAGTAGTATTTGTAGTAGTAGTAGTAAAAGTACCAGTAGCTCCACCATGTTTGTAGTAGTGTTTACAGTAGTATTTACAGTAGTATTTGTAGAAGTAGTAGTAAAAGTACCAGTAGCTCCACCATGTTTGTAGCAGTGTTTACAGTAGTATTTACAGTAGTATTTGTGGTAGTAGTAGTAAAAGAACCAGTAGCTCCACCATGTTTGTAGTAGTGTTTACAGTAGTATTTACAGTAGTATTTGTAGTAGTAGCAGTAAAAGTACCAGTAGCTCCACCATGTTTGTAGTAGTATTTACAGTAGTATTTACAGCAGTATTAGTAGTAGTAGTAGTAAAAGTACCAGTAGCTCCACCATGTTTGTAGTAGTGTTTACAGTAGTATTTACAGTAGTATTTGTAGAAGTAGTAGTAAAAGTACCAGTAGCTCCACCATGTTTGTAGCAGTGTTTACAGTAGTATTTACAGTAGTATTTGTGGTAGTAGTAGTAAAAGAACCAGTAGCTCCACCATGTTTGTAGTAGTGTTTACAGTAGTATTTACAGTAGTATTTGTAGTAGTAGTAATAAAAGTACCAGTAGCTCCACCATGTTTCTAGTAGTGTTTACAGTAGTATTTACAGTAGTATTTGTAGTAGTAGTAGTAAAAGTACCAGTAGCTCCACCATGTTTGTAGTAGTGTTTACAGTAGTATTTACAGTAGTATTTGTGGTAGTAGTAGTAAAAGTATCAGTAGCTCCATCATGTTTGTAGTAGTGTTTACAGTAGTATTTACAGTAGTATTTGTAGTAATAGTAGTAAAAGTACCAGTAGCTCTACCATGTTTGTAGAAGTATTTACAGTAGTATTTACAGTAGTATTTACAGTAGTATTTGTAATAGTAGTAGTAAAAGTACCAGTAGCTCCACCACGTTTGTAGTAGTGTTTACAGTAGTATTTACAGTAGTATTTGTAGTAGTAGTAGTAAAAGTACCAGTAGCTCCACCATGTTTGTAGTAGTGTTTACAATAGTATTTACAGTAGTATTTACAGTAGTATTTGTAGTAGTATTTGTAGTAGTAGTAGTAAAAGTACCAGTAGCTCTACCATGTTTTTTAGTAGTGTTTACAGTAGTATTTACAGTAGTATTTGTAGTAGTAGTAGTAGTAGTAAAAGTACCTGTAGCTCCACCATGTTTGTAGTAGTGTTTACAGTAGTATTTACAGCAGTATTAGTAGTGGTAGTAGTAAAAGTACCAGTAGCTCCACCATGTTTGTAGTAGTGCTTACAGTAGTATTTACAGTAGTATTTGTAGTAGTAGTAGTAAAAGTACCAGTAGCTCCACCATGTTTGTAGTAGTGTTTACAGTAGTATTTGTAGTAGTAGTAGTAAAAGTACCAGTAGCTCCACCATGTTTGTATTAGTGTTTACAGTAGTATTTACAGTAGTATTTGTAGTAGTAGTAGTAAAAGTACCAGTAGCTCCACCATGTTTGTATTAGTGTTTACAGTAGCATTTACAGTAGTATTTGTAGTAGTAGTAGTAAAAGTACCAGTAGCTCCACCATGTTTGTAGTAGTGTTTACAGTAGTATTTACAGTAGTATTTGTAGTAGTAGTAGTAAAAGTACCAGTGGCTCCACCATGTTTGTAGTAGTGTTTACAGTAGTATTTACAGTAGTATTTGTAGTAGTAGTAGTAAAAGTACCAGTAGCTCCACCATGTTTGTAGTAGTATTTACAGTAGTATTTACAGTAGTATTTGTAGTAGTAGTAGTAAAAGAACCAGTAGCTCCACCATGTTTGTAGTAGTGTTTACAGTAGTATTTACAGTAGTATTTGTAGTAGTAGTAGTAGTAAAAGTACCAGTAGCTCCACCATGTTTGTAGTAGTGTTTACAGTAGTATTTACAGTAGTATTTGTAGTAGTAGTAGTAAAAGTACCAGTAGCTCCACCATGTTTGTAGTAGTGTTTACAGTAGCATTTACAGTAGTATTTGTAGTAGTAGTAGTAAAAGAACCAGTAGCTCCACCATGTTTTTAGTAGTGTTTACAGTAGTATTTACAGTAGTATTTGTAGTAGTAGTAGTAAAAGTATCAGTTGCTCCACCATGTTTGTAGTAGTGTTTACAGTAGTATTTACAGTAGTATTTGTAGTAGTAGTAGTAAAAGTACCAGTAGCTCCACCATGTTTGTAGTAGTGTTTACAGTAGTATTTACAGTAGTATTTGTAGTAGTAGTAGTAAAAGTACCAGTAGCTCCACCATGTTTGTAGTAGTGTTTACAGTAGTATTTACAGTAGTATTTGTAGTAGTAGTAGTAGTAAAAGTACCAGTAGCTCCACCATGTTTGTAGTAGTGTTTACAATAGTATTTACAGTAGTATTTACAGTAGTATTTGTAGTAGTATTTGTAGTAGTAGTAGTAAAAGTACCAGTAGCTCCACCATGTTTGTAGTAGTGTTTACAATAGTATTTACAGTAGTATTTACAGTAGTATTTGTAGTAGTATTTGTAGTAGTAGTAGTAAAAGTACCAGTAGCTCTACCATGTTTTTTAGTAGTGTTTACAGTAGTATTTACAGTAGTATTTGTAGTAGTAGTAGTAGTAGTAAAAGTACCTGTAGCTCCACCATGTTTGTAGTAGTGTTTACAGTAGTATTTACAGCAGTATTAGTAGTGGTAGTAGTAAAAGTACCAGTAGCTCCACCATGTTTGTAGTAGTGTTTACAGTAGTATTTACAGTAGTATTTGTAGTAGTAGCAGTAAAAGTACCAGTAGCTCCACCATGTTTGTAGTAGTATTTACAGTAGTATTTACAGCAGTATTAGTAGTAGTAGTAGTAAAAGTACCAGTAGCTCCACCATGTTTGTAGTAGTGTTTACAATAGTATTTACAGTAGTATTTACAGTAGTATTTGTAGTAGTATTTGTAGTAGTAGTAGTAAAAGTACCAGTAGCTCTACCATGTTTTTTAGTAGTGTTTACAGTAGTATAAACAGTAGTATTTGTAGTAGTAGTAGTAGTAGTAAAAGTACCTGTAGCTCCACCATGTTTGTAGTAGTGTTTACAGTAGTATTTACAGCAGTATTAGTAGTGGTCGTAGTAAAAGTACCAGTAGCTCCACCATGTTTGTAGTAGTGCTTACAGTAGTATTTACAGTAGTATTTGTAGTAGTAGTAGTAAAAGTACCAGTAGCTCCACCATGTTTGTAGTAGTGTTTACAGTAGTATTTGTAGTAGTAGTAGTAAAAGTACCAGTAGCTCCACCATGTTTGTAGTAGTGTTTACAGTAGTATTTACAGTAGTATTTGTAGTAGTAGTAGTAAAAGTACCAGTAGCTCCACCATGTTTGTAGTAGTGTTTACAGTAGCATTTACAGTAGTATTTGTAGTAGTAGTAGTAAAAGAACCAGTAGCTCCACCATGTTTTTAGTAGTGTTTACAGTAGTATTTACAGTAGTATTTGTAGTAGTAGTAGTAAAAGTATCAGTTGCTCCACCATTTTATTAGTAGTGTTTACAGTAGTATTTACAGTAGTATTTGTAGTAGTAGTAGTAAAAGTACCAGTAGCTCCACCATGTTTGTAGTAGTGTTTACAGTAGTATTTACAGTAGTATTTGTAGTAGTAGTAGTAAAAGTACCAGTAGCTCCACCATGTTTGTAGTAGTGTTTACAGTAGTATTTACAGTAGTATTTGTAGTAGTAGTAGTAGTAAAAGTACCAGTAGCTCCACCATGTTTGTAGTAGTGTTTACAATAGTATTTACAGTAGTATTTACAGTAGTATTTGTAGTAGTATTTGTAGTAGTAGTAGTAAAAGTACCAGTAGCTCCACCATGTTTGTAGTAGTGTTTACAGTAGTATTTACAGTAGTATTTGTAGTAGTAGTAGTAAAAGTACCAGTAGCTCCACCATGTTTGTAGTAGTGTTTACAGTAGTATTTACAGTAGTATTTGTAGTAGTAGTAGTAAAAGTACCAGTAGCTCCACCATGTTTGTAGTAGTGTTTACAGTAGTATTTACAGTAGTATTTGTAGTAGTAGTAGTAGTAAAAGTACCAGTAGCTCCACCATGTTTGTAGTAGTGTTTACAATAGTATTTACAGTAGTATTTACAGTAGTATTTGTAGTAGTATTTGTAGTAGTAGTAGTAAAAGTACCAGTAGCTCCACCATGTTTGTAGTAGTGTTTACAATAGTATTTACAGTAGTATTTACAGTAGTATTTGTAGTAGTATTTGTAGTAGTAGTAGTAAAAGTACCAGTAGCTCTACCATGTTTTTTAGTAGTGTTTACAGTAGTATAAACAGTAGTATTTTTAGTAGTAGTAGTAGTAGTAAAAGTACCTGTAGCTCCACCATGTTTGTAGTAGTGTTTACAGTAGTATTTACAGCAGTATTAGTAGTGGTAGTAGTAAAAGTACCAGTAGCTCCACCATGTTTGTAGTAGTGCTTACAGTAGTATTTACAGTAGTATTTGTAGTAGTAGTAGTAAAAGTACCAGTAGCTCCACCATGTTTTCAGTAGTGTTTACAGTAGTATTTACATTAGTATTTGTAGTAGTAGTAGTAAAAGTATCAGTAGCTCCACCATGTTTGTAGTAGTGTTTACAGTAGTATTTACAGTAGTATTTGTAGTAGTAGTAGTAAAAGTACCAGTAGCTCCACCATGTTTGTAGTAGTGTTTACAGTAGTATTTACAGTAGTATTTGTAGTAGTAGTAGTAAAAGTACCAGTAGCTCCACCATGTTTGTACTAGTGTTTACAGTAGCATTTACAGTAGTATTTGTAGTAGTATTTGTAGTAGTAGTAGTAAAAGTACCAGTAGCTCCACCATGTTTGTAGTAGTGTTTACAGTAGTATTTACAGTAGTATTTGTAGTAGTAGTAGTATAAGTACCAGTAGCTCCACCATGTTTGTAGAAGTGTTTACAGTAGTATTTACAGTTGTATTTGTAGTAGTAGTAGTAAAAGTACCAGTAGCTCAACCATGTTTGTAGTAGTGTTTACAGTAGCATTTACAGTAGTATTTGTAGTAGTAGTAGTAAAAGTACCAGTAGCTCCACCATGTTTGTAGTAGTGTTTACAGTATTTTTTACAGTAGTATTTGTAGTAGTAGTAGTAAAAGTACCAGTAGCTCCACCATGTTTGTAGTAGTGTTTACAGAAGTATTTACAAAAGTATTTGTAGTAGTAGTAGTAAAAGTACCAGTAGCTCCACCATGTTTGTAGTAGTGTTTACAGTAGTATTTGTAGTAGTAGTAGTAAAAGTACCAGTAGCTCCACCATGTTTGTAGTAGTGTTTACAGTAGCATTTACAGTAGTATTTGTAGTAGTATTTGTAGTAGTAGTAGTAAAAGTACCAGTAGCTCCACCATGTTTGTAGTAGTGTTTACAGTTGTATTTACAGTAGTATTTGTAGTAGTAGTAGTAAAAGTACCAGTGGCTCCACCATGTTTGTAGTAGTGTTTACAGTAGTATTTACAGTAGTATTTGTAGTAGTAGTAGTAAAAGTACCAGTAGCTCCACCATGTTTGTAGTAGTGTTTACAGTTGTATTTACAGTAGTATTTGTAGTAGTAGTAGTAAAAGTACCAGTAGCTCCACCATGTTTGTAGTAGTGTTTACAGTAGTATTTGTAGTAGTAGTAGTAATAGTATCATTAGCTCCACCATGTTTGTAGTAGTGTTTACAGTAGTATTTACAGTAGTATTTGTAGTAGTAGTAGTAAAAGTACCAGTAGCTCCACCATGTTTGTAGTAGTGTTTACAGTAGTATTTACAGCAGTTTTAGTAGTGGTAGTAGTAAAAGTACCAGTAGCTCCACCATGTTTGTAGTAGTGCTTACAGTAGTATTTGTAGTAGTAGTAGTAAAAGTACCAGTAGCTCCACCATGTTTGTAGTAGTGTTTACAGTAGTATTTGTAGTAGTAGTAGTAAAAGTACCAGTAGCTCCACCATGTTTGTAGTAGTGTTTACAGTAGTATTTACAGTAGTATTTGTAGTAGTAGTAGTAAAAGTACCAGTAGCTCCACCATGTTTGTAGTAGTGTTTACAGTAGCATTTACAGTAGTATTTGTAGTAGTAGTAGTAAAAGAACCAGTAGCTCCACCATGTTTTTAGTAGTGTTTACAGTAGTATTTACAGTAGTATTTGTAGTAGTAGTAGTAAAAGTATCAGTTGCTCCACCATGTTTGTAGTAGTGTTTACAGTAGTATTTACAGTAGTATTTGTAGTAGTAGTAGTAAAAGTACCAGTAGCTCCACCATGTTTGTAGTAGTGTTTACAGTAGTATTTACAGTAGTATTTGTAGTAGTAGTAGTAAAAGTACCAGTAGCTCCACCATGTTTGTAGTAGTGTTTACAGTAGTATTTACAGTAGTATTTGTAGTAGTAGTAGTAGTAAAAGTACCAGTAGCTCCACCATGTTTGTAGTAGTGTTTACAATAGTATTTACAGTAGTATTTACAGTAGTATTTGTAGTAGTATTTGTAGTAGTAGTAGTAAAAGTACCAGTAGCTCCACCATGTTTGTAGTAGTGTTTACAATAGTATTTACAGTAGTATTTACAGTAGTATTTGTAGTAGTATTTGTAGTAGTAGTAGTAAAAGTACCAGTAGCTCTACCATGTTTTTTAGTAGTGTTTACAGTAGTATTTACAGTAGTATTTGTAGTAGTAGTAGTAGTAGTAAAAGTACCTGTAGCTCCACCATGTTTGTAGTAGTGTTTACAGTAGTATTTACAGCAGTATTAGTAGTGGTAGTAGTAAAAGTACCAGTAGCTCCACCATGTTTGTAGTAGTGCTTACAGTAGTATTTACAGTAGTATTTGTAGTAGTAGTAGTAAAGGTACCAGTAGCTCCACCATGTTTTTAGTAGTGTTTACAGTAGTATTTACAGTAGTATTTGTAGTAGTAGTAGTAAAAGTACCAGTAGCTCCACCATGTTTGTAGTAGTGTTTACGGTAGTATTTACAGTAGTATTTGTAGTAGTAGTAGTAAAAGTACCAGTAGCTCCACCATGTTTGTAATAGTGTTTACGGTAGTATTTACAGTAGTATTTGTAGTAGTAGTAGTAAAAGTACCAGTAGCTCCACCATGTTTGTACTAGTGTTTACAATAGCATTTACAGTAGTATTTGTAGTAGTATTTGTAGTAGTAGTAGTAAAAGTACCAGTAGCTCCACCATGTTTGTAGTAGTGTTTACAGTAGTATTTACAGTAGTATTTGTAGTAGTAGTAGTATAAGTACCAGTAGCTCCACCATGTTTGTAGAAGTGTTTACAGTAGTATTTACAGTAGTATTTGTAGTAGTAGTAGTAAAAGTACCAGTAGCTCCACCATGTTTGTAGTAGTGTTTACAGTAGCATTTACAGTAGTATTTGTAGTAGTAGTAGTAAAAGTACCAGTAGCTCCACCATGTTTGTAGTAGTGTTTACAGTATTTTTTACAGTAGTATTTGTAGTAGTAGTAGTAAAAGTACCAGTAGCTCCACCATGTTTGTAGTAGTGTTTACAGAAGTATTTACAAAAGTATTTGTAGTAGTAGTAGTAAAAGTACCAGTAGCTCCACCATGTTTGTAGTAGTGTTTACAGTAGTATTTGTAGTAGTAGTAGTAAAAGTACCAGTAGCTCCACCATGTTTGTATTAGTGTTTACAGTAGTATTTACAGTAGTATTTGTAGTAGTAGTAGTAAAAGTACCAGTAGCTCCACCATGTTTGTAGTAGTGTTTACAGTAGCATTTACAGTAGTATTTGTAGTAGTATTTGTAGTAGTAGTAGTAAAAGTACCAGTAGCTCCACCATTTTTGTAGTAGTGTTTACAGTTGTATTTACAGTAGTATTTGTAGTAGTAGTAGTAAAAGTACCAGTGGCTCCACCATGTTTGTAGTAGTGTTTACAGTAGTATTTACAGTAGTATTTGTAGTAGTAGTAGTAAAAGTACCAGTAGCTCCACCATGTTTGTAGTAGTGTTTACAGTTGTATTTACAGTAGTATTTGTAGTAGTAGTAGTAAAAGTACCAGTAGCTCCAACATGTTTGTAGTAGTGTTTACAGTAGTATTTACAGTAGTATTTGTAGTAGTAGTAGTAAAAGTATCATTAGCTCCACCATGTTTGTAGTAGTGTTTACAGTAGTATTTACAGTAGTATTTGTAGTAGTAGTAGTAAAAGTACCAGTAGCTCCACCATGTTTGTAGTAGTGTTTACAGTAGTATTTACAGTAGTATTTGTAGTAGTAGTAGTAGTAAAAGTACCAGTAGCTCCACCATGTTTGTAGTAGTGTTTACAGTAGTATTTACAGTAGTATTTGTAGTAGTAGTAGTAAAAGTACCAGTAGCTCCACCATGTTTGTAGTAGTGTTTACAGTAGTATTTACAGTAGTATTTGTAGTAGTAGTAGTAAAAGTACCAGTAGCTCCACCATGTTTGTAGTAGTGTTTACAGTAGTATTTACAGTAGTATTTGTAGAAGTAGTAGTAAAAGTACCAGTAGCTCCACCATGTTTGTAGCAGTGTTTACAGTAGTATTTACAGTAGTATTTGTGGTAGTAGTAGTAAAAGAACCAGTAGCTCCACCATGTTTGTAGTAGTGTTTACAGTAGTATTTACAGTAGTATTTGTAGTAGTAGCAGTAAAAGTACCAGTAGCTCCACCATGTTTGTAGTAGTATTTACAGTAGTATTTACAGCAGTATTAGTAGTAGTAGTAGTAAAAGTACCAGTAGCTCCACCATGTTTGTAGTAGTGTTTACAGTAGTATTTACAGTAGTATTTGTAGAAGTAGTAGTAAAAGTACCAGTAGCTCCACCATGTTTGTAGCAGTGTTTACAGTAGTATTTACAGTAGTATTTGTGGTAGTAGTAGTAAAAGAACCAGTAGCTCCACCATGTTTGTAGTAGTGTTTACAGTAGTATTTACAGTAGTATTTGTAGTAGTAGTAATAAAAGTACCAGTAGCTCCACCATGTTTCTAGTAGTGTTTACAGTAGTATTTACAGTAGTATTTGTAGTAGTAGTAGTAAAAGTACCAGTAGCTCCACCATGTTTGTAGTAGTGTTTACAGTAGTATTTACAGTAGTATTTGTGGTAGTAGTAGTAAAAGTATCAGTAGCTCCATCATGTTTGTAGTAGTGTTTACAGTAGTATTTACAGTAGTATTTGTAGTAATAGTAGTAAAAGTACCAGTAGCTCTACCATGTTTGTAGAAGTATTTACAGTAGTATTTACAGTAGTATTTACAGTAGTATTTGTAATAGTAGTAGTAAAAGTACCAGTAGCTCCACCACGTTTGTAGTAGTGTTTACAGTAGTATTTACAGTAGTATTTGTAGTAGTAGTAGTAAAAGTACCAGTAGCTCCACCATGTTTGTAGTAGTGTTTACAATAGTATTTACAGTAGTATTTACAGTAGTATTTGTAGTAGTATTTGTAGTAGTAGTAGTAAAAGTACCAGTAGCTCTACCATGTTTTTTAGTAGTGTTTACAGTAGTATTTACAGTAGTATTTGTAGTAGTAGTAGTAGTAGTAAAAGTACCTGTAGCTCCACCATGTTTGTAGTAGTGTTTACAGTAGTATTTACAGCAGTATTAGTAGTGGTAGTAGTAAAAGTACCAGTAGCTCCACCATGTTTGTAGTAGTGCTTACAGTAGTATTTACAGTAGTATTTGTAGTAGTAGTAGTAAAAGTACCAGTAGCTCCACCATGTTTGTAGTAGTGTTTACAGTAGTATTTGTAGTAGTAGTAGTAAAAGTACCAGTAGCTCCACCATGTTTGTATTAGTGTTTACAGTAGTATTTACAGTAGTATTTGTAGTAGTAGTAGTAAAAGTACCAGTAGCTCCACCATGTTTGTATTAGTGTTTACAGTAGCATTTACAGTAGTATTTGTAGTAGTAGTAGTAAAAGTACCAGTAGCTCCACCATGTTTGTAGTAGTGTTTACAGTAGTATTTACAGTAGTATTTGTAGTAGTAGTAGTAAAAGTACCAGTGGCTCCACCATGTTTGTAGTAGTGTTTACAGTAGTATTTACAGTAGTATTTGTAGTAGTAGTAGTAAAAGTACCAGTAGCTCCACCATGTTTGTAGTAGTATTTACAGTAGTATTTACAGTAGTATTTGTAGTAGTAGTAGTAAAAGAACCAGTAGCTCCACCATGTTTGTAGTAGTGTTTACAGTAGTATTTACAGTAGTATTTGTAGTAGTAGTAGTAGTAAAAGTACCAGTAGCTCCACCATGTTTGTAGTAGTGTTTACAGTAGTATTTACAGTAGTATTTGTAGTAGTAGTAGTAAAAGTACCAGTAGCTCCACCATGTTTGTAGTAGTGTTTACAGTAGCATTTACAGTAGTATTTGTAGTAGTAGTAGTAAAAGAACCAGTAGCTCCACCATGTTTTTAGTAGTGTTTACAGTAGTATTTACAGTAGTATTTGTAGTAGTAGTAGTAAAAGTATCAGTTGCTCCACCATGTTTGTAGTAGTGTTTACAGTAGTATTTACAGTAGTATTTGTAGTAGTAGTAGTAAAAGTACCAGTAGCTCCACCATGTTTGTAGTAGTGTTTACAGTAGTATTTACAGTAGTATTTGTAGTAGTAGTAGTAAAAGTACCAGTAGCTCCACCATGTTTGTAGTAGTGTTTACAGTAGTATTTACAGTAGTATTTGTAGTAGTAGTAGTAGTAAAAGTACCAGTAGCTCCACCATGTTTGTAGTAGTGTTTACAATAGTATTTACAGTAGTATTTACAGTAGTATTTGTAGTAGTATTTGTAGTAGTAGTAGTAAAAGTACCAGTAGCTCCACCATGTTTGTAGTAGTGTTTACAATAGTATTTACAGTAGTATTTACAGTAGTATTTGTAGTAGTATTTGTAGTAGTAGTAGTAAAAGTACCAGTAGCTCTACCATGTTTTTTAGTAGTGTTTACAGTAGTATTTACAGTAGTATTTGTAGTAGTAGTAGTAGTAGTAAAAGTACCTGTAGCTCCACCATGTTTGTAGTAGTGTTTACAGTAGTATTTACAGCAGTATTAGTAGTGGTAGTAGTAAAAGTACCAGTAGCTCCACCATGTTTGTAGTAGTGCTTACAGTAGTATTTACAGTAGTATTTGTAGTAGTAGTAGTAAAGGTACCAGTAGCTCCACCATGTTTTTAGTAGTGTTTACAGTAGTATTTACAGTAGTATTTGTAGTAGTAGTAGTAAAAGTACCAGTAGCTCCACCATGTTTGTAGTAGTGTTTACGGTAGTATTTACAGTAGTATTTGTAGTAGTAGTAGTAAAAGTACCAGTAGCTCCACCATGTTTGTAATAGTGTTTACGGTAGTATTTACAGTAGTATTTGTAGTAGTAGTAGTAAAAGTACCAGTAGCTCCACCATGTTTGTACTAGTGTTTACAATAGCATTTACAGTAGTATTTGTAGTAGTATTTGTAGTAGTAGTAGTAAAAGTACCAGTAGCTCCACCATGTTTGTAGTAGTGTTTACAGTAGTATTTACAGTAGTATTTGTAGTAGTAGTAGTATAAGTACCAGTAGCTCCACCATGTTTGTAGAAGTGTTTACAGTAGTATTTACAGTAGTATTTGTAGTAGTAGTAGTAAAAGTACCAGTAGCTCCACCATGTTTGTAGTAGTGTTTACAGTAGCATTTACAGTAGTATTTGTAGTAGTAGTAGTAAAAGTACCAGTAGCTCCACCATGTTTGTAGTAGTGTTTACAGTATTTTTTACAGTAGTATTTGTAGTAGTAGTAGTAAAAGTACCAGTAGCTCCACCATGTTTGTAGTAGTGTTTACAGAAGTATTTACAAAAGTATTTGTAGTAGTAGTAGTAAAAGTACCAGTAGCTCCACCATGTTTGTAGTAGTGTTTACAGTAGTATTTGTAGTAGTAGTAGTAAAAGTACCAGTAGCTCCACCATGTTTGTATTAGTGTTTACAGTAGTATTTACAGTAGTATTTGTAGTAGTAGTAGTAAAAGTACCAGTAGCTCCACCATGTTTGTAGTAGTGTTTACAGTAGCATTTACAGTAGTATTTGTAGTAGTATTTGTAGTAGTAGTAGTAAAAGTACCAGTAGCTCCACCATTTTTGTAGTAGTGTTTACAGTTGTATTTACAGTAGTATTTGTAGTAGTAGTAGTAAAAGTACCAGTGGCTCCACCATGTTTGTAGTAGTGTTTACAGTAGTATTTACAGTAGTATTTGTAGTAGTAGTAGTAAAAGTACCAGTAGCTCCACCATGTTTGTAGTAGTGTTTACAGTTGTATTTACAGTAGTATTTGTAGTAGTAGTAGTAAAAGTACCAGTAGCTCCAACATGTTTGTAGTAGTGTTTACAGTAGTATTTACAGTAGTATTTGTAGTAGTAGTAGTAAAAGTATCATTAGCTCCACCATGTTTGTAGTAGTGTTTACAGTAGTATTTACAGTAGTATTTGTAGTAGTAGTAGTAAAAGTACCAGTAGCTCCACCATGTTTGTAGTAGTGTTTACAGTAGTATTTACAGTAGTATTTGTAGTAGTAGTAGTAGTAAAAGTACCAGTAGCTCCACCATGTTTGTAGTAGTGTTTACAGTAGTATTTACAGTAGTATTTGTAGTAGTAGTAGTAAAAGTACCAGTAGCTCCACCATGTTTGTAGTAGTGTTTACAGTAGTATTTACAGTAGTATTTGTAGTAGTAGTAGTAAAAGTACCAGTAGCTCCACCATGTTTGTAGTAGTGTTTACAGTAGTATTTACAGTAGTATTTGTAGAAGTAGTAGTAAAAGTACCAGTAGCTCCACCATGTTTGTAGCAGTGTTTACAGTAGTATTTACAGTAGTATTTGTGGTAGTAGTAGTAAAAGAACCAGTAGCTCCACCATGTTTGTAGTAGTGTTTACAGTAGTATTTACAGTAGTATTTGTAGTAGTAGCAGTAAAAGTACCAGTAGCTCCACCATGTTTGTAGTAGTATTTACAGTAGTATTTACAGCAGTATTAGTAGTAGTAGTAGTAAAAGTACCAGTAGCTCCACCATGTTTGTAGTAGTGTTTACAGTAGTATTTACAGTAGTATTTGTAGAAGTAGTAGTAAAAGTACCAGTAGCTCCACCATGTTTGTAGCAGTGTTTACAGTAGTATTTACAGTAGTATTTGTGGTAGTAGTAGTAAAAGAACCAGTAGCTCCACCATGTTTGTAGTAGTGTTTACAGTAGTATTTACAGTAGTATTTGTAGTAGTAGTAATAAAAGTACCAGTAGCTCCACCATGTTTCTAGTAGTGTTTACAGTAGTATTTACAGTAGTATTTGTAGTAGTAGTAGTAAAAGTACCAGTAGCTCCACCATGTTTGTAGTAGTGTTTACAGTAGTATTTACAGTAGTATTTGTGGTAGTAGTAGTAAAAGTATCAGTAGCTCCATCATGTTTGTAGTAGTGTTTACAGTAGTATTTACAGTAGTATTTGTAGTAATAGTAGTAAAAGTACCAGTAGCTCTACCATGTTTGTAGAAGTATTTACAGTAGTATTTACAGTAGTATTTACAGTAGTATTTGTAATAGTAGTAGTAAAAGTACCAGTAGCTCCACCACGTTTGTAGTAGTGTTTACAGTAGTATTTACAGTAGTATTTGTAGTAGTAGTAGTAAAAGTACCAGTAGCTCCACCATGTTTGTAGTAGTGTTTACAATAGTATTTACAGTAGTATTTACAGTAGTATTTGTAGTAGTATTTGTAGTAGTAGTAGTAAAAGTACCAGTAGCTCTACCATGTTTTTTAGTAGTGTTTACAGTAGTATTTACAGTAGTATTTGTAGTAGTAGTAGTAGTAGTAAAAGTACCTGTAGCTCCACCATGTTTGTAGTAGTGTTTACAGTAGTATTTACAGCAGTATTAGTAGTGGTAGTAGTAAAAGTACCAGTAGCTCCACCATGTTTGTAGTAGTGCTTACAGTAGTATTTACAGTAGTATTTGTAGTAGTAGTAGTAAAAGTACCAGTAGCTCCACCATGTTTGTAGTAGTGTTTACAGTAGTATTTGTAGTAGTAGTAGTAAAAGTACCAGTAGCTCCACCATGTTTGTATTAGTGTTTACAGTAGTATTTACAGTAGTATTTGTAGTAGTAGTAGTAAAAGTACCAGTAGCTCCACCATGTTTGTATTAGTGTTTACAGTAGCATTTACAGTAGTATTTGTAGTAGTAGTAGTAAAAGTACCAGTAGCTCCACCATGTTTGTAGTAGTGTTTACAGTAGTATTTACAGTAGTATTTGTAGTAGTAGTAGTAAAAGTACCAGTGGCTCCACCATGTTTGTAGTAGTGTTTACAGTAGTATTTACAGTAGTATTTGTAGTAGTAGTAGTAAAAGTACCAGTAGCTCCACCATGTTTGTAGTAGTATTTACAGTAGTATTTACAGTAGTATTTGTAGTAGTAGTAGTAAAAGAACCAGTAGCTCCACCATGTTTGTAGTAGTGTTTACAGTAGTATTTACAGTAGTATTTGTAGTAGTAGTAGTAGTAAAAGTACCAGTAGCTCCACCATGTTTTTAGTAGTGTTTACAGTAGTATTTACATTAGTATTTGTAGTAGTAGTAGTAAAAGTATCAGTAGCTCCACCATGTTTGTAGTAGTGTTTACAGTAGTATTTACAGTAGTATTTGTAGTAGTAGTAGTAAAAGTACCAGTAGCTCCACCATGTTTGTAGTAGTGTTTACGGTAGTATTTACAGTAGTATTTGTAGTAGTAGTAGTAAAAGTACCAGTAGCTCCACCATGTTTGTAGTAGTGTTTACGGTAGTATTTACAGTAGTATTTGTAGTAGTAGTAGTAAAAGTACCAGTAGCTCCACCATGTTTGTACTAGTGTTTACAGTAGCATTTACAGTAGTATTTGTAGTAGTATTTGTAGTAGTAGTAGTAAAAGTACCAGTAGCTCCACCATGTTTGTAGTAGTGTTTACAGTAGTATTTACAGTAGTATTTGTAGTAGTAGTAGTATAAGTACCAGTAGCTCCACCATGTTTGTAGAAGTGTTTACAGTAGTATTTACAGTAGTATTTGTAGTAGTAGTAGTAAAAGTACCAGTAGCTCCACCATGTTTGTAGTAGTGTTTACAGTAGCATTTACAGTAGTATTTGTAGTAGTATTTGTAGTAGTAGTAGTAAAAGTACCAGTAGCTCCACCATGTTTGTAGTAGTGTTTACAGTATTTTTTACAGTAGTATTTGTAGTAGTAGTAGTAAAAGTACCAGTAGCTCCACCATGTTTGTAGTAGTGTTTACAGAAGTATTTACAAAAGTATTTGTAGTAGTAGTAGTAAAAGTACCAGTAGCTCCACCATGTTTGTAGTAGTGTTTACAGTAGTATTTGTAGTAGTAGTAGTAAAAGTACCAGTAGCTCCACCATGTTTGTATTAGTGTTTACAGTAGTATTTACAGTAGTATTTGTAGTAGTAGTAGTAAAAGTACCAGTAGCTCCACCATGTTTGTAGTAGTGTTTACAGTAGTATTTACAGTAGTATTTGTAGTAGTAGTAGTAAAAGTATCATTAGCTCCACCATGTTTGTAGTAGTGTTTACAGTAGTATTTACAGTAGTATTTGTAGTAGTAGTAGTAAAAGTACCAGTAGCTCCACCATGTTTGTAGTAGTGTTTACAGTAGTATTTACAGTAGTATTTGTAGTAGTAGTAGTAGTAAAAGTACCAGTAGCTCCACCATGTTTGTAGTAGTGTTTACAGTAGTATTTACAGTAGTATTTGTAGTAGTAGTAGTAAAAGTACCAGTAGCTCCACCATGTTTGTAGTAGTGTTTACAGTAGTATTTACAGTAGTATTTGTAGAAGTAGTAGTAAAAGTACCAGTAGCTCCACCATGTTTGTAGCAGTGTTTACAGTAGTATTTACAGTAGTATTTGTGGTAGTAGTAGTAAAAGAACCAGTAGCTCCACCATGTTTGTAGTAGTGTTTACAGTAGTATTTACAGTAGTATTTGTAGTAGTAGCAGTAAAAGTACCAGTAGCTCCACCATGTTTGTAGTAGTATTTACAGTAGTATTTGTGGTAGTAGTAGTAAAAGAACCAGTAGCTCCACCATGTTTGTAGTAGTGTTTACAGTAGTATTTACAGCAGTATTAGTAGTAGTAGTAGTAAAAGTACCAGTAGCTCCACCATGTTTGTAGTAGTGATTACAGTAGTATTTACAGTAGTATTTGTAGTAGTAGTAGTAAAAGTACCAGTAGCTCCACCATGTTTGTAGTAGTGTTTACAGTAGCATTTACAGTAGTATTTGTAGTAGTATTTGTAGTAGTAGTAGTAAAAGTACCAGTAGCTCCACCACGTTTGTAGTAGTGTTTACAGTAGTATTTACAGTAGTATTTGTAGTAGTAGTAGTAAAAGTACCAGTAGCTCCACCATGTTTGTAGTAGTGTTTACAGTAGTATTTACAGTAGTATTTACAGTATTATTTGTAATAGTAGTAGTAAAAGTACCAGTAGCTCCACCACGTTTGTAGTAGTGTTTACAGTAGTATTTACAGTAGTATTTGTAGTAGTAGTAGTAAAAGTACCAGTAGCTCCACCATGTTTGTAGTAGTGTTTACAATAGTATTTACAGTAGTATTTACAGTAGTATTTGTAGTAGTATTTGTAGTAGTAGTAGTAGTAAAAGTACCAGTAGCTCCACCATGTTTGTAGTAGTGTTTACAGTAGTATTTACAGTAATATTTACAGTAGTATTTGTAGTAATAGTAGTAAAAGTACCAGTAGCTCTACCATGTTTGTAGAAGTATTTACAGTAGTATTTACAGTAGTATTTACAGTAGTATTTGTAATAGTAGTAGTAAAAGTACCAGTAGCTCCACCACGTTTGTAGTAGTGTTTACAGTAGTATTTACAGTAGTATTTGTAGTAGTAGTAGTAGTAAAAGTACCAGTAGCTCCACCATGTTTGTAGTAGTGTTTACAATAGTATTTACAGTAGTATTTACAGTAGTATTTGTAGTAGTAGTAGTAAAAGTACCAGTAGCTCCATCATGTTTGTAGTTGTGTTTACAGTAGTATTTACAGTAGTATTTACAGTATTATTTGTAATAGTAGTAGTAAAAGTACCAGTAGCTCCATCATGTTTGTAGTTGTGTTTACAGTAGTATTTACAGTAGTATTTACAGTATTATTTGTGGTAGTAGTAGTAAAAGTACCAGTAGCTCCATCATGTTTGTAGTTGTGTTTACAGTAGTATTTACAGTAGTATTTACAGTATTATTTGTAATAGTAGTAGTAAAAGTACCAGTAGCTCCACCACGTTTGTAGTAGTGTTTACAGTAGTATTTACAGTAGTATTTGTAGTAGTAGTAGTAAAAGTACCAGTAGCTCCACCATGTTTGTAGTAGTGTTTACAATAGTATTTACAGTAGTATTTACAGTAGTATTTGTAGTAGTATTTGTAGTAGTAGTAGTAGTAAAAGTACCAGTAGCTCCACCATGTTTGTAGTAGTGTTTACAGTAGTATTTACAGTAATATTTACAGTAGTATTTGTAGTAATAGTAGTAAAAGTACCAGTAGCTCTACCATGTTTGTAGAAGTATTTACAGTAGTATTTACAGTAGTATTTACAGTAGTATTTGTAATAGTAGTAGTAAAAGTACCAGTAGCTCCACCACGTTTGTAGTAGTGTTTACAGTAGTATTTACAGTAGTATTTGTAGTAGTAGTAGTAAAAGTACCAGTAGCTCCACCATGTTTGTAGTAGTGTTTACAATAGTATTTACAGTAGTATTTACAGTAGTATTTGTAGTAGTATTTGTAGTAGTAGTAGTAAAAGTACCAGTAGCTCCACCATGTTTGTAGTAGTGTTTACAATAGTATTTACAGTAGTATTTACAGTAGTATTTGTAGTAGTATTTGTAGTAGTAGTAGTAAAAGTACCAGTAGCTCTACCATGTTTTTTAGTAGTGTTTACAGTAGTATAAACAGTAGTATTTGTAGTAGTAGTAGTAGTAGTAAAAGTACCTGTAGCTCCACCATGTTTGTAGTAGTGTTTACAGTAGTATTTACAGCAGTATTAGTAGTGGTAGTAGTAAAAGTACCAGTAGCTCCACCATGTTTGTAGTAGTGCTTACAGTAGTATTTACAGTAGTATTTGTAGTAGTAGTAGTAAAAGTACCAGTAGCTCCACCATGTTTGTAGTAGTGTTTACAGTAGTATTTGTAGTAGTAGTAGTAAAAGTACCAGTAGCTCCACCATGTTTGTAGTAGTGTTTACAGTAGTATTTACAGTAGTATTTGTAGTAGTAGTAGTAGTAAAAGTACCAGTAGCTCCACCATGTTTGTAGTAGTGTTTACAGTAGCATTTACAGTAGTATTTGTAGTAGTAGTAGTAAAAGAACCAGTAGCTCCACCATGTTTTTAGTAGTGTTTACAGTAGTATTTACAGTAGTATTTGTAGTAGTAGTAGTAAAAGTACCTGTAGCTCCACCATGTTTGTATTAGTGTTTACAGTAGTATTTACAGTAGTATTTGTAGTAGTAGTAGTAAAAGTACCAGTAGCTCCACCATGTTTGTATTAGTGTTTACAGTAGCATTTACAGTAGTATTTGTAGTAGTAGTAGTAAAAGTACCAGTAGCTCCACCATGTTTGTAGTAGTGTTTACAATAGTATTTACAGTAGTATTTACAGTAGTATTTGTAGTAGTATTTGTAGTAGTAGTAGTAAAAGTACCAGTAGCTCCACCATGTTTGTAGTAGTGTTTACAATAGTATTTACAGTAGTATTTACAGTAGTATTTGTAGTAGTATTTGTAGTAGTAGTAGTAAAAGTACCAGTAGCTCTACCATGTTTTTTAGTAGTGTTTACAGTAGTATAAACAGTAGTATTTGTAGTAGTAGTAGTAGTAGTAAAAGTACCTGTAGCTCCACCATGTTTGTAGTAGTGTTTACAGTAGTATTTACAGCAGTATTAGTAGTGGTAGTAGTAAAAGTACCAGTAGCTCCACCATGTTTGTAGTAGTGCTTACAGTAGTATTTACAGTAGTATTTGTAGTAGTAGTAGTAAAAGTACCAGTAGCTCCACCATGTTTGTAGTAGTGTTTACAGTAGTATTTGTAGTAGTAGTAGTAAAAGTACCAGTAGCTCCACCATGTTTGTAGTAGTGTTTACAGTAGTATTTACAGTAGTATTTGTAGTAGTAGTAGTAAAAGTACCAGTAGCTCCACCATGTTTGTAGTAGTGTTTACAGTAGCATTTACAGTAGTATTTGTAGTAGTAGTAGTAAAAGAACCAGTAGCTCCACCATGTTTTTAGTAGTGTTTACAGTAGTATTTACAGTAGTATTTGTAGTAGTAGTAGTAAAAGTATCAGTTGCTCCACCATTTTATTAGTAGTGTTTACAGTAGTATTTACAGTAGTATTTGTAGTAGTAGTAGTAAAAGTACCAGTAGCTCCACCATGTTTGTAGTAGTGTTTACAGTAGTATTTACAGTAGTATTTGTAGTAGTAGTAGTAAAAGTACCAGTAGCTCCACCATGTTTGTAGTAGTGTTTACAGTAGTATTTACAGTAGTATTTGTAGTAGTAGTAGTAGTAAAAGTACCAGTAGCTCCACCATGTTTGTAGTAGTGTTTACAATAGTATTTACAGTAGTATTTACAGTAGTATTTGTAGTAGTATTTGTAGTAGTAGTAGTAAAAGTACCAGTAGCTCCACCATGTTTGTAGTAGTGTTTACAGTAGTATTTACAGTAGTATTTGTAGTAGTAGTAGTAAAAGTACCAGTAGCTCCACCATGTTTGTAGTAGTGTTTACAGTAGTATTTACAGTAGTATTTGTAGTAGTAGTAGTAAAAGTACCAGTAGCTCCACCATGTTTGTAGTAGTGTTTACAGTAGTATTTACAGTAGTATTTGTAGTAGTAGTAGTAGTAAAAGTACCAGTAGCTCCACCATGTTTGTAGTAGTGTTTACAATAGTATTTACAGTAGTATTTACAGTAGTATTTGTAGTAGTATTTGTAGTAGTAGTAGTAAAAGTACCAGTAGCTCCACCATGTTTGTAGTAGTGTTTACAATAGTATTTACAGTAGTATTTACAGTAGTATTTGTAGTAGTATTTGTAGTAGTAGTAGTAAAAGTACCAGTAGCTCTACCATGTTTTTTAGTAGTGTTTACAGTAGTATAAACAGTAGTATTTTTAGTAGTAGTAGTAGTAGTAAAAGTACCTGTAGCTCCACCATGTTTGTAGTAGTGTTTACAGTAGTATTTACAGCAGTATTAGTAGTGGTAGTAGTAAAAGTACCAGTAGCTCCACCATGTTTGTAGTAGTGCTTACAGTAGTATTTACAGTAGTATTTGTAGTAGTAGTAGTAAAAGTACCAGTAGCTCCACCATGTTTTCAGTAGTGTTTACAGTAGTATTTACATTAGTATTTGTAGTAGTAGTAGTAAAAGTATCAGTAGCTCCACCATGTTTGTAGTAGTGTTTACAGTAGTATTTACAGTAGTATTTGTAGTAGTAGTAGTAAAAGTACCAGTAGCTCCACCATGTTTGTAGTAGTGTTTACAGTAGTATTTACAGTAGTATTTGTAGTAGTAGTAGTAAAAGTACCAGTAGCTCCACCATGTTTGTACTAGTGTTTACAGTAGCATTTACAGTAGTATTTGTAGTAGTATTTGTAGTAGTAGTAGTAAAAGTACCAGTAGCTCCACCATGTTTGTAGTAGTGTTTACAGTAGTATTTACAGTAGTATTTGTAGTAGTAGTAGTATAAGTACCAGTAGCTCCACCATGTTTGTAGAAGTGTTTACAGTAGTATTTACAGTAGTATTTGTAGTAGTAGTAGTAAAAGTACCAGTAGCTCAACCATGTTTGTAGTAGTGTTTACAGTAGCATTTACAGTAGTATTTGTAGTAGTAGTAGTAAAAGTACCAGTAGCTCCACCATGTTTGTAGTAGTGTTTACAGTATTTTTTACAGTAGTATTTGTAGTAGTAGTAGTAAAAGTACCAGTAGCTCCACCATGTTTGTAGTAGTGTTTACAGAAGTATTTACAAAAGTATTTGTAGTAGTAGTAGTAAAAGTACCAGTAGCTCCACCATGTTTGTAGTAGTGTTTACAGTAGTATTTGTAGTAGTAGTAGTAAAAGTACCAGTAGCTCCACCATGTTTGTAGTAGTGTTTACAGTAGCATTTACAGTAGTATTTGTAGTAGTATTTGTAGTAGTAGTAGTAAAAGTACCAGTAGCTCCACCATTTTTGTAGTAGTGTTTACAGTTGTATTTACAGTAGTATTTGTAGTAGTAGTAGTAAAAGTACCAGTGGCTCCACCATGTTTGTAGTAGTGTTTACAGTAGTATTTACAGTAGTATTTGTAGTAGTAGTAGTAAAAGTACCAGTAGCTCCACCATGTTTGTAGTAGTGTTTACAGTTGTATTTACAGTAGTATTTGTAGTAGTAGTAGTAAAAGTACCAGTAGCTCCACCATGTTTGTAGTAGTGTTTACAGTAGTATTTACAGTAGTATTTGTAGTAGTAGTAGTAAAAGTATCATTAGCTCCACCATGTTTGTAGTAGTGTTTACAGTAGTATTTACAGTAGTATTTGTAGTAGTAGTAGTAAAAGTACCAGTAGCTCCACCATGTTTGTAGTAGTGTTTACAGTAGTATTTACAGCAGTTTTAGTAGTGGTAGTAGTAAAAGTACCAGTAGCTCCACCATGTTTGTAGTAGTGCTTACAGTAGTATTTGTAGTAGTAGTAGTAAAAGTACCAGTAGCTCCACCATGTTTGTAGTAGTGTTTACAGTAGTATTTGTAGTAGTAGTAGTAAAAGTACCAGTAGCTCCACCATGTTTGTAGTAGTGTTTACAGTAGTATTTACAGTAGTATTTGTAGTAGTAGTAGTAAAAGTACCAGTAGCTCCACCATGTTTGTAGTAGTGTTTACAGTAGCATTTACAGTAGTATTTGTAGTAGTAGTAGTAAAGGTACCAGTAGCTCCACCATTTTTGTAGTAGTGTTTACAGTTGTATTTACAGTAGTATTTGTAGTAGTAGTAGTAAAAGTACCAGTGGCTCCACCATGTTTGTAGTAGTGTTTACAGTAGTATTTACAGTAGTATTTGTAGTAGTAGTAGTAAAAGTACCAGTAGCTCCACCATGTTTGTAGTAGTGTTTACAGTTGTATTTACAGTAGTATTTGTAGTAGTAGTAGTAAAAGTACCAGTAGCTCCACCATGTTTGTAGTAGTGTTTACAGTAGTATTTACAGTAGTATTTGTAGTAGTAGTAGTAAAAGTATCATTAGCTCCACCATGTTTGTAGTAGTGTTTACAGTAGTATTTACAGTAGTATTTGTAGTAGTAGTAGTAAAAGTACCAGTAGCTCCACCATGTTTGTAGTAGTGTTTACAGTAGTATTTACAGCAGTTTTAGTAGTGGTAGTAGTAAAAGTACCAGTAGCTCCACCATGTTTGTAGTAGTGCTTACAGTAGTATTTGTAGTAGTAGTAGTAATAGTACCAGTAGCTCCACCATGTTTGTAGTAGTGTTTACAGTAGTATTTGTAGTAGTAGTAGTAAAAGTACCAGTAGCTCCACCATGTTTGTAGTAGTGTTTACAGTAGTATTTACAGTAGTATTTGTAGTAGTAGTAGTAAAAGTACCAGTAGCTCCACCATGTTTGTAGTAGTGTTTACAGTAGCATTTACAGTAGTATTTGTAGTAGTAGTAGTAAAAGAACCAGTAGCTCCACCATGTTTTTAGTAGTGTTTACAGTAGTATTTACAGTAGTATTTGTAGTAGTAGTAGTAAAAGTATCAGTTGCTCCACCATGTTTGTAGTAGTGTTTACAGTAGTATTTACAGTAGTATTTGTAGTAGTAGTAGTAAAAGTACCAGTAGCTCCACCATGTTTGTAGTAGTGTTTACAGTAGTATTTACAGTAGTATTTGTAGTAGTAGTAGTAAAAGTACCAGTAGCTCCACCATGTTTGTAGTAGTGTTTACAGTAGTATTTACAGTAGTATTTGTAGTAGTAGTAGTAGTAAAAGTACCAGTAGCTCCACCATGTTTGTAGTAGTGTTTACAATAGTATTTACAGTAGTATTTACAGTAGTATTTGTAGTAGTATTTGTAGTAGTAGTAGTAAAAGTACCAGTAGCTCCACCATGTTTGTAGTAGTGTTTACAATAGTATTTACAGTAGTATTTACAGTAGTATTTGTAGTAGTATTTGTAGTAGTAGTAGTAAAAGTACCAGTAGCTCTACCATGTTTTTTAGTAGTGTTTACAGTAGTATTTACAGTAGTATTTGTAGTAGTAGTAGTAGTAGTAAAAGTACCTGTAGCTCCACCATGTTTGTAGTAGTGTTTACAGTAGTATTTACAGCAGTATTAGTAGTGGTAGTAGTAAAAGTACCAGTAGCTCCACCATGTTTGTAGTAGTGCTTACAGTAGTATTTACAGTAGTATTTGTAGTAGTAGTAGTAAAGGTACCAGTAGCTCCACCATGTTTTTAGTAGTGTTTACAGTAGTATTTACAGTAGTATTTGTAGTAGTAGTAGTAAAAGTACCAGTAGCTCCACCATGTTTGTAGTAGTGTTTACGGTAGTATTTACAGTAGTATTTGTAGTAGTAGTAGTAAAAGTACCAGTAGCTCCACCATGTTTGTAATAGTGTTTACGGTAGTATTTACAGTAGTATTTGTAGTAGTAGTAGTAAAAGTACCAGTAGCTCCACCATGTTTGTACTAGTGTTTACAGTAGCATTTACAGTAGTATTTGTAGTAGTATTTGTAGTAGTAGTAGTAAAAGTACCAGTAGCTCCACCATGTTTGTAGTAGTGTTTACAGTAGTATTTACAGTAGTATTTGTAGTAGTAGTAGTATAAGTACCAGTAGCTCCACCATGTTTGTAGAAGTGTTTACAGTAGTATTTACAGTAGTATTTGTAGTAGTAGTAGTAAAAGTACCAGTAGCTCCACCATGTTTGTAGTAGTGTTTACAGTAGCATTTACAGTAGTATTTGTAGTAGTAGTAGTAAAAGTACCAGTAGCTCCACCATGTTTGTAGTAGTGTTTACAGTATTTTTTACAGTAGTATTTGTAGTAGTAGTAGTAAAAGTACCAGTAGCTCCACCATGTTTGTAGTAGTGTTTACAGAAGTATTTACAAAAGTATTTGTAGTAGTAGTAGTAAAAGTACCAGTAGCTCCACCATGTTTGTAGTAGTGTTTACAGTAGTATTTGTAGTAGTAGTAGTAAAAGTACCAGTAGCTCCACCATGTTTGTATTAGTGTTTACAGTAGTATTTACAGTAGTATTTGTAGTAGTAGTAGTAAAAGTACCAGTAGCTCCACCATGTTTGTAGTAGTGTTTACAGTAGCATTTACAGTAGTATTTGTAGTAGTATTTGTAGTAGTAGTAGTAAAAGTACCAGTAGCTCCACCATTTTTGTAGTAGTGTTTACAGTTGTATTTACAGTAGTATTTGTAGTAGTAGTAGTAAAAGTACCAGTGGCTCCACCATGTTTGTAGTAGTGTTTACAGTAGTATTTACAGTAGTATTTGTAGTAGTAGTAGTAAAAGTACCAGTAGCTCCACCATGTTTGTAGTAGTGTTTACAGTTGTATTTACAGTAGTATTTGTAGTAGTAGTAGTAAAAGTACCAGTAGCTCCAACATGTTTGTAGTAGTGTTTACAGTAGTATTTACAGTAGTATTTGTAGTAGTAGTAGTAAAAGTATCATTAGCTCCACCATGTTTGTAGTAGTGTTTACAGTAGTATTTACAGTAGTATTTGTAGTAGTAGTAGTAAAAGTACCAGTAGCTCCACCATGTTTGTAGTAGTGTTTACAGTAGTATTTACAGTAGTATTTGTAGTAGTAGTAGTAGTAAAAGTACCAGTAGCTCCACCATGTTTGTAGTAGTGTTTACAGTAGTATTTACAGTAGTATTTGTAGTAGTAGTAGTAAAAGTACCAGTAGCTCCACCATGTTTGTAGTAGTGTTTACAGTAGTATTTACAGTAGTATTTGTAGTAGTAGTAGTAAAAGTACCAGTAGCTCCACCATGTTTGTAGTAGTGTTTACAGTAGTATTTACAGTAGTATTTGTAGAAGTAGTAGTAAAAGAACCAGTAGCTCCACCATGTTTGTAGTAGTGTTTACAGTAGTATTTACAGTAGTATTTGTAGTAGTAGCAGTAAAAGTACCAGTAGCTCCACCATGTTTGTAGTAGTATTTACAGTAGTATTTACAGCAGTATTAGTAGTAGTAGTAGTAAAAGTACCAGTAGCTCCACCATGTTTGTAGTAGTGTTTACAGTAGTATTTACAGTAGTATTTGTAGAAGTAGTAGTAAAAGTACCAGTAGCTCCACCATGTTTGTAGCAGTGTTTAGAGTAGTATTTACAGTAGTATTTGTGGTAGTAGTAGTAAAAGAACCAGTAGCTCCACCATGTTTGTAGTAGTGTTTACAGTAGTATTTACAGTAGTATTTGTAGTAGTAGTAATAAAAGTACCAGTAGCTCCACCATGTTTCTAGTAGTGTTTACAGTAGTATTTACAGTAGTATTTGTAGTAGTAGTAGTAAAAGTACCAGTAGCTCCACCATGTTTGTAGTAGTGTTTACAGTAGTATTTACAGTAGTATTTGTGGTAGTAGTAGTAAAAGTATCAGTAGCTCCATCATGTTTGTAGTAGTGTTTACAGTAGTATTTACAGTAGTATTTGTAGTAATAGTAGTAAAAGTACCAGTAGCTCTACCATGTTTGTAGAAGTATTTACAGTAGTATTTACAGTAGTATTTACAGTAGTATTTGTAATAGTAGTAGTAAAAGTACCAGTAGCTCCACCACGTTTGTAGTAGTGTTTACAGTAGTATTTACAGTAGTATTTGTAGTAGTAGTAGTAAAAGTACCAGTAGCTCCACCATGTTTGTAGTAGTGTTTACAATAGTATTTACAGTAGTATTTACAGTAGTATTTGTAGTAGTATTTGTAGTAGTAGTAGTAAAAGTACCAGTAGCTCTACCATGTTTTTTAGTAGTGTTTACAGTAGTATTTACAGTAGTATTTGTAGTAGTAGTAGTAGTAGTAAAAGTACCTGTAGCTCCACCATGTTTGTAGTAGTGTTTGCAGTAGTATTTACAGCAGTATTAGTAGTGGTAGTAGTAAAAGTACCAGTAGCTCCACCATGTTTGTAGTAGTGCTTACAGTAGTATTTACAGTAGTATTTGTAGTAGTAGTAGTAAAAGTACCAGTAGCTCCACCATGTTTGTAGTAGTGTTTACAGTAGTATTTGTAGTAGTAGTAGTAAAAGTACCAGTAGCTCCACCATGTTTGTATTAGTGTTTACAGTAGTATTTACAGTAGTATTTGTAGTAGTAGTAGTAAAAGTACCAGTAGCTCCACCATGTTTGTATTAGTGTTTACAGTAGCATTTACAGTAGTATTTGTAGTAGTAGTAGTAAAAGTACCAGTAGCTCCACCATGTTTGTAGTAGTGTTTACAGTAGTATTTACAGTAGTATTTGTAGTAGTAGTAGTAAAAGTACCAGTGGCTCCACCATGTTTGTAGTAGTGTTTACAGTAGTATTTACAGTAGTATTTGTAGTAGTAGTAGTAAAAGTACCAGTAGCTCCACCATGTTTGTAGTAGTATTTACAGTAGTATTTACAGTAGTATTTGTAGTAGTAGTAGTAAAAGAACCAGTAGCTCCACCATGTTTGTAGTAGTGTTTACAGTAGTATTTACAGTAGTATTTGTAGTAGTAGTAGTAGTAAAAGTACCAGTAGCTCCACCATGTTTTTAGTAGTGTTTACAGTAGTATTTACATTAGTATTTGTAGTAGTAGTAGTAAAAGTATCAGTAGCTCCACCATGTTTGTAGTAGTGTTTACAGTAGTATTTACAGTAGTATTTGTAGTAGTAGTAGTAAAAGTACCAGTAGCTCCACCATGTTTGTAGTAGTGTTTACGGTAGTATTTACAGTAGTATTTGTAGTAGTAGTAGTAAAAGTACCAGTAGCTCCACCATGTTTGTAGTAGTGTTTACGGTAGTATTTACAGTAGTATTTGTAGTAGTAGTAGTAAAAGTACCAGTAGCTCCACCATGTTTGTACTAGTGTTTACAGTAGCATTTACAGTAGTATTTGTAGTAGTATTTGTAGTAGTAGTAGTAAAAGTACCAGTAGCTCCACCATGTTTGTAGTAGTGTTTACAGTAGTATTTACAGTAGTATTTGTAGTAGTAGTAGTATAAGTACCAGTAGCTCCACCATGTTTGTAGAAGTGTTTACAGTAGTATTTACAGTAGTATTTGTAGTAGTAGTAGTAAAAGTACCAGTAGCTCCACCATGTTTGTAGTAGTGTTTACAGTAGCATTTACAGTAGTATTTGTAGTAGTATTTGTAGTAGTAGTAGTAAAAGTACCAGTAGCTCCACCATGTTTGTAGTAGTGTTTACAGTATTTTTTACAGTAGTATTTGTAGTAGTAGTAGTAAAAGTACCAGTAGCTCCACCATGTTTGTAGTAGTGTTTACAGAAGTATTTACAAAAGTATTTGTAGTAGTAGTAGTAAAAGTACCAGTAGCTCCACCATGTTTGTAGTAGTGTTTACAGTAGTATTTATAGTAGTAGTAGTAAAAGTACCAGTAGCTCCACCATGTTTGTATTAGTGTTTACAGTAGTATTTACAGTAGTCTTTGTAGTAGTAGTAGTAAAAGTACCAGTAGCTCCACCATGTTTGTAGTAGTGTTTACAGTAGTATTTACAGTAGTATCTGTAGTAGTAGTAGTAAAAGTATCATTAGCTCCACCATGTTTGTAGTAGTGTTTACAGTAGTATTTACAGTAGTATTTGTAGTAGTAGTAGTAAAAGTACCAGTAGCTCCACCATGTTTGTAGTAGTGTTTACAGTAGTATTTACAGTAGTATTTGTAGTAGTAGTAGTAGTAAAAGTACCAGTAGCTCCACCATGTTTGTAGTAGTGTTTACAGTAGTATTTACAGTAGTATTTGTAGTAGTAGTAGTAAAAGTACCAGTAGCTCCACCATGTTTGTAGTAGTGTTTACAGTAGTATTTACAGTAGTATTTGTAGAAGTAGTAGTAAAAGTACCAGTAGCTCCACCATGTTTGTAGCAGTGTTTACAGTAGTATTTACAGTAGTATTTGTGGTAGTAGTAGTAAAAGAACCAGTAGCTCCACCATGTTTGTAGTAGTGTTTACAGTAGTATTTACAGTAGTATTTGTAGTAGTAGCAGTAAAAGTACCAGTAGCTCCACCATGTTTGTAGTAGTATTTACAGTAGTATTTGTGGTAGTAGTAGTAAAAGAACCAGTAGCTCCACCATGTTTGTAGTAGTGTTTACAGTAGTATTTACAGCAGTATTAGTAGTAGTAGTAGTAAAAGTACCAGTAGCTCCACCATGTTTGTAGTAGTGATTACAGTAGTATTTACAGTAGTATTTGTAGTAGTAGTAGTAAAAGTACCAGTAGCTCCACCATGTTTGTAGTAGTGTTTACAGTAGCATTTACAGTAGTATTTGTAGTAGTATTTGTAGTAGTAGTAGTAAAAGTACCAGTAGCTCCACCACGTTTGTAGTAGTGTTTACAGTAGTATTTACAGTAGTATTTGTAGTAGTACTAGTAAAAGTACCAGTAGCTCCACCATGTTTGTAGTAGTGTTTACAGTAGTATTTACAGTAGTATTTGTGGTAGTAGTAGTAAAAGTACCAGTAGCTCCATCATGTTTGCAGTTGTGTTTACAGTAGTATTTACAGTAGTATTTACAGTAGTATTTGTAATAGTAGTAGTAAAAGTACCAGTAGCTCCACCACGTTTGTAGTAGTGTTTACAGTAGTATTTACAGTAGTATTTGTAGTAGTAGTAGTAAAAGTACCAGTAGCTCCACCATGTTTGTAGTAGTGTTTACAATAGTATTTACAGTAGTATTTACAGTAGTATTTGTAGTAGTATTTGTAGTAGTAGTAGTAGTAAAAGTACCAGTAGCTCCACCATGTTTGTAGTAGTGTTTACAGTAGTATTTACAGTAATATTTACAGTAGTATTTGTAGTAATAGTAGTAAAAGTACCAGTAGCTCTACCATGTTTGTAGAAGTATTTACAGTAGTATTTACAGTAGTATTTACAGTAGTATTTGTAATAGTAGTAGTAAAAGTACCAGTAGCTCCACCACGTTTGTAGTAGTGTTTACAGTAGTATTTACAGTAGTATTTGTAGTAGTAGTAGTAAAAGTACCAGTAGCTCCACCATGTTTGTAGTAGTGTTTACAATAGTATTTACAGTAGTATTTACAGTAGCATTTGTAGTAGTATTTGTAGTAGTAGTAGTAAAAGTACCAGTAGCTCCACCATGTTTGTAGTAGTGTTTACAATAGTATTTACAGTAGTATTTACAGTAGTATTTGTAGTAGTATTTGTTGTAGTAGTAGTAAAAGTACCAGTAGCTCTACCATGTTTCTAGTAGTGTTTACAGTAGTATTTACAGTAGTATTTGTAGTAGTAGTAGTAAAAGTACCAGTAGCTCCACCATGTTTGTAGTAGTGTTTACAGTAGTATTTACAGTAGTATTTGTGGTAGTAGTAGTAAAAGTATCAGTAGCTCCATCATGTTTGTAGTAGTGTTTACGGTAGTATTTACAGTAGTATTTGTAGTAGTAGTAGTAAAAGTACCAGTAGCTCCACCATGTTTGTAGTAGTGTTTACGGTAGTATTTACAGTAGTATTTGTAGTAGTAGTAGTAAAAGTACCAGTAGCTCCACCATGTTTGTACTAGTGTTTACAGTAGCATTTACAGTAGTATTTGTAGTAGTATTTGTAGTAGTAGTAGTAAAAGTACCAGTAGCTCCACCATGTTTGTAGTAGTGTTTACAGTAGTATTTACAGTAGTATTTGTAGTAGTAGTAGTATAAGTACCAGTAGCTCCACCATGTTTGTAGAAGTGTTTACAGTAGTATTTACAGTAGTATTTGTAGTAGTAGTAGTAAAAGTACCAGTAGCTCCACCATGTTTGTAGTAGTGTTTACAGTAGCATTTACAGTAGTATTTGTAGTAGTATTTGTAGTAGTAGTAGTAAAAGTACCAGTAGCTCCACCATGTTTGTAGTAGTGTTTACAGTATTTTTTACAGTAGTATTTGTAGTAGTAGTAGTAAAAGTACCAGTAGCTCCACCATGTTTGTAGTAGTGTTTACAGAAGTATTTACAAAAGTATTTGTAGTAGTAGTAGTAAAAGTACCAGTAGCTCCACCATGTTTGTAGTAGTGTTTACAGTAGTATTTGTAGTAGTAGTAGTAAAAGTACCAGTAGCTCCACCATGTTTGTATTAGTGTTTACAGTAGTATTTACAGTAGTATTTGTAGTAGTAGTAGTAAAAGTACCAGTAGCTCCACCATGTTTGTAGTAGTGTTTACAGTAGTATTTACAGCAGTATTAGTAGTGGTAGTAGTAAAAGTACCAGTAGCTCCACCATGTTTGTAGTAGTGCTTACAGTAGTATTTACAGTAGTATTTGTAGTAGTAGTAGTAAAAGTACCAGTAGCTCCACCATGTTTGTAGTAGTGTTTACAGTAGTATTTGTAGTAGTAGTAGTAAAAGTACCAGTAGCTCCACCATGTTTGTATTAGTGTTTACAGTAGTATTTACAGTAGTATTTGTAGTAGTAGTAGTAAAAGTACCAGTAGCTCCACCATGTTTGTATTAGTGTTTACAGTAGCATTTACAGTAGTGTTTGTAGTAGTAGTAGTAAAAGTACCAGTAGCTCCACCATGTTTGTAGTAGTGTTTACAGTAGTATTTACAGTAGTATTTGTAGTAGTAGTAGTAAAAGTACCAGTGGCTCCACCATGTTTGTAGTAGTGTTTACAGTAGTATTTACAGTAGTATTTGTAGTAGTAGTAGTAAAAGTACCAGTAGCTCCACCATGTTTGTAGTAGTATTTACAGTAGTATTTACAGTAGTATTTGTAGTAGTAGTAGTAAAATAACCAGTAGCTCCACCATGTTTGTAGTAGTGTTTACAGTTGTATTTACAGTAGTATTTGTAGTAGTAGTAGTAAAAGTACCAGTAGCTCCACCATGTTTGTAGTAGTGTTTACAGTAGTATTTACAGTAGTATTTGTAGTAGTAGTAGTAAAAGTATCATTAGCTCCACCATGTTTGTAGTAGTGTTTACAGTAGTATTTACAATAGTATTTGTAGTAGTAGTAGTAAAAGTACCAGTAGCTCCACCATGTTTGTAGTAGTGTTTACAGTAGTATTTACAGTAGTATTTGTAGTAGTAGTAGTAGTAAAAGTACCAGTAGCTCCACCATGTTTGTAGTAGTGTTTACAGTAGTATTTACAGTAGTATTTGTAGTAGTAGTAGTAAAAGTACCAGTAGCTCCACCATGTTTGTAGTAGTGTTTACAGTAGTATTTACAGTAGTATTTGTAGAAGTAGTAGTAAAAGTACCAGTAGCTCCACCATGTTTGTAGCAGTGTTTACAGTAGTATTTACAGTAGTATTTGTGGTAGTAGTAGTAAAAGAACCAGTAGCTCCACCATGTTTGTAGTAGTGTTTACAGTAGTATTTACAGTAGTATTTGTAGTAGTAGCAGTAAAAGTACCAGTAGCTCCACCATGTTTGTAGTAGTATTTACAGTAGTATTTACAGCAGTATTAGTAGTAGTAGTAGTAAAAGTACCAGTAGCTCCACCATGTTTGTAGTAGTGTTTACAGTAGTATTTACAGTAGTATTTGTGGTAGTAGTAGTAAAAGTACCAGTAGCTCCATCATGTTTGTAGTAGTGTTTACAGTAGTATTTACAGTAGTATTTGTAGTAATAGTAGTAAAAGTACCAGTAGCTCTACCATGTTTGTAGAAGTATTTACAGTAGTATTTACAGTAGTATTTACAGTAGTATTTGTAATAGTAGTAGTAAAAGTACCAGTAGCTCCACCACGTTTGTAGTAGTGTTTACAGTTGTATTTACAGTAGTATTTGTAGTAGTAGTAGTAGTAAAAGTACCAGTAGCTCCACCATGTTTGTAGTAGTGTTTACAATAGTATTTACAGTAGTATTTACAGTAGTATTTGTAGTAGTATTTGTAGTAGTAGTAGTAAAAGTACCAGTAGCTCCACCATGTTTGTAGTAGTGTTTACAATAGTATTTACAGTAGTATTTACAGTAGTATTTGTAGTAGTATTTGTAGTAGTAGTAGTAAAAGTACCAGTAGCTCTACCATGTTTTTTAGTAGTGTTTACAGTAGTATTTACAGTAGTATTTGTAGTAGTAGTAGTAGTAGTAAAAGTACCTGTAGCTCCACCATGTTTGTAGTAGTGTTTACAGTAGTATTTACAGCAGTATTAGTAGTGGTAGTAGTAAAAGTACCAGTAGCTCCACCATGTTTGTAGTAGTGCTTACAGTAGTATTTACAGTAGTATTTGTAGTAGTAGTAGTAAAAGTACCAGTAGCTCCACCATGTTTGTAGTAGTGTTTACAGTAGTATTTGTAGTAGTAGTAGTAAAAGTACCAGTAGCTCCACCATGTTTGTATTAGTGTTTACAGTAGTATTTACAGTAGTATTTGTAGTAGTAGTAGTAAAAGTACCAGTAGCTCCACCATGTTTGTATTAGTGTTTACAGTAGTATTTACAGTAGTATTTGTAGTAGTAGTAGTAAAAGTACCAGTAGCTCCACTATGTTTGTAGTAGTGTTTACAATAGTATTTACAGTAGTATTTACAGTAGTATTTGTAGTAGTATTTGTAGTAGTAGTAGTAAAAGTACCAGTAGCTCTACCATGTTTGTAGTAGTGTTTACAGTAGTATTTGTAGTAGTAGTAGTAAAAGTACCAGTAGCTCCACCATGTTTGTATTAGTGTTTACAGTAGTATTAAACAGTAGTATTTGTAGTAGTAGTAGTAAAAGTACCAGTAGCTCCACCATGTTTGTATTAGTGTTTACAGTAGCATTTACAGTAGTATTTGTAGTAGTAGTAGTAAAAGTACCAGTAGCTCCACCATGTTTGTAGTAGTGTTTACAGTAGTATTTACAGTAGTATTTGTAGTAGTAGTAGTAAAAGTACCAGTGGCTCCACCATGTTTATAGTAGTGTTTACAGTAGTATTTACAGTAGTATTTGTAGTAGTAGTAGTAAAAGTACCAGTAGCTCCACCATGTTTGTAGTAGTATTTACAGTAGTATTTACAGTAGTATTTGTAGTAGTAGTAGTAAAAGAACCAGTAGCTCCACCATGTTTGTAGTAGTGTTTACGGTAGTATTTACAGTAGTATTTGTAGTAGTAGTAGTAAAAGTACCAGTAGCTCCACCATGTTTGTAGTAGTGTTTACAGTAGTATTTACAGTAGTATTTGTAGAAGTAGTAGTAAAAGTACCAGTAGCTCCACCATGTTTGTAGCAGTGTTTACAGTAGTATTTACAGTAGTATTTGTGGTAGTAGTAGTAAAAGAACCAGTAGCTCCACCATGTTTGTAGTAGTGTTTACAGTAGTATTTACAGTAGTATTTGTAGTAGTAGCAGTAAAAGTACCAGTAGCTCCACCATGTTTGTAGTAGTATTTACAGTAGTATTTACAGCAGTATTAGTAGTAGTAGTAGTAAAAGTACCAGTAGCTCCACCATGTTTGTAGTAGTGTTTACAGTAGTATTTACAGTAGTATTTGTGGTAGTAGTAGTAAAAGTACCAGTAGCTCCATCATGTTTGTAGTAGTGTTTACAGTAGTATTTACAGTAGTATTTGTAGTAATAGTAGTAAAAGTACCAGTAGCTCTACCATGTTTGTAGAAGTATTTACAGTAGTATTTACAGTAGTATTTACAGTAGTATTTGTAATAGTAGTAGTAAAAGTACCAGTAGCTCCACCACGTTTGTAGTAGTGTTTACAGTAGTATTTACAGTAGTATTTGTAGTAGTAGTAGTAGTAAAAGTACCAGTAGCTCCACCATGTTTGTAGTAGTGTTTACAATAGTATTTACAGTAGTATTTACAGTAGTATTTGTAGTAGTATTTGTAGTAGTAGTAGTAAAAGTACCAGTAGCTCCACCATGTTTGTAGTAGTGTTTACAATAGTATTTACAGTAGTATTTACAGTAGTATTTGTAGTAGTATTTGTAGTAGTAGTAGTAAAAGTACCAGTAGCTCTACCATGTTTTTTAGTAGTGTTTACAGTAGTATTTACAGTAGTATTTGTAGTAGTAGTAGTAGTAGTAAAAGTACCTGTAGCTCCACCATGTTTGTAGTAGTGTTTACAGTAGTATTTACAGCAGTATTAGTAGTGGTAGTAGTAAAAGTACCAGTAGCTCCACCATGTTTGTAGTAGTGCTTACAGTAGTATTTACAGTAGTATTTGTAGTAGTAGTAGTAAAAGTACCAGTAGCTCCACCATGTTTGTAGTAGTGTTTACAGTAGTATTTGTAGTAGTAGTAGTAAAAGTACCAGTAGCTCCACCATGTTTGTATTAGTGTTTACAGTAGTATTTACAGTAGTATTTGTAGTAGTAGTAGTAAAAGTACCAGTAGCTCCACCATGTTTGTATTAGTGTTTACAGTAGTATTTACAGTAGTATTTGTAGTAGTAGTAGTAAAAGTACCAGTAGCTCCACTATGTTTGTAGTAGTGTTTACAATAGTATTTACAGTAGTATTTACAGTAGTATTTGTAGTAGTATTTGTAGTAGTAGTAGTAAAAGTACCAGTAGCTCTACCATGTTTTTTAGTAGTGTTTACAGTAGTATTTACAGTAGTATTTGTAGTAGTAGTAGTAGTAGTAAAAGTACCTGTAGCTCCACCATGTTTGTAGTAGTGTTTACAGTAGTATTTACAGTAGTATTTGTAGTAGTAGTAGTAAAAGTACCAGTAGCTCCACCATGTTTGTAGTAGTGTTTACAGTAGTATTTGTAGTAGTAGTAGTAAAAGTACCAGTAGCTCCACCATGTTTGTATTAGTGTTTACAGTAGTATTAAACAGTAGTATTTGTAGTAGTAGTAGTAAAAGTACCAGTAGCTCCACCATGTTTGTATTAGTGTTTACAGTAGCATTTACAGTAGTATTTGTAGTAGTAGTAGTAAAAGTACCAGTAGCTCCACCATGTTTGTAGTAGTGTTTACAGTAGTATTTACAGTAGTATTTGTAGTAGTAGTAGTAAAAGTACCAGTGGCTCCACCATGTTTATAGTAGTGTTTACAGTAGTATTTACAGTAGTATTTGTAGTAGTAGTAGTAAAAGTACCAGTAGCTCCACCATGTTTGTAGTAGTATTTACAGTAGTATTTACAGTAGTATTTGTAGTAGTAGTAGTAAAAGAACCAGTAGCTCCACCATGTTTGTAGTAGTGTTTACGGTAGTATTTACAGTAGTATTTGTAGTAGTAGTAGTAAAAGTACCAGTAGCTCCACCATGTTTGTAGAAGTGTTTACAGTAGTATTTACAGTAGTATTTGTAGTAGTAGTAGTAAAAGTACCAGTAGCTCCACCATGTTTGTAGTAGTGTTTACAGTAGCATTTACAGTAGTATTTGTAGTAGTAGTAGTAAAAGTACCAGTAGCTCCACCATGTTTGTAGTAGTGTTTACAGTATTTTTTACAGTAGTATTTGTAGTAGTAGTAGTAAAAGTACCAGTAGCTCCACCATGTTTGTAGTAGTGTTTACAGAAGTATTTACAAAAGTATTTGTAGTAGTAGTAGTAAAAGTACCAGTAGCTCCACCATGTTTGTAGTAGTGTTTACAGTAGTATTTGTAGTAGTAGTAGTAAAAGTACCAGTAGCTCCACCATGTTTGTATTAGTGTTTACAGTAGTATTTACAGTAGTATTTGTAGTAGTAGTAGTAAAAGTACCAGTAGCTCCACCATGTTTGTAGTAGTGTTTACAGTAGCATTTACAGTAGTATTTGTAGTAGTATTTGTAGTAGTAGTAGTAAAAGTACCAGTAGCTCCACCATTTTTGTAGTAGTGTTTACAGTTGTATTTACAGTAGTATTTGTAGTAGTAGTAGTAAAAGTACCAGTGGCTCCACCATGTTTGTAGTAGTGTTTACAGTAGTATTTACAGTAGTATTTGTAGTAGTAGTAGTAAAAGTACCAGTAGCTCCACCATGTTTGTAGTAGTGTTTACAGTTGTATTTACAGTAGTATTTGTAGTAGTAGTAGTAAAAGTACCAGTAGCTCCACCATGTTTGTAGTAGTGTTTACAGTAGTATTTACAGTAGTATTTGTAGTAGTAGTAGTAAAAGTATCATTAGCTCCACCATGTTTGTAGTAGTGTTTACAGTAGTATTTACAGTAGTATTTGTAGTAGTAGTAGTAGTAAAAGTACCAGTAGCTCCACCATGTTTGTAGTGTTTACAGTAGTATTTACAGTAGTATTTGTAGTAGTATTTGTAGTAGTAGTAGTAAAAGTACCAGTAGCTCCACCACGTTTGTAGTAGTATTTACTGTAGTATTTGTAGTAGTATTTGTAGTAGTAGTAGTAAAAGTACCAGTAGCTCCACCATGTTTGTAGTAGTGTTTACGGTAGTATTTACAGTAGTATTTGTAGTAGTAGTAGTAAAAGTACCAGTAGCTCCACCATGTTTGTAGTAGTGTTTACGGTAGTATTTACAGTAGTATTTGTAGTAGTAGTAGTAAAAGTACCAGTAGCTCCACCATGTTTGTACTAGTGTTTACAGTAGCATTTACAGTAGTATTTGTAGTAGTATTTGTAGTAGTAGTAGTAAAAGTACCAGTAGCTCCACCATGTTTGTAGTAGTGTTTACAGTAGTATTTACAGTAGTATTTGTAGTAGTAGTAGTATAAGTACCAGTAGCTCCACCATGTTTGTAGAAGTGTTTACAGTAGTATTTACAGTAGTATTTGTAGTAGTAGTAGTAAAAGTACCAGTAGCTCCACCATGTTTGTAGTAGTGTTTACAGTAGCATTTACAGTAGTATTTGTAGTAGTATTTGTAGTAGTAGTAGTAAAAGTACCAGTAGCTCCACCATGTTTGTAGTAGTGTTTACAGTAGTATTTACAGTAGTATTTGTAGTAGTAGTAGTAGTAAAAGTACCAGTAGCTCCACCATGTTTGTAGTAGTGTTTACAGTAGTGTTTACAGTAGTATTTGTAGTAGTAGCAGTAAAAGTACCAGTAGCTCCACCATGTTTGTAGTAGTATTTACAATAGTATTTACAGTAGTATTTACAGCAGTATTTGTAGTAGTAGTAGTAAAAGTACCAGTAGCTCTACCATGTTTTTTAGTAGTGTTTACAGTAGTATTTACAGTAGTATTTGTAGTAGTAGTAGTAAAAGTACCTGTAGCTCCACCATGTTTGTAGTAGTGTTTACAGTAGTATTACAGCAGTATTAGTAGTAGTAGTAGTAAAAGTACCAGTAGCTCCACCATGTTTGTAGTAGTGATTACAGTAGTATTTACAGTAGTATTTGTAGTAGTAGTAGTAAAAGTACCAGTAGCTCCACCATGTTTGTAGTAGTGTTTACAGTAGCATTTACAGTAGTATTTGTAGTAGTATTTGTAGTAGTAGTAGTAAAAGTACCAGTAGCTACACCACGTTTGTAGTAGTGTTTACAGTAGTATTTACAGTTGTATTTGTAGTAGTAGTAATAAAAGTACCAGTAGCTCCACCATGTTTCTAGTAGTGTTTACAGTAGTATTTACAGTAGTATTTGTAGTAGTAGTAGTAAAAGAACCAGTAGCTCCACCATGTTTGTAGTAGTGTTTACAGTAGTATTTACAGTAGTATTTGTGGTAGTAGTAGTAAAAGTACCAGTAGCTCCATCATGTTTGTAGTAGTGTTTACAGTAGTATTTACAGTAGTATTTGTAGTAATAATAGTAAAAGTACCAGTAGCTCTACCATGTTTGTAGAAGTATTTACAGTAGTATTTACAGTAGTATTTACAGTAGTATTTGTAATAGTAGTAGTAAAAGTACCAGTAGCTCCACCACGTTTGTAGTAGTGTTTACAGTAGTATTTACAGTAGTATTTGTAGTAGTAGTAGTAGTAAAAGTACCAGTAGCTCCACCATGTTTGTAGTAGTGTTTACAATAGTATTTACAGTAGTATTTACAGTAGTATTTGTAGTAGTATTTGTAGTAGTAGTAGTAAAAGTACCAGTAGCTCCACCATGTTTGTAGTAGTGTTTACAATAGTATTTACAGTAGTATTTACAGTAGTATTTGTAGTAGTATTTGTAGTAGTAGTAGTAAAAGTACCAGTAGCTCTACCATGTTTTTTAGTAGTGTTTACAGTAGTATTTACAGTAGTATTTGTAGTAGTAGTAGTAGTAGTAAAAGTACCTGTAGCTCCACCATGTTTGTAGTAGTGTTTACAGTAGTATTTACAGCAGTATTAGTAGTGGTAGTAGTAAAAGTACCAGTAGCTCCACCATGTTTGTAGTAGTGCTTACAGTAGTATTTACAGTAGTATTTGTAGTAGTAGTAGTAAAAGTACCAGTAGCTCCACCATGTTTGTAGTAGTGTTTACAGTAGTATTTGTAGTAGTAGTAGTAAAAGTACCAGTAGCTCCACCATGTTTGTATTAGTGTTTACAGTAGTATTTACAGTAGTATTTGTAGTAGTAGTAGTAAAAGTACCAGTAGCTCCACCATGTTTGTATTAGTGTTTACAGTAGCATTTACAGTAGTATTTGTAGTAGTAGTAGTAAAAGTACCAGTAGCTCCACCATGTTTGTAGTAGTGTTTACAGTAGTATTTACAGTAGTATTTGTAGTAGTAGTAGTAAAAGTACCAGTGGCTCCACCATGTTTATAGTAGTGTTTACAGTAGTATTTACAGTAGTATTTGTAGTAGTAGTAGTAAAAGTACCAGTAGCTCCACCATGTTTGTAGTAGTATTTACAGTAGTATTTACAGTAGTATTTGTAGTAGTAGTAGTAAAAGAACCAGTAGCTCCACCATGTTTGTAGTAGTGTTTACGGTAGTATTTACAGTAGTATTTGTAGTAGTAGTAGTAAAAGTACCAGTAGCTCCACCATGTTTGTAGTAGTGTTTACAGTAGTATTTACAGTAGTATTTGTAGTAGTAGTAGTAGTAAAAGTACCAGTAGCTCCACCATGTTTTTAGTAGTGTTTACAGTAGTATTTACATTAGTATTTGTAGTAGTAGTAGTAAAACTATCAGTAGCTCCACCATGTTTGTAGTAGTGTTTACAGTAGTATTTGTAGTAGTATTTGTAGTAGTAGTAGTAAAAGTACCAGTAGCTCCACCATGTTTGTAGTAGTGTTTACAGTAGTATTTACAGTAGTATTTGTAGTAGTAGTAGTATAAGTACCAGTAGCTCCACCATGTTTGTAGAAGTGTTTACAGTAGTATTTACAGTAGTATTTGTAGTAGTAGTAGTAAAAGTACCAGTAGCTCCACCATGTTTGTAGTAGTGTTTACAGTAGCATTTACAGTAGTATTTGTAGTAGTAGTAGTAAAAGTACCAGTAGCTCCACCATGTTTGTAGTAGTGTTTACAGTATTTTTTACAGTAGTATTTGTAGTAGTAGTAGTAAAAGTACCAGTAGCTCCACCATGTTTGTAGTAGTGTTTACAGAAGTATTTACAAAAGTATTTGTAGTAGTAGTAGTAAAAGTACCAGTAGCTCCACCATCTTGTAGTAGTGTTTACAGTAGTATTTGTAGTAGTAGTAGTAAAAGTACCAGTAGCTCCACCATGTTTGTATTAGTGTTTACAGTAGTATTTACAGCAGTATTTGTAGTAATAGTAGTAAAAGTACCAGTAGCTCTACCATGTTTGTAGAAGTATTTACAGTAGTATTTACAGTAGTATTTACAGTAGTATTTGTAATAGTAGTAGTAAAAGTACCAGTAGCTCCACCACGTTTGTAGTAGTGTTTACAGTAGTATTTACAGTAGTATTTGTAGTAGTAGTAGTAGTAAAAGTACCAGTAGCTCCACCATGTTTGTAGTAGTGTTTACAATAGTATTTACAGTAGTATTTGTAGTAGTAGTAGTAAAAGAACCAGTAGCTCCACCATGTTTGTAGTAGTGTTTACAGTAGTATTTACAGTAGTATTTGTGGTAGTAGTAGTAAACGTACCAGTAGCTCCATCATGTTTGTAGTAGTGTTTACAGTAGTATTTACAGTAGTATTTGTAGTAATAATAGTAAAAGTACCAGTAGCTCTACCATGTTTGTAGAAGTATTTACAGTAGTATTTACAGTAGTATTTACAGTAGTATTTGTAATAGTAGTAGTAAAAGTACCAGTAGCTCCACCACGTTTGTAGTAGTGTTTACAGTAGTATTTACAGTAGTATTTGTAGTAGTAGTAGTAGTAAAAGTACCAGTAGCTCCACCATGTTTGTAGTAGTGTTTACAATAGTATTTACAGTAGTATTTACAGTAGTAATTGTAGTAGTATTTGTAGTAGTAGTAGTAAAAGTACCAGTAGCTCCACCATGTTTGTAGTAGTGTTTACAATAGTATTTACAGTAGTATTTACAGTAGTATTTGTAGTAGTATTTGTAGTAGTAGTAGTAAAAGTACCAGTAGCTCTACCATGTTTTTTAGTAGTGTTTACAGTAGTATTTACAGTAGTATTTGTAGTAGTAGTAGTAGTAGTAAAAGTACCTGTAGCTCCACCATGTTTGTAGTAGTGTTTACAGTAGTATTTACAGCAGTATTAGTAGTGGTAGTAGTAAAAGTACCAGTAGCTCCACCATGTTTGTAGTAGTGCTTACAGTAGTATTTACAGTAGTATTTGTAGTAGTAGTAGTAAAAGTACCAGTAGCTCCACCATGTTTGTAGTAGTGTTTACAGTAGTATTTGTAGTAGTAGTAGTAAAAGTACCAGTAGCTCCACCATGTTTGTATTAGTGTTTACAGTAGTATTTACATTAGTATTTGTAGTAGTAGTAGTAAAACTATCAGTAGCTCCACCATGTTTGTAGTAGTGTTTACAGTAGTATTTGTAGTAGTATTTGTAGTAGTAGTAGTAAAAGTACCAGTAGCTCCACCATGTTTGTAGTAGTGTTTACAGTAGTATTTACAGTAGTATTTGTAGTAGTAGTAGTATAAGTACCAGTAGCTCCACCATGTTTGTAGAAGTGTTTACAGTAGTATTTACAGTAGTATTTGTAGTAGTAGTAGTAAAAGTACCAGTAGCTCCACCATGTTTGTAGTAGTGTTTACAGTAGCATTTACAGTAGTATTTGTAGTAGTAGTAGTAAAAGTACCAGTAGCTCCACCATGTTTGTAGTAGTGTTTACAGTATTTTTTACAGTAGTATTTGTAGTAGTAGTAGTAAAAGTACCAGTAGCTCCACCATGTTTGTAGTAGTGTTTACAGAAGTATTTACAAAAGTATTTGTAGTAGTAGTAGTAAAAGTACCAGTAGCTCCACCATCTTGTAGTAGTGTTTACAGTAGTATTTGTAGTAGTAGTAGTAAAAGTACCAGTAGCTCCACCATGTTTGTATTAGTGTTTACAGTAGTATTTACAGCAGTATTTGTAGTAATAGTAGTAAAAGTACCAGTAGCTCTACCATGTTTGTAGAAGTATTTACAGTAGTATTTACAGTAGTATTTACAGTAGTATTTGTAATAGTAGTAGTAAAAGTACCAGTAGCTCCACCACGTTTGTAGTAGTGTTTACAGTAGTATTTACAGTAGTATTTGTAGTAGTAGTAGTAGTAAAAGTACCAGTAGCTCCACCATGTTTGTAGTAGTGTTTACAATAGTATTTACAGTAGTATTTGTAGTAGTAGTAGTAAAAGAACCAGTAGCTCCACCATGTTTGTAGTAGTGTTTACAGTAGTATTTACAGTAGTATTTGTGGTAGTAGTAGTAAACGTACCAGTAGCTCCATCATGTTTGTAGTAGTGTTTACAGTAGTATTTACAGTAGTATTTGTAGTAATAATAGTAAAAGTACCAGTAGCTCTACCATGTTTGTAGAAGTATTTACAGTAGTATTTACAGTAGTATTTACAGTAGTATTTGTAATAGTAGTAGTAAAAGTACCAGTAGCTCCACCACGTTTGTAGTAGTGTTTACAGTAGTATTTACAGTAGTATTTGTAGTAGTAGTAGTAGTAAAAGTACCAGTAGCTCCACCATGTTTGTAGTAGTGTTTACAATAGTATTTACAGTAGTATTTACAGTAGTAATTGTAGTAGTATTTGTAGTAGTAGTAGTAAAAGTACCAGTAGCTCCACCATGTTTGTAGTAGTGTTTACAATAGTATTTACAGTAGTATTTACAGTAGTATTTGTAGTAGTATTTGTAGTAGTAGTAGTAAAAGTACCAGTAGCTCTACCATGTTTTTTAGTAGTGTTTACAGTAGTATTTACAGTAGTATTTGTAGTAGTAGTAGTAGTAGTAAAAGTACCTGTAGCTCCACCATGTTTGTAGTAGTGTTTACAGTAGTATTTACAGCAGTATTAGTAGTGGTAGTAGTAAAAGTACCAGTAGCTCCACCATGTTTGTAGTAGTGCTTACAGTAGTATTTACAGTAGTATTTGTAGTAGTAGTAGTAAAAGTACCAGTAGCTCCACCATGTTTGTAGTAGTGTTTACAGTAGTATTTGTAGTAGTAGTAGTAAAAGTACCAGTAGCTCCACCATGTTTGTATTAGTGTTTACAGTAGTATTTACAGTAGTATTTGTAGTAGTAGTAGTAAAAGTACCAGTAGCTCCACCATGTTTGTATTAGTGTTTACAGTAGCATTTACAGTAGTATTTGTAGTAGTAGTAGTAAAAGTACCAGTAGCTCCACCATGTTTGTAGTAGTGTTTACAGTAGTATTTACAGTAGTATTTGTAGTAGTAGTAGTAAAAGTACCAGTGGCTCCACCATGTTTATAGTAGTGTTTACAGTAGTATTTACAGTAGTATTTGTAGTAGTAGTAGTAAAAGTACCAGTAGCTCCACCATGTTTGTAGTAGTATTTACAGTAGTATTTACAGTAGTATTTGTAGTAGTAGTAGTAAAAGAACCAGTAGCTCCACCATGTTTGTAGTAGTGTTTACGATAGTATTTACAGTAGTATTTGTAGTAGTAGTAGTAAAAGTACCAGTAGCTCCACCATGTTTGTAGTAGTGTTTACAGTAGTATTTACAGTAGTATTTGTAGTAGTAGTAGTAGTAAAAGTACCAGTAGCTCCACCATGTTTTTAGTAGTGTTTACAGTAGTATTTACATTAGTATTTGTAGTAGTAGTAGTAAAACTATCAGTAGCTCCACCATGTTTGTAGTAGTGTTTACAGTAGTATTTGTAGTAGTATTTGTAGTAGTAGTAGTAAAAGTACCAGTAGCTCCACCATGTTTGTAGTAGTGTTTACAGTAGTATTTACAGTAGTATTTGTAGTAGTAGTAGTATAAGTACCAGTAGCTCCACCATGTTTGTAGAAGTGTTTACAGTAGTATTTACAGTAGAATTTGTAGTAGTAGTAGTAAAAGTACCAGTAGCTCCACCATGTTTGTAGTAGTGTTTACAGTAGCATTTACAGTAGTATTTGTAGTAGTAGTAGTAAAAGTACCAGTGGCTCCACCATGTTTATAGTAGTGTTTACAGTAGTATTTACAGTAGTATTTGTAGTAGTAGTAGTAAAAGTACCAGTAGCTCCACCATGTTTGTAGTAGTATTTACAGTAGTATTTACAGTAGTATTTGTAGTAGTAGTAGTAAAAGAACCAGTAGCTCCACCATGTTTGTAGTAGTGTTTACAGTAGTATTTACAGTAGTATTTGTAGTAGTAGTAGTAAAAGTACCAGTAGCTCCACCATGTTTGTAGTAGTGTTTACAGTAGTATTTGTAGTAGTAGTAGTAAAAGTACCAGTAGCTCCACCATGTTTGTATTAGTGTTTACAGTAGTATTTACAGTAGTATTTGTAGTAGTAGTAGTAAAAGTACCAGTAGCTCCACCATGTTTGTATTAGTGTTTACAGTAGCATTTACAGTAGTATTTGTAGTAGTAGTAGTAAAAGTACCAGTAGCTCCACCATGTTTGTAGTAGTGTTTACAGTAGTATTTACAGTAGTATTTGTAGTAGTAGTAGTAAAAGTACCAGTGGCTCCACCATGTTTATAGTAGTGTTTACAGTAGTATTTACAGTAGTATTTGTAGTAGTAGTAGTAAAAGTACCAGTAGCTCCACCATGTTTGTAGTAGTATTTACAGTAGTATTTACAGTAGTATTTGTAGTAGTAGTAGTAAAAGAACCAGTAGCTCCACCATGTTTGTAGTAGTGTTTACGATAGTATTTACAGTAGTATTTGTAGTAGTAGTAGTAAAAGTACCAGTAGCTCCACCATGTTTGTAGTAGTGTTTACAGTAGTATTTACAGTAGTATTTGTAGTAGTAGTAGTAGTAAAAGTACCAGTAGCTCCACCATGTTTTTAGTAGTGTTTACAGTAGTATTTACATTAGTATTTGTAGTAGTAGTAGTAAAACTATCAGTAGCTCCACCATGTTTGTAGTAGTGTTTACAGTAGTATTTGTAGTAGTATTTGTAGTAGTAGTAGTAAAAGTACCAGTAGCTCCACCATGTTTGTAGTAGTGTTTACAGTAGTATTTACAGTAGTATTTGTAGTAGTAGTAGTATAAGTACCAGTAGCTCCACCATGTTTGTAGAAGTGTTTACAGTAGTATTTACAGTAGAATTTGTAGTAGTAGTAGTAAAAGTACCAGTAGCTCCACCATGTTTGTAGTAGTGTTTACAGTAGCATTTACAGTAGTATTTGTAGTAGTAGTAGTAAAAGTACCAGTAGCTCCACCATGTTTGTAGTAGTGTTTACAGTATTTTTTACAGTAGTATTTGTAGTAGTAGTAGTAAAAGTACCAGTAGCTCCACCATGTTTGTAGTAGTGTTTACAGTAGTATTTACAGTAGTATTTGTAGTAGTAGTAGTAAAAGTACCAGTGGCTCCACCATGTTTATAGTAGTGTTTACAGTAGTATTTACAGTAGTATTTGTAGTAGTAGTAGTATAAGTACCAGTAGCTCCACCATGTTTGTAGAAGTGTTTACAGTAGTATTTACAGTAGAATTTGTAGTAGTAGTAGTAAAAGTACCAGTAGCTCCACCATGTTTGTAGTAGTGTTTACAGTAGCATTTACAGTAGTATTTGTAGTAGTAGTAGTAAAAGTACCAGTAGCTCCACCATGTTTGTAGTAGTGTTTACAGTATTTTTTACAGTAGTATTTGTAGTAGTAGTAGTAAAAGTACCAGTAGCTCCACCATGTTTGTAGTAGTGTTTACAGTAGTATTTACAGTAGTATTTGTAGTAGTAGTAGTAAAAGTACCAGTGGCTCCACCATGTTTATAGTAGTGTTTACAGTAGTATTTACAGTAGTATTTGTAGTAGTAGTAGTAAAAGTACCAGTAGCTCCACCATGTTTGTAGTAGTATTTACAGTAGTATTTACAGTAGTATTTGTAGTAGTAGTAGTAAAAGAACCAGTAGCTCCACCATGTTTGTAGTAGTGTTTACGATAGTATTTACAGTAGTATTTGTAGTAGTAGTAGTAAAAGTACCAGTAGCTCCACCATGTTTGTAGTAGTGTTTACAGTAGTATTTACAGTAGTATTTGTAGTAGTAGTAGTAGTAAAAGTACCAGTAGCTCCACCATGTTTTTAGTAGTGTTTACAGTAGTATTTACATTAGTATTTGTAGTAGTAGTAGTAAAACTATCAGTAGCTCCACCATGTTTGTAGTAGTGTTTACAGTAGTATTTGTAGTAGTATTTGTAGTAGTAGTAGTAAAAGTACCAGTAGCTCCACCATGTTTGTAGTAGTGTTTACAGTAGTATTTACAGTAGTATTTGTAGTAGTAGTAGTATAAGTACCAGTAGCTCCACCATGTTTGTAGAAGTGTTTACAGTAGTATTTACAGTAGAATTTGTAGTAGTAGTAGTAAAAGTACCAGTAGCTCCACCATGTTTGTAGTAGTGTTTACAGTAGCATTTACAGTAGTATTTGTAGTAGTAGTAGTAAAAGTACCAGTAGCTCCACCATGTTTGTAGTAGTGTTTACAGTATTTTTTACAGTAGTATTTGTAGTAGTAGTAGTAAAAGTACCAGTAGCTCCACCATGTTTGTAGTAGTGTTTACAGAAGTATTTACAAAAGTATTTGTAGTAGTAGTAGTAAAAGTACCAGTAGCTCCACCATCTTGTAGTAGTGTTTACAGTAGTATTTGTAGTAGTAGTAGTAAAAGTACCAGTAGCTCCACCATGTTTGTATTAGTGTTTACAGTAGTATTTACAGTAGTATTTGTAGTAGTAGTAGTAAAAGTACCAGTAGCTCCACCATGTTTGTAGTAGTGTTTACAGTAGCATTTACAGTAGTATTTGTAGTAGTATTTGTAGTAGTAGTAGTAAAAGTACCAGTAGCTCCACCATTTTTGTAGTAGTGTTTACAGTTGTATTTACAGTAGTATTTGTAGTAGTAGTAGTAAAAGTACCAGTGGCTCCACCATGTTTGTAGTAGTGTTTACAGTTGTATTTACAGTAGTATTTGTAGTAGTAGTAGTAAAAGTACCAGTAGCTCCACCATGTTTGTAGTAGTGTTTACAGTAGTATTTACAGTAGTATTTGTAGTAGTAGTAGTAAAAGTATCATTAGCTCCACCATGTTTGTAGTAGTGTTTACAGTAGTATTTACAATAGTATTTGTAGTAGTAGTAGTAAAAGTACCAGTAGCTCCACCATGTTTGTAGTAGTGTTTACAGTAGTATTTACAGTAGTATTTGTAGTAGTAGTAGTAGTAAAAGTACCAGTAGCTCCACCATGTTTGTAGTAGTGTTTACAGTAGTATTTACAGTAGTATTTGTAGTAGTAGTAGTAAAAGTACCAGTAGCTCCACCATGTTTGTAGTAGTGTTTACAGTAGTATTTACAGTAGTATTTGTAGAAGTAGTAGTAAAAGTACCAGTAGCTCCACCATGTTTGTAGCAGTGTTTACAGTAGTATTTACAGTAGTATTTGTGGTAGTAGTAGTAAAAGAACCAGTAGCTCCACCATGTTTGTAGTAGTGTTTACAGTAGTATTTACAGTAGTATTTGTAGTAGTAGCAGTAAAAGTACCAGTAGCTCCACCATGTTTGTAGTAGTATTTACAGTAGTATTTACAGCAGTATTAGTAGTAGTAGTAGTAAAAGTACCAGTAGCTCCACCATGTTTGTAGTAGTGTTTACAGTAGTATTTACAGTAGTATTTGTGGTAGTAGTAGTAAAAGTACCAGTAGCTCCATCATGTTTGTAGTAGTGTTTACAGTAGTATTTACAGTAGTATTTGTAGTAATAGTAGTAAAAGTACCAGTAGCTCTACCATGTTTGTAGAAGTATTTACAGTAGTATTTACAGTAGTATTTACAGTAGTATTTGTAATAGTAGTAGTAAAAGTACCAGTAGCTCCACCACGTTTGTAGTAGTGTTTACAGTAGTATTTACAGTAGTATTTGTAGTAGTAGTAGTAGTAAAAGTACCAGTAGCTCCACCATGTTTGTAGTAGTGTTTACAATAGTATTTACAGTAGTATTTACAGTAGTATTTGTAGTAGTATTTGTAGTAGTAGTAGTAAAAGTACCAGTAGCTCCACCATGTTTGTAGTAGTGTTTACAATAGTATTTACAGTAGTATTTACAGTAGTATTTGTAGTAGTATTTGTAGTAGTAGTAGTAAAAGTACCAGTAGCTCTACCATGTTTTTTAGTAGTGTTTACAGTAGTATTTACAGTAGTATTTGTAGTAGTAGTAGTAGTAGTAAAAGTACCTGTAGCTCCACCATGTTTGTAGTAGTGTTTACAGTAGTATTTACAGCAGTATTAGTAGTGGTAGTAGTAAAAGTACCAGTAGCTCCACCATGTTTGTAGTAGTGCTTACAGTAGTATTTACAGTAGTATTTGTAGTAGTAGTAGTAAAAGTACCAGTAGCTCCACCATGTTTGTAGTAGTGTTTACAGTAGTATTTGTAGTAGTAGTAGTAAAAGTACCAGTAGCTCCACCATGTTTGTATTAGTGTTTACAGTAGTATTTACAGTAGTATTTGTAGTAGTAGTAGTAAAAGTACCAGTAGCTCCACCATGTTTGTATTAGTGTTTACAGTAGCATTTACAGTAGTATTTGTAGTAGTAGTAGTAAAAGTACCAGTAGCTCCACCATGTTTGTAGTAGTGCTTACAGTAGTATTTACAGTAGTATTTGTAGTAGTAGTAGTAAAAGTACCAGTAGCTCCACCATGTTTGTAGTAGTGTTTACAGTAGTATTTGTAGTAGTAGTAGTAAAAGTACCAGTAGCTCCACCATGTTTGTATTAGTGTTTACAGTAGTATTTACAGTAGTATTTGTAGTAGTAGTAGTAAAAGTACCAGTAGCTCCACCATGTTTGTATTAGTGTTTACAGTAGCATTTACAGTAGTATTTGTAGTAGTAGTAGTAAAAGTACCAGTAGCTCCACCATGTTTGTAGTAGTGTTTACAGTAGTATTTACAGTAGTATTTGTAGTAGTAGTAGTAAAAGTACCAGTGGCTCCACCATGTTTATAGTAGTGTTTACAGTAGTATTTACAGTAGTATTTGTAGTAGTAGTAGTAAAAGTACCAGTAGCTCCACCATGTTTGTAGTAGTATTTACAGTAGTATTTACAGTAGTATTTGTAGTAGTAGTAGTAAAAGAACCAGTAGCTCCACCATGTTTGTAGTAGTGTTTACGATAGTATTTACAGTAGTATTTGTAGTAGTAGTAGTAAAAGTACCAGTAGCTCCACCATGTTTGTAGTAGTGTTTACAGTAGTATTTACAGTAGTATTTGTAGTAGTAGTAGTAGTAAAAGTACCAGTAGCTCCACCATGTTTTTAGTAGTGTTTACAGTAGTATTTACATTAGTATTTGTAGTAGTAGTAGTAAAACTATCAGTAGCTCCACCATGTTTGTAGTAGTGTTTACAGTAGTATTTGTAGTAGTATTTGTAGTAGTAGTAGTAAAAGTACCAGTAGCTCCACCATGTTTGTAGTAGTGTTTACAGTAGTATTTACAGTAGTATTTGTAGTAGTAGTAGTATAAGTACCAGTAGCTCCACCATGTTTGTAGAAGTGTTTACAGTAGTATTTACAGTAGAATTTGTAGTAGTAGTAGTAAAAGTACCAGTAGCTCCACCATGTTTGTAGTAGTGTTTACAGTAGCATTTACAGTAGTATTTGTAGTAGTAGTAGTAAAAGTACCAGTAGCTCCACCATGTTTGTAGTAGTGTTTACAGTATTTTTTACAGTAGTATTTGTAGTAGTAGTAGTAAAAGTACCAGTAGCTCCACCATGTTTGTAGTAGTGTTTACAGAAGTATTTACAAAAGTATTTGTAGTAGTAGTAGTAAAAGTACCAGTAGCTCCACCATCTTGTAGTAGTGTTTACAGTAGTATTTGTAGTAGTAGTAGTAAAAGTACCAGTAGCTCCACCATGTTTGTATTAGTGTTTACAGTAGTATTTACAGTAGTATTTGTAGTAGTAGTAGTAAAAGTACCAGTAGCTCCACCATGTTTGTAGTAGTGTTTACAGTAGCATTTACAGTAGTATTTGTAGTAGTATTTGTAGTAGTAGTAGTAAAAGTACCAGTAGCTCCACCATTTTTGTAGTAGTGTTTACAGTTGTATTTACAGTAGTATTTGTAGTAGTAGTAGTAAAAGTACCAGTGGCTCCACCATGTTTGTAGTAGTGTTTACAGTTGTATTTACAGTAGTATTTGTAGTAGTAGTAGTAAAAGTACCAGTAGCTCCACCATGTTTGTAGTAGTGTTTACAGTAGTATTTACAGTAGTATTTGTAGTAGTAGTAGTAAAAGTATCATTAGCTCCACCATGTTTGTAGTAGTGTTTACAGTAGTATTTACAATAGTATTTGTAGTAGTAGTAGTAAAAGTACCAGTAGCTCCACCATGTTTGTAGTAGTGTTTACAGTAGTATTTACAGTAGTATTTGTAGTAGTAGTAGTAGTAAAAGTACCAGTAGCTCCACCATGTTTGTAGTAGTGTTTACAGTAGTATTTACAGTAGTATTTGTAGTAGTAGTAGTAAAAGTACCAGTAGCTCCACCATGTTTGTAGTAGTGTTTACAGTAGTATTTACAGTAGTATTTGTAGAAGTAGTAGTAAAAGTACCAGTAGCTCCACCATGTTTGTAGCAGTGTTTACAGTAGTATTTACAGTAGTATTTGTGGTAGTAGTAGTAAAAGAACCAGTAGCTCCACCATGTTTGTAGTAGTGTTTACAGTAGTATTTACAGTAGTATTTGTAGTAGTAGCAGTAAAAGTACCAGTAGCTCCACCATGTTTGTAGTAGTATTTACAGTAGTATTTACAGCAGTATTAGTAGTAGTAGTAGTAAAAGTACCAGTAGCTCCACCATGTTTGTAGTAGTGTTTACAGTAGTATTTACAGTAGTATTTGTGGTAGTAGTAGTAAAAGTACCAGTAGCTCCATCATGTTTGTAGTAGTGTTTACAGTAGTATTTACAGTAGTATTTGTAGTAATAGTAGTAAAAGTACCAGTAGCTCTACCATGTTTGTAGAAGTATTTACAGTAGTATTTACAGTAGTATTTACAGTAGTATTTGTAATAGTAGTAGTAAAAGTACCAGTAGCTCCACCACGTTTGTAGTAGTGTTTACAGTAGTATTTACAGTAGTATTTGTAGTAGTAGTAGTAGTAAAAGTACCAGTAGCTCCACCATGTTTGTAGTAGTGTTTACAATAGTATTTACAGTAGTATTTACAGTAGTATTTGTAGTAGTATTTGTAGTAGTAGTAGTAAAAGTACCAGTAGCTCCACCATGTTTGTAGTAGTGTTTACAATAGTATTTACAGTAGTATTTACAGTAGTATTTGTAGTAGTATTTGTAGTAGTAGTAGTAAAAGTACCAGTAGCTCTACCATGTTTTTTAGTAGTGTTTACAGTAGTATTTACAGTAGTATTTGTAGTAGTAGTAGTAGTAGTAAAAGTACCTGTAGCTCCACCATGTTTGTAGTAGTGTTTACAGTAGTATTTACAGCAGTATTAGTAGTGGTAGTAGTAAAAGTACCAGTAGCTCCACCATGTTTGTAGTAGTGCTTACAGTAGTATTTACAGTAGTATTTGTAGTAGTAGTAGTAAAAGTACCAGTAGCTCCACCATGTTTGTAGTAGTGTTTACAGTAGTATTTGTAGTAGTAGTAGTAAAAGTACCAGTAGCTCCACCATGTTTGTATTAGTGTTTACAGTAGTATTTACAGTAGTATTTGTAGTAGTAGTAGTAAAAGTACCAGTAGCTCCACCATGTTTGTATTAGTGTTTACAGTAGCATTTACAGTAGTATTTGTAGTAGTAGTAGTAAAAGTACCAGTAGCTCCACCATGTTTGTAGTAGTGTTTACAGTAGTATTTACAGTAGTATTTGTAGTAGTAGTAGTAAAAGTACCAGTGGCTCCACCATGTTTGTAGTAGTGTTTACGGTAGTATTTACAGTAGTATTTGTAGTAGTAGTAGTAAAAGTACCAGTAGCTCCACCATGTTTGTAGTAGTGTTTACAGTAGTATTTACAGTAGTATTTGTAGTAGTAGTAGTAGTAAAAGTACCAGTAGCTCCACCACGTTTTTAGTAGTGTTTACAGTAGTATTTACATTAGTATTTGTAGAAGTAGTAGTAAAAGTATCAGTAGCTCCACCATGTTTGTAGTAGTGTTTACAGTAGTATTTACAGTAGTATTTGTAGTAGTAGTAGTAAAAGTACCAGTAGCTCCACCATGTTTGTAGTAGTGTTTACAGTAGTATTTACAGTAGTATTTGTAGTAGTAGTAGTAAAAGTACCAGTAGCTCCACCATGTTTGTAGTAGTGTTTACGGTAGTATTTACAGTAGTATTTGTAGTAATAGTAGTAAAAGTACCAGTAGCTCTACCATGTTTGTAGAAGTATTTACAGTAGTATTTACAGTAGTATTTACAGTAGTATTTGTAATAGTAGTAGTAAAAGTACCAGTAGCTCCACCACGTTTGTAGTAGTGTTTACAGTAGTATTTACAGTAGTATTTGTAGTAGTAGTAGTAGTAAAAGTACCAGTAGCTCCACCATGTTTGTAGTAGAGTTTACAATAGTATTTACAGTAGTATTTACAGTAGTATTTGTAGTAGTATTTGTAGTAGTAGTAGTAAAAGTACCAGTAGCTCTACCATGTTTTTTAGTAGTGTTTACAGTAGTATTTACAGTAGTATTTGTAGTAGTAGTAGTAGTAGTAAAAGTACCTGTAGCTCCACCATGTTTGTAGTAGTGCTTACAGTAGTATTTACAGTAGTATTTGTAGTAGTAGTAGTAAAAGTACCAGTAGCTCCACCATGTTTGTAGTAGTGTTTACAGTAGTATTTGTAGTAGTAGTAGTAAAAGTACCAGTAGCTCCACCATGTTTGTATTAGTGTTTACAGTAGTATTTACAGTAGTATTTGTAGTAGTAGTAGTAAAAGTACCAGTAGCTCCACCATGTTTGTATTAGTGTTTACAGTAGCATTTACAGTAGTATTTGTAGTAGTAGTAGTAAAAGTACCAGTAGCTCCACCATGTTTGTAGTAGTGTTTACAGTAGTATTTACAGTAATATTTGTAGTAGTAGTAGTAAAAGTACCAGTGGCTCCACCATGTTTATAGTAGTGTTTACAGTAGTATTTACAGTAGTATTTGTAGTAGTAGTAGTAAAAGTACCAGTAGCTCCACCATGTTTGTAGTAGTATTTACAGTAGTATTTACAGTAGTGTTTGTAGTAGTAGTAGTAAAAGAACCAGTAGCTCCACCATGTTTGTAGTAGTGTTTACGGTAGTATTTACAGTAGTATTTGTAGTAGTAGTAGTAAAAGTACCAGTAGCTCCACCATGTTTGTAGTAGTGTTTACAGTAGTATTTACAGTAGTATTTGTAGTAGTAGTAGTAGTAAAAGTACCAGTAGCTCCACCATGTTTTTAGTAGTGTTTACAGTAGTATTTACATTAGTATTTGTAGAAGTAGTAGTAAAAGTATCAGTAGCTCCACCATGTTTGTAGTAGTGTTTACAGTAGTATTTACAGTAGTATTTGTAGTAGTAGTAGTAAAAGTACCAGTAGCTCCACCATGTTTGTAGTAGTGTTTACGGTAGTATTTACAGTAGTATTTGTAGTAGTAGTAGTAAAAGTACCAGTAGCTCCACCATGTTTGTAGTAGTGTTTACGGTAGTATTTACAGTAGTATTTGTAGTAGTAGTAGTAAAAGTACCAGTAGCTCCACCATGTTTGTAGTAGTGTTTACAGTAGTATTTACAGTAGTATTTGTAGTAGTAGTAGTAGTAAAAGTACCAGTAGCTCCACCACGTTTTTAGTAGTGTTTACAGTAGTATTTACATTAGTATTTGTAGAAGTAGTAGTAAAAGTATCAGTAGCTCCACCATGTTTGTAGTAGTGTTTACAGTAGTATTTACAGTAGTATTTGTAGTAGTAGTAGTAAAAGTACCAGTAGCTCCACCATGTTTGTAGTAGTGTTTACAGTAGTATTTACAGTAGTATTTGTAGTAGTAGTAGTAAAAGTACCAGTAGCTCCACCATGTTTGTAGTAGTGTTTACGGTAGTATTTACAGTAGTATTTGTAGTAATAGTAGTAAAAGTACCAGTAGCTCTACCATGTTTGTAGAAGTATTTACAGTAGTATTTACAGTAGTATTTACAGTAGTATTTGTAATAGTAGTAGTAAAAGTACCAGTAGCTCCACCACGTTTGTAGTAGTGTTTACAGTAGTATTTACAGTAGTATTTGTAGTAGTAGTAGTAGTAAAAGTACCAGTAGCTCCACCATGTTTGTAGTAGAGTTTACAATAGTATTTACAGTAGTATTTACAGTAGTATTTGTAGTAGTATTTGTAGTAGTAGTAGTAAAAGTACCAGTAGCTCTACCATGTTTTTTAGTAGTGTTTACAGTAGTATTTACAGTAGTATTTGTAGTAGTAGTAGTAGTAGTAAAAGTACCTGTAGCTCCACCATGTTTGTAGTAGTGCTTACAGTAGTATTTACAGTAGTATTTGTAGTAGTAGTAGTAAAAGTACCAGTAGCTCCACCATGTTTGTAGTAGTGTTTACAGTAGTATTTGTAGTAGTAGTAGTAAAAGTACCAGTAGCTCCACCATGTTTGTATTAGTGTTTACAGTAGTATTTACAGTAGTATTTGTAGTAGTAGTAGTAAAAGTACCAGTAGCTCCACCATGTTTGTATTAGTGTTTACAGTAGCATTTACAGTAGTATTTGTAGTAGTAGTAGTAAAAGTACCAGTAGCTCCACCATGTTTGTAGTAGTGTTTACAGTAGTATTTACAGTAATATTTGTAGTAGTAGTAGTAAAAGTACCAGTGGCTCCACCATGTTTATAGTAGTGTTTACAGTAGTATTTACAGTAGTATTTGTAGTAGTAGTAGTAAAAGTACCAGTAGCTCCACCATGTTTGTAGTAGTATTTACAGTAGTATTTACAGTAGTGTTTGTAGTAGTAGTAGTAAAAGAACCAGTAGCTCCACCATGTTTGTAGTAGTGTTTACGGTAGTATTTACAGTAGTATTTGTAGTAGTAGTAGTAAAAGTACCAGTAGCTCCACCATGTTTGTAGTAGTGTTTACAGTAGTATTTACAGTAGTATTTGTAGTAGTAGTAGTAGTAAAAGTACCAGTAGCTCCACCATGTTTTTAGTAGTGTTTACAGTAGTATTTACATTAGTATTTGTAGAAGTAGTAGTAAAAGTATCAGTAGCTCCACCATGTTTGTAGTAGTGTTTACAGTAGTATTTACAGTAGTATTTGTAGTAGTAGTAGTAAAAGTACCAGTAGCTCCACCATGTTTGTAGTAGTGTTTACGGTAGTATTTACAGTAGTATTTGTAGTAGTAGTAGTAAAAGTACCAGTAGCTCCACCATGTTTGTAATAGTGTTTACGGTAGTATTTACAGTAGTATTTGTAGTAGTAGTAGTAAAGTACCAGTAGCTCCACCATGTTTGTACTAGTGTTTACAGTAGCATTTACAGTAGTATTTGTAGTAGTATTTGTAGTAGTAGTAGTAAAAGTACCAGTAGCTCCACCATGTTTGTAGTAGTGTTTACAGTAGTATTTACAGTAGTATTTGTAGTAGTAGTAGTATAAGTACCAGTAGCTCCACCATGTTTGTAGAAGTGTTTACAGTAGTATTTACAGTAGTATTTGTAGTAGTAGTAGTAAAAGTACCAGTAGCTCCACCATGTTTGTAGTAGTGTTTACAGTAGCATTTACAGTAGTATTTGTAGTAGTAGTAGTAAAAGTACCAGTAGCTCCACCATGTTTGTAGTAGTGTTTACAGTATTTTTTACAGTAGTATTTGTAGTAGTAGTAGTAAAAGTACCAGTAGCTCCACCATGTTTGTAGTAGTGTTTACAGAAGTATTTACAAAAGTATTTGTAGTAGTAGTAGTAAAAGTACCAGTAGCTCCACCATGTTTGTAGTAGTGTTTACAGTAGTATTTGTAGTAGTAGTAGTAAAAGTACCAGTAGCTCCACCATGTTTGTATTAGTGTTTACAGTAGTATTTACAGTAGTATTTGTAGTAGTAGTAGTAAAAGTACCAGTAGCTCCACCATGTTTGTAGTAGTGTTTACAGTAGCATTTACAGTAGTATTTGTAGTAGTATTTGTAGTAGTAGTAGTAAAAGTACCAGTAGCTCCACCATTTTTGTAGTAGTGTTTACAGTTGTATTTACAGTAGTATTTGTAGTAGTAGTAGTAAAAGTACCAGTGGCTCCACCATGTTTGTAGTAGTGTTTACAGTAGTATTTACAGTAGTATTTGTAGTAGTAGTAGTAAAAGTACCAGTAGCTCCACCATGTTTGTAGTAGTGTTTACAGTTGTATTTACAGTAGTATTTGTAGTAGTAGTAGTAAAAGTACCAGTAGCTCCACCATGTTTGTAGTAGTGTTTACAGTAGTATTTACAGTAGTATTTGTAGTAGTAGTAGTAAAAGTATCATTAGCTCCACCATGTTTGTAGTAGTGTTTACAGTAGTATTTGTAGTAGTAGTAGTAGTAAAAGTACCAGTAGCTCCACAATGTTTGTAGTGTTTACAGTAGTATTTACAGTAGTATTTGTAGTAGTATTTGTAGTAGTAGTAGTAAAAGTACCAGTAGCTCCACCACGTTTGTAGTAGTATTTACTGTAGTATTTGTAGTAGTATTTGTAGTAGTAGTAGTAAAAGTACCAGTAGCTCCACCATGTTTGTAGTAGTGTTTACGGTAGTATTTACAGTAGTATTTGTAGTAGTAGTAGTAAAAGTACCAGTAGCTCCACCATGTTTGTAGTAGTGTTTACAGTAGTATTTGTAGTAGTAGTAGTAAAAGTACCAGTGGCTCCACCATGTTTGTAGTAGTGTTTACAGTAGTATTTACAGTAGTATTTGTAGTAGTAGTAGTAAAAGTACCAGTATCTCCACCATGTTTGTAGTAGTGTTTACAGTAGTATTTACAGTAGTATTTGTAGAAGTAGTAGTAAAAGTACCAGTAGCTCCACCATGTTTGTAGCAGTGTTTACAGTAGTATTTACAGTAGTATTTGTGGTAGTAGTAGTAAAAGAACCAGTAGCTCCACCATGTTTGTAGTAGTGTTTACAGTAGTATTTACAGTAGTATTTGTAGTAGTAGCAGTAAAAGTACCAGTAGCTCCACCATGTTTGTAGTAGTATTTACAGTAGTATTTGTGGTAGTAGTAGTAAAAGAACCAGTAGCTCCACCATGTTTGTAGTAGTGTTTACAGTAGTATTTACAGCAGTATTAGTAGTAGTAGTAGTAAAAGTACCAGTAGCTCCACCATGTTTGTAGTAGTGATTACAGTAGTATTTACAGTAGTATTTGTAGTAGTAGTAGTAAAAGTACCAGTAGCTCCACCATGTTTGTAGTAGTGTTTACAGTAGCATTTACAGTAGTATTTGTAGTAGTATTTGTAGTAGTAGTAGTAAAAGTACCAGTAGCTCCACCACGTTTGTAGTAGTGTTTACAGTAGTATTTACAGTAGTATTTGTAGTAGTAGTAGTAAAAGTACCAGTAGCTCCACCATGTTTGTAGTAGTGTTTACAGTAGTATTTACAGTAGTATTTGTGGTAGTAGTAGTAAAAGTACCAGTAGCTCCATCATGTTTGTAGTTGTGTTTACAGTAGTATTTACAGTAGTATTTACAGTATTATTTGTAATAGTAGTAGTAAAAGTACCAGTAGCTCCACCACGTTTGTAGTAGTGTTTACAGTAGTATTTACAGTAGTATTTGTAGTAGTAGTAGTAAAAGTACCAGTAGCTCCACCATGTTTGTAGTAGTGTTTACAATAGTATTTACAGTAGTATTTACAGTAGTATTTGTAGTAGTATTTGTAGTAGTAGTAGTAGTAAAAGTACCAGTAGCTCCACCATGTTTGTAGTAGTGTTTACAGTAGTATTTACAGTAATATTTACAGTAGTATTTGTAGTAATAGTAGTAAAAGTACCAGTAGCTCTACCATGTTTGTAGAAGTATTTACAGTAGTATTTACAGTAGTATTTACAGTAGTATTTGTAATAGTAGTAGTAAAAGTACCAGTAGCTCCACCACGTTTGTAGTAGTGTTTACAGTAGTATTTACAGTAGTATTTGTAGTAGTAGTAGTAAAAGTACCAGTAGCTCCACCATGTTTGTAGTAGTGTTTACAGTAGTATTTACAGTAATATTTACAGTAGTATTTGTAGTAATAGTAGTAAAAGTACCAGTAGCTCTACCATGTTTGTAGAAGTATTTACAGTAGTATTTACAGTAGTATTTACAGTAGTATTTGTAATAGTAGTAGTAAAAGTACCAGTAGCTCCACCACGTTTGTAGTAGTGTTTACAGTAGTATTTACAGTAGTATTTGTAGTAGTAGTAGTAAAAGTACCAGTAGCTCCACCATGTTTGTAGTAGTGTTTACAATAGTATTTACAGTAGTATTTACAGTAGTATTTGTAGTAGTATTTGTAGTAGTAGTAGTAAAAGTACCAGTAGCTCCACCATGTTTGTAGTAGTGTTTACAATAGTATTTACAGTAGTATTTACAGTAGTATTTGTAGTAGTATTTGTTGTAGTAGTAGTAAAAGTACCAGTAGCTCTACCATGTTTTTTAGTAGTGTTTACAGTAGTATTTACAGTAGTATTTGTAGTAGTAGTAGTAGTAGTAAAAGTACCTGTAGCTCCACCATGTTTGTAGTAGTGTTTACAGTAGTATTTACAGCAGTTTTAGTAGTGGTAGTAGTAAAAGTACATGTAGCTCCACCATGTTTGTAGTAGTGCTTACAGTAGTATTTACAGTAGTATTTGTAGTAGTAGTAGTAAAAGTACCAGTAGCTCCACCATGTTTGTAGTAGTGTTTACAGTAGTATTTGTAGTAGTAGTAGTAAAAGTACCAGTAGCTCCACCATGTTTGTAGTAGTGTTTACAGTAGTATTTACAGTAGTATTTGTAGTAGTAGTAGTAAAAGTACCAGTAGCTCCACCATGTTTGTAGTAGTGTTTACAGTAGCATTTACAGTAGTATTTGTAGTAGTAGTAGTAAAAGAACCAGTAGCTCCACCATGTTTTTAGTAGTGTTTACAGTAGTATTTACAGTAGTATTTGTAGTAGTAGTAGTAAAAGTATCAGTTGCTCCACCATGTTTACAGTAGCATTTACAGTAGTATTTGTAGTAGTATTTGTAGTAGTAGTAGTAAAAGTACCAGTAGCTCCACCATGTTTGTAGTAGTGTTTACAGTAGTATTTACAGTAGTATTTGTAGTAGTAGTAGTATAAGTACCAGTAGCTCCACCATGTTTGTAGAAGTGTTTACAGTAGTATTTACAGTAGTATTTGTAGTAGTAGTAGTAAAAGTACCAGTAGCTCCACCATGTTTGTAGTAGTGTTTACAGTAGCATTTACAGTAGTATTTGTAGTAGTATTTGTAGTAGTAGTAGTAAAAGTACCAGTAGCTCCACCATGTTTGTAGTAGTGTTTACAGTATTTTTTACAGTAGTATTTGTAGTAGTAGTAGTAAAAGTACCAGTAGCTCCACCATGTTTGTAGTAGTGTTTACAGTAGTATTTGTAGTAGTAGTAGTAAAAGTACCAGTAGCTCCACCATGTTTGTAGTAGTGTTTACAGTAGTATTTACAGTAGTATTTGTAGTAGTATTTGTTGTAGTAGTAGTAAAAGTACCAGTAGCTCTACCATGTTTTTTAGTAGTGTTTACAGTAGTATTTACAGTAGTATTTTTAGTAGTAGTAGTAGTAGTAAAAGTACCTGTAGCTCCACCATGTTTGTAGTAGTGTTTACAGTAGTATTTACAGCAGTTTTAGTAGTGGTAGTAGTAAAAGTACCAGTAGCTCCACCATGTTTGTAGTAGTGCTTACAGTAGTATTTACAGTAGTATTTGTAGTAGTAGTAGTAAAAGTACCAGTAGCTCCACCATGTTTGTAGTAGTGTTTACAGTAGTATTTACAGTAGTATTTGTAGTAGTAGTAGTAAAAGTACCAGTAGCTCCACCATGTTTGTAGTAGTGTTTACAGTAGCATTTACAGTAGTATTTGTAGTAGTAGTAGTAAAAGAACCAGTAGCTCCACCATGTTTTTAGTAGTGTTTACAGTAGTATTTACAGTAGTATTTGTAGTAGTAGTAGTAAAAGTATCAGTTGCTCCACCATGTTTACAGTAGCATTTACAGTAGTATTTGTAGTAGTATTTGTAGTAGTAGTAGTAAAAGTACCAGTAGCTCCACCATGTTTGTAGTAGTGTTTACAGTAGTATTTACAGTAGTATTTGTAGTAGTAGTAGTATAAGTACCAGTAGCTCCACCATGTTTGTAGAAGTGTTTACAGTAGTATTTACAGTAGTATTTGTAGTAGTAGTAGTAAAAGTACCAGTAGCTCCACCATGTTTGTAGTAGTGTTTACAGTAGCATTTACAGTAGTATTTGTAGTAGTATTTGTAGTAGTAGTAGTAAAAGTACCAGTAGCTCCACCATGTTTGTAGTAGTGTTTACAGTATTTTTTACAGTAGTATTTGTAGTAGTAGTAGTAAAAGTACCAGTAGCTCCACCATGTTTGTAGTAGTGTTTACAGAAGTATTTATAAAAGTATTTGTAGTAGTAGTAGTAAAAGTACCAGTAGCTCCACCATGTTTGTAGTAGTGTTTACAGTAGTATTTGTAGTAGTAGTAGTAAAAGTACCAGTAGCTCCACCATGTTTGTATTAGTGTTTACAGTAGTATTTACAGTAGTATTTGTAGTAGTAGTAGTAAAAGTACCAGTAGCTCCACCATGTTTGTAGTAGTGTTTACAGTAGTATTTACAGTAGTATTTGTAGTAGTAGTAGTAAAAGTATCATTAGCTCCACCATGTTTGTAGTAGTGTTTACAGTAGTATTTACAGTAGTATTTGTAGTAGTAGTAGTAAAAGTACCAGTAGCTCCACCATGTTTGTAGTAGTGTTTACAGTAGTATTTACAGTAGTATTTGTAGTAGTAGTAGTAGTAAAAGTACCAGTAGCTCCACCATGTTTGTAGTAGTGTTTACAGTAGTATTTACAGTAGTATTTGTAGTAGTAGTAGTAAAAGTACCAGTAGCTCCACCATGTTTGTAGTAGTGTTTACAGTAGTATTTACAGTAGTATTTGTAGAAGTAGTAGTAAATGTACCAGTAGCTCCACCATGTTTGTAGCAGTGTTTACAGTAGTATTTACAGTAGTATTTGTGGTAGTAGTAGTAAAAGAACCAGTAGCTCCACCATGTTTGTAGTAGTGTTTACAGTAGTATTTACAGTAGTATTTGTAGTAGTAGCAGTAAAAGTACCAGTAGCTCCACCATGTTTGTAGTAGTATTTACAGTAGTATTTGTGGTAGTAGTAGTAAAAGAACCAGTAGCTCCACCATGTTTGTAGTAGTGTTTACAGTAGTATTTACAGCAGTATTAGTAGTAGTAGTAGTAAAAGTACCAGTAGCTCCACCATGTTTGTAGAAGTGTTTACAGTAGTATTTACAGTAGTATTTGTAGTAGTAGTAGTAAAAGTACCAGTAGCTCCACCATGTTTGTAGTAGTGTTTACAGTAGCATTTACAGTAGTATTTGTAGTAGTATTTGTAGTAGTAGTAGTAAAAGTACCAGTAGCTCCACCATGTTTGTAGTAGTGTTTACAGTATTTTTTACAGTAGTATTTGTAGTAGTAGTAGTAAAAGTACCAGTAGCTCCACCATGTTTGTAGTAGTGTTTACAGAAGTATTTATAAAAGTATTTGTAGTAGTAGTAGTAAAAGTACCAGTAGCTCCACCATGTTTGTAGTAGTGTTTACAGTAGTATTTGTAGTAGTAGTAGTAGTAAAAGTACCAGTAGCTCCACCATGTTTGTATTAGTGTTTACAGTAGTATTTACAGTAGTATTTGTAGTAGTAGTAGTAAAAGTACCAGTAGCTCCACCATGTTTGTAGTAGTGTTTACAGTAGTATTTACAGTAGTATTTGTAGTAGTAGTAGTAAAAGTATCATTAGCTCCACCATGTTTGTAGTAGTGTTTACAGTAGTATTTACAGTAGTATTTGTAGTAGTAGTAGTAAAAGTACCAGTAGCTCCACCATGTTTGTAGTAGTGTTTACAGTAGTATTTACAGTAGTATTTGTAGTAGTAGTAGTAGTAAAAGTACCAGTAGCTCCACCATGTTTGTAGTAGTGTTTACAGTAGTATTTACAGTAGTATTTGTAGTAGTAGTAGTAAAAGTACCAGTAGCTCCACCATGTTTGTAGTAGTGTTTACAGTAGTATTTACAGTAGTATTTGTAGAAGTAGTAGTAAATGTACCAGTAGCTCCACCATGTTTGTAGCAGTGTTTACAGTAGTATTTACAGTAGTATTTGTGGTAGTAGTAGTAAAAGAACCAGTAGCTCCACCATGTTTGTAGTAGTGTTTACAGTAGTATTTACAGTAGTATTTGTAGTAGTAGCAGTAAAAGTACCAGTAGCTCCACCATGTTTGTAGTAGTATTTACAGTAGTATTTGTGGTAGTAGTAGTAAAAGAACCAGTAGCTCCACCATGTTTGTAGTAGTGTTTACAGTAGTATTTACAGCAGTATTAGTAGTAGTAGTAGTAAAAGTACCAGTAGCTCCACCATGTTTGTAGAAGTGTTTACAGTAGTATTTACAGTAGTATTTGTAGTAGTAGTAGTAAAAGTACCAGTAGCTCCACCATGTTTGTAGTAGTGTTTACAGTAGCATTTACAGTAGTATTTGTAGTAGTATTTGTAGTAGTAGTAGTAAAAGTACCAGTAGCTCCACCATGTTTGTAGTAGTGTTTACAGTATTTTTTACAGTAGTATTTGTAGTAGTAGTAGTAAAAGTACCAGTAGCTCCACCATGTTTGTAGTAGTGTTTACAGAAGTATTTATAAAAGTATTTGTAGTAGTAGTAGTAAAAGTACCAGTAGCTCCACCATGTTTGTAGTAGTGTTTACAGTAGTATTTGTAGTAGTAGTAGTAAAAGTACCAGTAGCTCCACCATGTTTGTATTAGTGTTTACAGTAGTATTTACAGTAGTATTTGTAGTAGTAGTAGTAAAAGTACCAGTAGCTCCACCATGTTTGTAGTAGTGTTTACAGTAGTATTTACAGTAGTATTTGTAGTAGTAGTAGTAAAAGTATCATTAGCTCCACCATGTTTGTAGTAGTGTTTACAGTAGTATTTACAGTAGTATTTGTAGTAGTAGTAGTAAAAGTACCAGTAGCTCCACCATGTTTGTAGTAGTGTTTACAGTAGTATTTACAGTAGTATTTGTAGTAGTAGTAGTAGTAAAAGTACCAGTAGCTCCACCATGTTTGTAGTAGTGTTTACAGTAGTATTTACAGTAGTATTTGTAGTAGTAGTAGTAAAAGTACCAGTAGCTCCACCATGTTTGTAGTAGTGTTTACAGTAGTATTTACAGTAGTATTTGTAGAAGTAGTAGTAAATGTACCAGTAGCTCCACCATGTTTGTAGCAGTGTTTACAGTAGTATTTACAGTAGTATTTGTGGTAGTAGTAGTAAAAGAACCAGTAGCTCCACCATGTTTGTAGTAGTGTTTACAGTAGGATTTACAGTAGTATTTGTAGTAGTAGCAGTAAAAGTACCAGTAGCTCCACCATGTTTGTAGTAGTATTTACAGTAGTATTTGTGGTAGTAGTAGTAAAAGAAACAGTAGCTCCACCATGTTTGTAGTAGTGTTTACAGTAGTATTTACAGCAGTATTAGTAGTAGTAGTAGTAAAAGTACCAGTAGCTCCACCATGTTTGTAGTAGTGATTACAGTAGTATTTACAGTAGTATTTGTAGTAGTAGTAGTAAAAGTACCAGTAGCTCCACCATGTTTGTAGTAGTGTTTACAGTAGCATTTACAGTAGTATTTGTAGTAGTATTTGTAGTAGTAGTAGTAAAAGTACCAGTAGCTCCACCACGTTTGTAGTAGTGTTTACAGTAGTATTTACAGTAGTATTTGTAGTAGTAGTAGTAAAAGTACCAGTAGCTCCACCATGTTTGTAGTAGTGTTTACAGTAGTATTTACAGTAGTATTTGTGGTAGTAGTAGTAAAAGTACCAGTAGCTCCATCATGTTTGTAGTTGTGTTTACAGTAGTATTTACAGTAGTATTTACAGTATTATTTGTAATAGTAGTAGTAAAAGTACCAGTAGCTCCACCACGTTTGTAGTAGTGTTTACAGTAGTATTTACAGTAGTATTTGTAGTAGTAGTAGTAAAAGTACCAGTAGCTCCACCATGTTTGTAGTAGTGTTTACAATAGTATTTACAGTAGTATTTACAGTAGTATTTGTAGTAGTATTTGTAGTAGTAGTAGTAGTAAAAGTACCAGTAGCTCCACCATGTTTGTAGTAGTGTTTACAGTAGTATTTACAGTAATATTTACAGTAGTATTTGTAGTAATAGTAGTAAAAGTACCAGTAGCTCTACCATGTTTGTAGAAGTATTTACAGTAGTATTTACAGTAGTATTTACAGTAGTATTTGTAATAGTAGTAGTAAAAGTACCAGTAGCTCCACCACGTTTGTAGTAGTGTTTACAGTAGTATTTACAGTAGTATTTGTAGTAGTAGTAGTAAAAGTACCAGTAGCTCCACCATGTTTGTAGTAGTGATTACAGTAGTATTTACAGTAGTATTTGTAGTAGTAGTAGTAAAAGTACCAGTAGCTCCACCATGTTTGTAGTAGTGTTTACAGTAGCATTTACAGTAGTATTTGTAGTAGTATTTGTAGTAGTAGTAGTAAAAGTACCAGTAGCTCCACCACGTTTGTAGTAGTGTTTACAGTAGTATTTACAGTAGTATTTGTAGTAGTAGTAGTAAAAGTACCAGTAGCTTCACCATGTTTGTAGTAGTGTTTACAGTAGTATTTACAGTAGTATTTGTGGTAGTAGTAGTAAAAGTACCAGTAGCTCCATCATGTTTGTAGTTGTGTTTACAGTAGTATTTACAGTAGTATTTACAGTATTATTTGTAATAGTAGTAGTAAAAGTACCAGTAGCTCCACCACGTTTGTAGTAGTGTTTACAGTAGTATTTACAGTAGTATTTGTAGTAGTAGTAGTAAAAGTACCAGTAGCTCCACCATGTTTGTAGTAGTGTTTACAATAGTATTTACAGTAGTATTTACAGTAGTATTTGTAGTAGTATTTGTAGTAGTAGTAGTAGTAAAAGTACCAGTAGCTCCACCATGTTTGTAGTAGTGTTTACAGTAGTATTTACAGTAATATTTACAGTAGTATTTGTAGTAATAGTAGTAAAAGTACCAGTAGCTCTACCATGTTTGTAGAAGTATTTACAGTAGTATTTACAGTAGTATTTACAGTAGTATTTGTAATAGTAGTAGTAAAAGTACCAGTAGCTCCACCACGTTTGTAGTAGTGTTTACAGTAGTATTTACAGTAGTATTTGTAGTAGTAGTAGTAAAAGTACCAGTAGCTCCACCATGTTTGTAGTAGTGTTTACAATAGTATTTACAGTAGTATTTACAGTAGTATTTGTAGTAGTATTTGTAGTAGTAGTAGTAAAAGTACCAGTAGCTCCACCATGTTTGTAGTAGTGTTTACAATAGTATTTACAGTAGTATTTACAGTAGTATTTGTAGTAGTATTTGTTGTAGTAGTAGTAAAAGTACCAGTAGCTCTACCATGTTTTTTAGTAGTGTTTACAGTAGTATTTACAGTAGTATTTGTAGTAGTAGTAGTAGTAGTAAAAGTACCTGTAGCTCCACCATGTTTGTAGTAGTGTTTACAGTAGTATTTACAGCAGTTTTAGTAGTGGTAGTAGTAAAAGTACCAGTAGCTCCACCATGTTTGTAGTAGTGTTTACAGTAGTATTTACAGTAGTATTTGTAGTAGTAGTAGTAAAAGTACCAGTAGCTCCACCATGTTTGTAGTAGTGTTTACAGTAGTATTTGTAGTAGTAGTAGTAAAAGTACCAGTAGCTCCACCATGTTTGTAGTAGTGTTTACAGTAGTATTTACAGTAGTATTTGTAGTAGTAGTAGTAAAAGTACCAGTAGCTCCACCATGTTTGTAGTAGTGTTTACAGTAGCATTTACAGTAGTATTTGTAGTAGTAGTAGTAAAAGAACCAGTAGCTCCACCATGTTTTTAGTAGTGTTTACAGTAGTATTTACAGTAGTATTTGTAGTAGTAGTAAAAGTATCAGTTGCTCCACCATGTTTACAGTAGCATTTACAGTAGTATTTGTAGTAGTATTTGTAGTAGTAGTAGTAAAAGTACCAGTAGCTCCACCATGTTTGTAGTAGTGTTTACAGTAGTATTTACAGTAGTATTTGTAGTAGTAGTAGTATAAGTACCAGTAGCTCCACCATGTTTGTAGAAGTGTTTACAGTAGTATTTACAGTAGTATTTGTAGTAGTAGTAGTAAAAGTACCAGTAGCTCCACCATGTTTGTAGTAGTGTTTACAGTAGCATTTACAGTAGTATTTGTAGTAGTATTTGTAATAGTAGTAGTAAAAGTACCAGTAGCTCCACCATGTTTGTAGTAGTGTTTACAGTATTTTTTACAGTAGTATTTGTAGTAGTAGTAGTAAAAGTACCAGTAGCTCCACCATGTTTGTAGTAGTGTTTACAGAAGTATTTACAAAAGTATTTGTAGTAGTAGTAGTAAAAGTACCAGTAGCTCCACCATGTTTGTAGTAGTGTTTACAGTAGTATTTGTAGTAGTAGTAGTAAAAGTACCAGTAGCTCCACCATGTTTGTATTAGTGTTTACAGTAGTATTTACAGTAGTATTTGTAGTAGTAGTAGTAAAAGTACCAGTAGCTCCACCATGTTTGTAGTAGTGTTTACAGTAGTATTTACAGTAGTATTTGTAGTAGTAGTAGTAAAAGTATCATTAGCTCCACCATGTTTGTAGTAGTGTTTACAGTAGTATTTACAGTAGTATTTGTAGTAGTAGTAGTAAAAGTACCAGTAGCTCCACCATGTTTGTAGTAGTGTTTACAGTAGTATTTACAGTAGTATTTGTAGTAGTAGTAGTAGTAAAAGTACCAGTAGCTCCACCATGTTTGTAGTAGTGTTTACAGTAGTATTTACAGTAGTATTTGTAGTAGTAGTAGTAAAAGTACCAGTAGCTCCACCATGTTTGTAGTAGTGTTTACAGTAGTATTTACAGTAGTATTTGTAGAAGTAGTAGTAAAAGTACCAGTAGCTCCACCATGTTTGTAGCAGTGTTTACAGTAGTATTTACAGTAGTATTTGTGGTAGTAGTAGTAAAAGAACCAGTAGCTCCACCATGTTTGTAGTAGTGTTTACAGTAGTATTTACAGTAGTATTTGTAGTAGTAGCAGTAAAAGTACCAGTAGCTCCACCATGTTTGTAGTAGTATTTACAGTAGTATTTGTGGTAGTTGTAGTAAAAGAACCAGTAGCTCCACCATGTTTGTAGTAGTGTTTACAGTAGTATTTACAGCAGTATTAGTAGTAGTAGTAGTAAAAGTACCAGTAGCTCCACCATGTTTGTAGTAGTGATTACAGTAGTATTTACAGTAGTATTTGTAGTAGTAGTAGTAAAAGTACCAGTAGCTCCGCCATGTTTGTAGTAGTGTTTACAGTAGCATTTACAGTAGTATTTGTAGTAGTATTTGTAGTAGTAGTAGTAAAAGTACCAGTAGCTCCACCACGTTTGTAGTAGTGTTTACAGTAGTATTTACAGTAGTATTTGTAGTAGTAGTAGTAAAAGTACCAGTAGCTCCACCATGTTTGTAGTAGTGTTTACAGTAGTATTTACAGTAGTATTTGTGGTAGTAGTAGTAAAAGTACCAGTAGCTCCATCATGTTTGTAGTTGTGTTTACAGTAGTATTTACAGTAGTATTTACAGTATTATTTGTAATAGTAGTAGTAAAAGTACCAGTAGCTCCACCACGTTTGTAGTAGTGTTTACAGTAGTATTTACAGTAGTATTTGTAGTAGTAGTAGTAAAAGTACCAGTAGCTCCACCATGTTTGTAGTAGTGTTTACAATAGTATTTACAGTAGTATTTACAGTAGTATTTGTAGTAGTATTTGTAGTAGTAGTAGTAGTAAAAGTACCAGTAGCTCCACCATGTTTGTAGTAGTGTTTACAGTAGTATTTACAGTAATATTTACAGTAGTATTTGTAGTAATAGTAGTAAAAGTACCAGTAGCTCTACCATGTTTGTAGAAGTATTTACAGTAGTATTTACAGTAGTATTTACAGTAGTATTTGTAATAGTAGTAGTAAAAGTACCAGTAGCTCCACCACGTTTGTAGTAGTGTTTACAGTAGTATTTACAGTAGTATTTGTAGTAGTAGTAGTAAAAGTACCAGTAGCTCCACCATGTTTGTAGTAGTGTTTACAATAGTATTTACAGTAGTATTTACAGTAGTATTTGTAGTAGTATTTGTAGTAGTAGTAGTAAAAGTACCAGTAGCTCCACCATGTTTGTAGTAGTGTTTACAATAGTATTTACAGTAGTATTTACAGTAGTATTTGTAGTAGTATTTGTTGTAGTAGTAGTAAAAGTACCAGTAGCTCTACCATGTTTTTTAGTAGTGTTTACAGTAGTATTTACAGTAGTATTTGTAGTAGTAGTAGTAGTAGTAAAAGTACCTGTAGCTCCACCATGTTTGTAGTAGTGTTTACAGTAGTATTTACAGCAGTTTTAGTAGTGGTAGTAGTAAAAGTACCAGTAGCTCCACCATGTTTGTAGTAGTGCTTACAGTAGTATTTACAGTAGTATTTGTAGTAGTAGTAGTAAAAGTACCAGTAGCTCCACCATGTTTGTAGTAGTGTTTACAGTAGTATTTGTAGTAGTAGTAGTAAAAGTACCAGTAGCTCCACCATGTTTGTAGTAGTGTTTACAGTAGTATTTACAGTAGTATTTGTAGTAGTAGTAGTAAAAGTACCAGTAGCTCCACCATGTTTGTAGTAGTGTTTACAGTAGTATTTACAGTAGTATTTGTAGTAGTAGTAGTAGTAGTAAAAGTACCTGTAGCTCCACCATGTTTGTAGTAGTGTTTACAGTAGTATTTACAGTAGTATTTGTAGTAGTAGTAGTAAAAGTATCAGTTGCTCCACCATGTTTGTAGTAGTGTTTACAGTAGTATTTACAGTAGTATTTGTAGTAGTAGTAGTAAAAGTACCAGTAGCTCCACCATGTTTGTAGTAGTGTTTACAGTAGTATTTACAGTAGTATTTGTAGTAGTAGTAGTAAAAGTACCAGTAGCTCCACCATGTTTGTAGTAGTGTTTACAGTAGTATTTACAGTAGTATTTGTAGTAGTAGTAGTAGTAAAAGTACCAGTAGCTCCACCATGTTTGTAGTAGTGTTTACAATAGTATTTACAGTAGTATTTACAGTAGTATTTGTAGTAGTATTTGTAGTAGTAGTAGTAAAAGTACCAGTAGCTCCACCATGTTTGTAGTAGTGTTTACAATAGTATTTACAGTAGTATTTACAGTAGTATTTGTAGTAGTATTTGTAGTAGTAGTAGTAAAAGTACCAGTAGCTCTACCATGTTTTCAGTAGTGTTTACAGTAGTATTTACATTAGTATTTGTAGTAGTAGTAGTAGTAGTAAAAGTACCTGTAACTCCACCATGTTTGTAGTAGTGTTTACAGTAGTATTTACAGTAGTATTTGTAGTAGTAGTAGTAAAAGTACCAGTAGCTCCACCATGTTTTCAGTAGTGTTTACAGTAGTATTTACATTAGTATTTGTAGTAGTAGTAGTAAAAGTATCAGTAGCTCCACCATGTTTGTAGTAGTGTTTACAGTAGTATTTACAGTAGTATTTGTAGTAGTAGTAGTAAAAGTACCAGTAGCTCCACCATGTTTACAGTAGCATTTACAGTAGTATTTGTAGTAGTATTTGTAGTAGTAGTAGTAAAAGTACCAGTAGCTCCACCATGTTTGTAGTAGTGTTTACAGTAGTATTTACAGTAGTATTTGTAGTAGTAGTAGTATAAGTACCAGTAGCTCCACCATGTTTGTAGAAGTGTTTACAGTAGTATTTACAGTAGTATTTGTAGTAGTAGTAGTAAAAGTACCAGTAGCTCCACCATGTTTGTAGTAGTGTTTACAGTAGCATTTACAGTAGTATTTGTAGTAGTAGTAGTAAAAGTACCAGTAGCTCCACCATGTTTGTAGTAGTGTTTACAGTATTTTTTACAGTAGTATTTGTAGTAGTAGTAGTAAAAGTACCAGTAGCTCCACCATGTTTGTAGTAGTGTTTACAGTAGTATTTACAGTAGTATTTGTAGAAGTAGTAGTAAAAGTACCAGTAGCTCCACCATGTTTGTAGCAGTGTTTACAGTAGTATTTACAGTAGTATTTGTGGTAGTAGTAGTAAAAGAACCAGTAGCTCCACCATGTTTGTAGTAGTGTTTACAGTAGTATTTACAGTAGTATTTGTAGTAGTAGCAGTAAAAGTACCAGTAGCTCCACCATGTTTGTAGTAGTATTTACAGTAGTATTTGTGGTAGTAGTAGTAAAAGAACCAGTAGCTCCACCATGTTTGTAGTAGTGTTTACAGTAGTATTTACAGCAGTATTAGTAGTAGTAGTAGTAAAAGTACCAGTAGCTCCACCATGTTTGTAGTAGTGATTACAGTAGTATTTACAGTAGTATTTGTAGTAGTAGTAGTAAAAGTACCAGTAGCTCCACCATGTTTGTAGTAGTGTTTACAGTAGCATTTACAGTAGTATTTGTAGTAGTATTTGTAGTAGTAGTAGTAAAAGTACCAGTAGCTCCACCACGTTTGTAGTAGTGTTTACAGTAGTATTTACAGTAGTATTTGTAGTAGTAGTAGTAAAAGTACCAGTAGCTCCACCATGTTTGTAGTAGTGTTTACAGTAGTATTTACAGTAGTATTTGTGGTAGTAGTAGTAAAAGTACCAGTAGCTCCATCATGTTTGTAGTTGTGTTTACAGTAGTATTTACAGTAGTATTTACAGTATTATTTGTAATAGTAGTAGTAAAAGTACCAGTAGCTCCACCACGTTTGTAGTAGTGTTTACAGTAGTATTTACAGTAGTATTTGTAGTAGTAGTAGTAAAAGTACCAGTAGCTCCACCATGTTTGTAGTAGTGTTTACAATAGTATTTACAGTAGTATTTACAGTAGTATTTGTAGTAGTATTTGTAGTAGTAGTAGTAGTAAAAGTACCAGTAGCTCCACCATGTTTGTAGTAGTGTTTACAGTAGTATTTACAGTAATATTTACAGTAGTATTTGTAGTAATAGTAGTAAAAGTACCAGTAGCTCTACCATGTTTGTAGAAGTATTTACAGTAGTATTTACAGTAGTATTTACAGTAGTATTTGTAATAGTAGTAGTAAAAGTACCAGTAGCTCCACCACGTTTGTAGTAGTGTTTACAGTAGTATTTACAGTAGTATTTGTAGTAGTAGTAGTAAAAGTACCAGTAGCTCCACCATGTTTGTAGTAGTGTTTACAATAGTATTTACAGTAGTATTTACAGTAGTATTTGTAGTAGTATTTGTAGTAGTAGTAGTAAAAGTACCAGTAGCTCCACCATGTTTGTAGTAGTGTTTACAATAGTATTTACAGTAGTATTTACAGTAGTATTTGTAGTAGTATTTGTTGTAGTAGTAGTAAAAGTACCAGTAGCTCTACCATGTTTTTTAGTAGTGTTTACAGTAGTATTTACAGTAGTATTTGTAGTAGTAGTAGTAAAAGTACCAGTAGCTCCACCATGTTTGTACTAGTGTTTACAGTAGCATTTACAGTAGTATTTGTAGTAGTATTTGTAGTAGTAGTAGTAAAAGTACCAGTAGCTCCACCATGTTTGTAGTAGTGTTTACAGTAGTATTTACAGTAGTATTTGTAGTAGTAGTAGTATAAGTACCAGTAGCTCCACCATGTTTGTAGAAGTGTTTACAGTAGTATTTACAGTAGTATTTGTAGTAGTAGTAGTAAAAGTACCAGTAGCTCCACCATGTTTGTAGTAGTGTTTACAGTAGCATTTACAGTAGTATTTGTAGTAGTATTTGTAGTAGTAGTAGTAAAAGTACCAGTAGCTCCACCATGTTTGTAGTAGTGTTTACAGTATTTTTTACAGTAGTATTCGTAGTAGTAGTAGTAAAAGTACCAGTAGCTCCACCATGTTTGTAGTAGTGTTTACAGAAGTATTTACAAAAGTATTTGTAGTAGTAGTAGTAAAAGTACCAGTAGCTCCACCATGTTTGTAGTAGTGTTTACAGTAGTATTTGTAGTAGTAGTAGTAAAAGTACCAGTAGCTCCACCATGTTTGTATTAGTGTTTACAGTAGTATTTACAGTAGTATTTGTAGTAGTAGTAGTAAAAGTACCAGTAGCTCCACCATGTTTGTAGTAGTGTTTACAGTAGTATTTACAGTAGTATTTGTAGTAGTAGTAGTAAAAGTATCATTAGCTCCACCATGTTTGTAGTAGTGTTTACAGTAGTATTTACAGTAGTATTTGTAGTAGTAGTAGTAAAAGTACCAGTAGCTCCACCATGTTTGTAGTAGTGTTTACAGTAGTATTTACAGTAGTATTTGTAGTAGTAGTAGTAAAAGTACCAGTAGCTCCACCATGTTTGTAGTAGTGTTTACAGTAGTATTTACAGTAGTATTTGTAGAAGTAGTAGTAAAAGTACCAGTAGCTCCACCATGTTTGTAGCAGTGTTTACAGTAGTATTTACAGTAGTATTTGTGGTAGTAGTAGTAAAAGAACCAGTAGCTCCACCATGTTTGTAGTAGTGTTTACAGTAGTATTTACAGTAGTATTTGTAGTAGTAGCAGTAAAAGTACCAGTAGCTCCACCATGTTTGTAGTAGTATTTACAGTAGTATTTGTGGTAGTAGTAGTAAAAGAACCAGTAGCTCCACCATGTTTGTAGTAGTGTTTACAGTAGTATTTACAGCAGTATTAGTAGTAGTAGTAGTAAAAGTACCAGTAGCTCCACCATGTTTGTAGTAGTGATTACAGTAGTATTTACAGTAGTATTTGTAGTAGTAGTAGTAAAAGTACCAGTAGCTCCACCATGTTTGTAGTAGTGTTTACAGTAGCATTTACAGTAGTATTTGTAGTAGTATTTGTAGTAGTAGTAGTAAAAGTACCAGTAGCTCCACCACGTTTGTAGTAGTGTTTACAGTAGTATTTACAGTAGTATTTGTAGTAGTAGTAGTAAAAGTACCAGTAGCTCCACCATGTTTGTAGTAGTGTTTACAGTAGTATTTACAGTAGTATTTGTGGTAGTAGTAGTAAAAGTACCAGTAGCTCCATCATGTTTGTAGTTGTGTTTACAGTAGTATTTACAGTAGTATTTACAGTATTATTTGTAATAGTAGTAGTAAAAGTACCAGTAGCTCCACCACGTTTGTAGTAGTGTTTACAGTAGTATTTACAGTAGTATTTGTAGTAGTAGTAGTAAAAGTACCAGTAGCTCCACCATGTTTGTAGTAGTGTTTACAATAGTATTTACAGTAGTATTTACAGTAGTATTTGTAGTAGTATTTGTAGTAGTAGTAGTAGTAAAAGTACCAGTAGCTCCACCATGTTTGTAGTAGTGTTTACAGTAGTATTTACAGTAATATTTACAGTAGTATTTGTAGTAATAGTAGTAAAAGTACCAGTAGCTCTACCATGTTTGTAGAAGTATTTACAGTAGTATTTACAGTAGTATTTACAGTAGTATTTGTAATAGTAGTAGTAAAAGTACCAGTAGCTCCACCACGTTTGTAGTAGTGTTTACAGTAGTATTTACAGTAGTATTTGTAGTAGTAGTAGTAAAAGTACCAGTAGCTCCACCATGTTTGTAGTAGTGTTTACAATAGTATTTACAGTAGTATTTACAGTAGTATTTGTAGTAGTATTTGTAGTAGTAGTAGTAAAAGTACCAGTAGCTCCACCATGTTTGTAGTAGTGTTTACAATAGTATTTACAGTAGTATTTACAGTAGTATTTGTAGTAGTATTTGTTGTAGTAGTAGTAAAAGTACCAGTAGCTCTACCATGTTTTTTAGTAGTGTTTACAGTAGTATTTACAGTAGTATTTGTAGTAGTAGTAGTAGTAGTAAAAGTACCTGTAGCTCCACTATGTTTGTAGTAGTGTTTACAGTAGTATTTACAGCAGTTTTAGTAGTGGTAGTAGTAAAAGTACCAGTAGCTCCACCATGTTTGTAGTAGTGCTTACAGTAGTATTTACAAAAGTATTTGTAGTAGTAGTAGTAAAAGTACCAGTAGCTCCACCATGTTTGTAGTAGTGTTTACAGTAGTATTTGTAGTAGTAGTAGTAAAAGTACCAGTAGCTCCACCATGTTTGTATTAGTGTTTACAGTAGTATTTACAGTAGTATTTGTAGTAGTAGTAGTAAAAGTACCAGTAGCTCCACCATGTTTGTAGTAGTGTTTACAGTAGCATTTACAGCAGTATTTGTAGTAGTATTTGTAGTAGTAGTAGTAAAAGTACCAGTAGCTCCACCATTTTTGTAGTAGTGTTTACAGTTGTATTTACAGTAGTATTTGTAGTAGTAGTAGTAAAAGTACCAGTGGCTCCACCATGTTTGTAGTAGTGTTTACAGTAGTATTTACAGTAGTATTTGTAGTAGTAGTAGTAAAAGTACCAGTAGCTCCACCATGTTTGTAGTAGTGTTTACAGTTGTATTTACAGTAGTATTTGTAGTAGTAGTAGTAAAAGTACCAGTAGCTCCACCATGTTTGTAGTAGTGTTTACAGTAGTATTTACAGTAGTATTTGTAGTAGTAGTAGTAAAAGTATTATTAGCTCCACCATGTTTGTAGTAGTGTTTACAGTAGTATTTACAGTAGTATTTGTAGTAGTAGTAGTAGTAAAAGTACCAGTAGCTCCACCATGTTTGTAGTGTTTACAGTAGTATTTACAGTAGTATTTGTAGTAGCATTTGTAGTAGTAGTAGTAAAAGTACCAGTAGCTCCACCACGTTTGTAGTAGTATTTACTGTAGTATTTGTAGTAGTATTTGTAGTAGTAGTAGTAAAAGTACCAGTAGCTCCACCATGTTTGTAGTAGTGTTTACGGTAGTATTTACAGTAGTATTTGTAGTAGTAGTAGTAAAAGTACCAGTAGCTCCACCATGTTTGTAGTAGTGTTTACGGTAGTATTTACAGTAGTATTTGTAGTAGTAGTAGTAAAAGTACCAGTAGCTCCACCATGTTTGTACTAGTGTTTACAGTAGCATTTACAGTAGTATTTGTAGTAGTATTTGTAGTAGTAGTAGTAAAAGTACCAGTAGCTCCACCATGTTTGTAGTAGTGTTTACAGTAGTATTTACAGTAGTATTTGTAGTAGTAGTAGTATAAGTACCAGTAGCTCCACCATGTTTGTAGAAGTGTTTACAGTAGTATTTACAGTAGTATTTGTAGTAGTAGTAGTAAAAGTACCAGTAGCTCCACCATGTTTGTAGTAGTGTTTACAGTAGCATTTACAGTAGTATTTGTAGTAGTATTTGTAGTAGTAGTAGTAAAAGTACCAGTAGCTCCACCATGTTTGTAGTAGTGTTTACAGTATTTTTTACAGTAGTATTCGTAGTAGTAGTAGTAAAAGTACCAGTAGCTCCACCATGTTTGTAGTAGTGTTTACAGAAGTATTTACAAAAGTATTTGTAGTAGTAGTAGTAAAAGTACCAGTAGCTCCACCATGTTTGTAGTAGTGTTTACAGTAGTATTTGTAGTAGTAGTAGTAAAAGTACCAGTAGCTCCACCATGTTTGTATTAGTGTTTACAGTAGTATTTACAGTAGTATTTGTAGTAGTAGTAGTAGTAAAAGTACCAGTAGCTCCACCATGTTTGTAGTAGTGTTTACAGTAGTATTTACAGTAGTATTTGTAGTAGTAGTAGTAAAAGTATCATTAGCTCCACCATGTTTGTAGTAGTGTTTACAGTAGTATTTACAGTAGTATTTGTAGTAGTAGTAGTAAAAGTACCAGTAGCTCCACCATGTTTGTAGTAGTGTTTACAGTAGTATTTACAGTAGTATTTGTAGTAGTAGTAGTAGTAAAAGTACCAGTAGCTCCACCATGTTTGTAGTAGTGTTTACAGTAGTATTTACAGTAGTATTTGTAGTAGTAGTAGTAAAAGTACCAGTAGCTCCACCATGTTTGTAGTAGTGTTTACAGTAGTATTTACAGTAGTATTTGTAGTAGTAGTAGTAGTAAAAGTACCAGTAGCTCCACCATGTTTGTAGTAGTGTTTACAGTAGTATTTACAGTAGTATTTGTAGTAGTAGTAGTAAAAGTACCAGTAGCTCCACCATGTTTGTAGTAGTGTTTACAGTAGTATTTACAGTAGTATTTGTAGAAGTAGTAGTAAAAGTACCAGTAGCTCCACCATGTTTGTAGCAGTGTTTACAGTAGTATTTACAGTAGTATTTGTGGTAGTAGTAGTAAAAGAACCAGTAGCTCCACCATGTTTGTAGTAGTGTTTACAGTAGTATTTACAGTAGTATTTGTAGTAGTAGCAGTAAAAGTACCAGTAGCTCCACCATGTTTGTAGTAGTATTTACAGTAGTATTTGTGGTAGTAGTAGTAAAAGAACCAGTAGCTCCACCATGTTTGTAGTAGTGTTTACAGTAGTATTTACAGCAGTATTAGTAGTAGTAGTAGTAAAAGTACCAGTAGCTCCACCATGTTTGTAGTAGTGATTACAGTAGTATTTACAGTAGTATTTGTAGTAGTAGTAGTAAAAGTACCAGTAGCTCCACCATGTTTGTAGTAGTGTTTACAGTAGCATTTACAGTAGTATTTGTAGTAGTATTTGTAGTAGTAGTAGTAAAAGTACCAGTAGCTCCACCACGTTTGTAGTAGTGTTTACAGTAGTATTTACAGTAGTATTTGTAGTAGTAGTAGTAAAAGTACCAGTAGCTCCACCATGTTTGTAGTAGTGTTTACAGTAGTATTTACAGTAGTATTTACAGTATTATTTGTAATAGTAGTAGTAAAAGTACCAGTAGCTCCACCACGTTTGTAGTAGTGTTTACAGTAGTATTTACAGTAGTATTTGTAGTAGTAGTAGTAAAAGTACCAGTAGCTCCACCATGTTTGTAGTAGTGTTTACAATAGTATTTACAGTAGTATTTACAGTAGTATTTGTAGTAGTATTTGTAGTAGTAGTAGTAGTAAAAGTACCAGTAGCTCCACCATGTTTGTAGTAGTGTTTACAGTAGTATTTACAGTAATATTTACAGTAGTATTTGTAGTAATAGTAGTAAAAGTACCAGTAGCTCTACCATGTTTGTAGAAGTATTTACAGTAGTATTTACAGTAGTATTTACAGTAGTATTTGTAATAGTAGTAGTAAAAGTACCAGTAGCTCCACCACGTTTGTAGTAGTGTTTACAGTAGTATTTACAGTAGTATTTGTAGTAGTAGTAGTAGTAAAAGTACCAGTAGCTCCACCATGTTTGTAGTAGTGTTTACAATAGTATTTACAGTAGTATTTACAGTAGTATTTGTAGTAGTAGTAGTAAAAGTACCAGTAGCTCCATCATGTTTGTAGTTGTGTTTACAGTAGTATTTACAGTAGTATTTACAGTATTATTTGTAATAGTAGTAGTAAAAGTACCAGTAGCTCCATCATGTTTGTAGTTGTGTTTACAGTAGTATTTACAGTAGTATTTACAGTATTATTTGTGGTAGTAGTAGTAAAAGTACCAGTAGCTCCATCATGTTTGTAGTTGTGTTTACAGTAGTATTTACAGTAGTATTTACAGTATTATTTGTAATAGTAGTAGTAAAAGTACCAGTAGCTCCACCACGTTTGTAGTAGTGTTTACAGTAGTATTTACAGTAGTATTTGTAGTAGTAGTAGTAAAAGTACCAGTAGCTCCACCATGTTTGTAGTAGTGTTTACAATAGTATTTACAGTAGTATTTACAGTAGTATTTGTAGTAGTATTTGTAGTAGTAGTAGTAGTAAAAGTACCAGTAGCTCCACCATGTTTGTAGTAGTGTTTACAGTAGTATTTACAGTAATATTTACAGTAGTATTTGTAGTAATAGTAGTAAAAGTACCAGTAGCTCTACCATGTTTGTAGAAGTATTTACAGTAGTATTTACAGTAGTATTTACAGTAGTATTTGTAATAGTAGTAGTAAAAGTACCAGTAGCTCCACCACGTTTGTAGTAGTGTTTACAGTAGTATTTACAGTAGTATTTGTAGTAGTAGTAGTAAAAGTACCAGTAGCTCCACCATGTTTGTAGTAGTGTTTACAATAGTATTTACAGTAGTATTTACAGTAGTATTTGTAGTAGTATTTGTAGTAGTAGTAGTAAAAGTACCAGTAGCTCCAATATGTTTGTAGTAGTGTTTACAATAGTATTTACAGTAGTATTTACAGTAGTATTTGTAGTAGTATTTGTTGTAGTAGTAGTAAAAGTACCAGTAGCTCTACCATGTTTTTTAGTAGTGTTTACAGTAGTATTTACAGTAGTATTTGTAGTAGTAGTAGTAGTAGTAAAAGTACCTGTAGCTCCACCATGTTTGTAGTAGTGTTTACAGTAGTATTTACAGCAGTTTTAGTAGTGGTAGTAGTAAAAGTACCAGTAGCTCCACCATGTTTGTAGTAGTGCTTACAGTAGTATTTACAGTAGTATTTGTAGTAGTAGTAGTAAAAGTACCAGTAGCTCCACCATGTTTGTAGTAGTGTTTACAGTAGTATTTGTAGTAGTAGTAGTAAAAGTACCAGTAGCTCCACCATGTTTGTAGTAGTGTTTACAGTAGTATTTACAGTAGTATTTGTAGTAGTAGTAGTAAAAGTACCAGTAGCTCCACCATGTTTGTAGTAGTGTTTACAGTAGTATTTACAGTAGTATTTGTAGTAGTAGTAGTAGTAGTAAAAGTACCTGTAGCTCCACCATGTTTGTAGTAGTGTTTACAGTAGTATTTACAGTAGTATTTGTAGTAGTAGTAGTAAAAGTATCAGTTGCTCCACCATGTTTGTAGTAGTGTTTACAGTAGTATTTACAGTAGTATTTGTAGTAGTAGTAGTAAAAGTACCAGTAGCTCCACCATGTTTGTAGTAGTGTTTACAGTAGTATTTACAGTAGTATTTGTAGTAGTAGTAGTAAAAGTACCAGTAGCTCCACCATGTTTGTAGTAGTGTTTACAGTAGTATTTACAGTAGTATTTGTAGTAGTAGTAGTAGTAAAAGTACCAGTAGCTCCACCATGTTTGTAGTAGTGTTTACAATAGTATTTACAGTAGTATTTACAGTAGTATTTGTAGTAGTATTTGTAGTAGTAGTAGTAAAAGTACCAGTAGCTCCACCATGTTTGTAGTAGTGTTTACAATAGTATTTACAGTAGTATTTACAGTAGTATTTGTAGTAGTATTTGTAGTAGTAGTAGTAAAAGTACCAGTAGCTCTACCATGTTTTTTAGTAGTGTTTACAGTAGTATTTACAGTAGTATTTGTAGTAGTAGTAGTAGTAGTAAAAGTACCTGTAGCTCCACCATGTTTGTAGTAGTGTTTACAGTAGTATTTACAGTAGTATTTGTAGTAGTAGTAGTAAAAGTACCAGTAGCTCCACCATGTTTTCAGTAGTGTTTACAGTAGTATTTACATTAGTATTTGTAGTAGTAGTAGTAAAAGTATCAGTAGCTCCACCATGTTTGTAGTAGTGTTTACAGTAGTATTTACAGTAGTATTTGTAGTAGTAGTAGTAAAAGTACCAGTAGCTCCACCATGTTTACAGTAGCATTTACAGTAGTATTTGTAGTAGTATTTGTAGTAGTAGTAGTAAAAGTACCAGTAGCTCCACCATGTTTGTAGTAGTGTTTACAGTAGTATTTACAGTAGTATTTGTAGTAGTAGTAGTATAAGTACCAGTAGCTCCACCATGTTTGTAGAAGTGTTTACAGTAGTATTTACAGTAGTATTTGTAGTAGTAGTAGTAAAAGTACCAGTAGCTCCACCATGTTTGTAGTAGTGTTTACAGTAGCATTTACAGTAGTATTTGTAGTAGTAGTAGTAAAAGTACCAGTAGCTCCACCATGTTTGTAGTAGTGTTTACAGTATTTTTTACAGTAGTATTTGTAGTAGTAGTAGTAAAAGTACCAGTAGCTCCACCATGTTTGTAGTAGTGTTTACAGAAGTATTTACAAAAGTATTTGTAGTAGTAGTAGTAAAAGTACCAGTAGCTCCACCATGTTTGTAGTAGTGTTTACAGTAGTATTTGTAGTAGTAGTAGTAAAAGTACCAGTAGCTCCACCATGTTTGTATTAGTGTTTACAGTAGTATTTACAGTAGTATTTGTAGTAGTAGTAGTAAAAGTACCAGTAGCTCCACCATGTTTGTAGTAGTGTTTACAGTAGCATTTACAGTAGTATTTGTAGTAGTATTTGTAGTAGTAGTAGTAAAAGTACCAGTAGCTCCACCATTTTTGTAGTAGTGTTTACAGTTGTATTTACAGTAGTATTTGTAGTAGTAGTAGTAAAAGTACCAGTGGCTCCACCATGTTTGTAGTAGTGTTTACAGTAGTATTTACAGTAGTATTTGTAGTAGTAGTAGTAAAAGTACCAGTAGCTCCACCATGTTTGTAGTAGTGTTTACAGTTGTATTTACAGTAGTATTTGTAGTAGTAGTAGTAAAAGTACCAGTAGCTCCACCATGTTTGTAGTAGTGTTTACAGTAGTATTTACAGTAGTATTTGTAGTAGTAGTAGTAAAAGTATTATTAGCTCCACCATGTTTGTAGTAGTGTTTACAGTAGTATTTACAGTAGTATTTGTAGTAGTAGTAGTAGTAAAAGTACCAGTAGCTCCACCATGTTTGTAGTGTTTACAGTAGTATTTACAGTAGTATTTGTAGTAGCATTTGTAGTAGTAGTAGTAAAAGTACCAGTAGCTCCACCACGTTTGTAGTAGTATTTACTGTAGTATTTGTAGTAGTATTTGTAGTAGTAGTAGTAAAAGTACCAGTAGCTCCACCATGTTTGTAGTAGTGTTTACGGTAGTATTTACAGTAGTATTTGTAGTAGTAGTAGTAAAAGTACCAGTAGCTCCACCATGTTTGTAGTAGTGTTTACGGTAGTATTTACAGTAGTATTTGTAGTAGTAGTAGTAAAAGTACCAGTAGCTCCACCATGTTTGTACTAGTGTTTACAGTAGCATTTACAGTAGTATTTGTAGTAGTATTTGTAGTAGTAGTAGTAAAAGTACCAGTAGCTCCACCATGTTTGTAGTAGTGTTTACAGTAGTATTTACAGTAGTATTTGTAGTAGTAGTAGTATAAGTACAAGTAGCTCCACCATGTTTGTAGAAGTGTTTACAGTAGTATTTACAGTAGTATTTGTAGTAGTAGTAGTAAAAGTACCAGTAGCTCCACCATGTTTGTAGTAGTGTTTACAGTAGCATTTACAGTAGTATTTGTAGTAGTATTTGTAGTAGTAGTAGTAAAAGTACCAGTAGCTCCACCATGTTTGTAGTAGTGTTTACAGTATTTTTTACAGTAGTATTCGTAGTAGTAGTAGTAAAAGTACCAGTAGCTCCACCATGTTTGTAGTAGTGTTTACAGAAGTATTTACAAAAGTATTTGTAGTAGTAGTAGTAAAAGTACCAGTAGCTCCACCATGTTTGTAGTAGTGTTTACAGTAGTATTTGTAGTAGTAAAAGTACCAGTAGCTCCACCATGTTTGTATTAGTGTTTACAGTAGTATTTACAGTAGTATTTGTAGTAGTAGTAGTAAAAGTACCAGTAGCTCCACCATGTTTGTAGTAGTGTTTACAGTAGTATTTACAGTAGTATTTGTAGTAGTAGTAGTAAAAGTATCATTAGCTCCACCATGTTTGTAGTAGTGTTTACAGTAGTATTTACAGTAGTATTTGTAGTAGTAGTAGTAAAAGTACCAGTAGCTCCACCATGTTTGTAGTAGTGTTTACAGTAGTATTTACAGTAGTATTTGTAGTAGTAGTAGTAGTAAAAGTACCAGTAGCTCCACCATGTTTGTAGTAGTGTTTACAGTAGTATTTACAGTAGTATTTGTAGTAGTAGTAGTAAAAGTACCAGTAGCTCCACCATGTTTGTAGTAGTGTTTACAGTAGTATTTACAGTAGTATTTGTAGAAGTAGTAGTAAAAGTACCAGTAGCTCCACCATGTTTGTAGCAGTGTTTACAGTAGTATTTACAGTAGTATTTGTGGTAGTAGTAGTAAAAGAACCAGTAGCTCCACCATGTTTGTAGTAGTGTTTACAGTAGTATTTACAGTAGTATTTGTAGTAGTAGCAGTAAAAGTACCAGTAGCTCCACCATGTTTGTAGTAGTATTTACAGTAGTATTTGTGGTAGTAGTAGTAAAAGAACCAGTAGCTCCACCATGTTTGTAGTAGTGTTTACAGTAGTATTTACAGCAGTATTAGTAGTAGTAGTAGTAAAAGTACCAGTAGCTCCACCATGTTTGTAGTAGTGATTACAGTAGTATTTACAGTAGTATTTGTAGTAGTAGTAGTAAAAGTACCAGTAGCTCCACCATGTTTGTAGTAGTGTTTACAGTAGCATTTACAGTAGTATTTGTAGTAGTATTTGTAGTAGTAGTAGTAAAAGTACCAGTAGCTCCACCACGTTTGTAGTAGTGTTTACAGTAGTATTTACAGTAGTATTTGTAGTAGTAGTAGTAAAAGTACCAGTAGCTCCACCATGTTTGTAGTAGTGTTTACAGTAGTATTTACAGTAGTATTTACAGTATTATTTGTAATAGTAGTAGTAAAAGTACCAGTAGCTCCACCACGTTTGTAGTAGTGTTTACAGTAGTATTTACAGTAGTATTTGTAGTAGTAGTAGTAAAAGTACCAGTAGCTCCACCATGTTTGTAGTAGTGTTTACAATAGTATTTACAGTAGTATTTACAGTAGTATTTGTAGTAGTATTTGTAGTAGTAGTAGTAGTAAAAGTACCAGTAGCTCCACCATGTTTGTAGTAGTGTTTACAGTAGTATTTACAGTAATATTTACAGTAGTATTTGTAGTAATAGTAGTAAAAGTACCAGTAGCTCTACCATGTTTGTAGAAGTATTTACAGTAGTATTTACAGTAGTATTTACAGTAGTATTTGTAATAGTAGTAGTAAAAGTACCAGTAGCTCCACCACGTTTGTAGTAGTGTTTACAGTAGTATTTACAGTAGTATTTGTAGTAGTAGTAGTAGTAAAAGTACCAGTAGCTCCACCATGTTTGTAGTAGTGTTTACAATAGTATTTACAGTAGTATTTACAGTAGTATTTGTAGTAGTAGTAGTAAAAGTACCAGTAGCTCCACCATGTTTGTAGTAGTGTTTACAGTAGTATTTGTAGTAGTAGTAGTAAAAGTACCAGTAGCTCCACCATGTTTGTATTAGTGTTTACAGTAGTATTTACAGTAGTATTTGTAGTAGTAGTAGTAAAAGTACCAGTAGCTCCACCATGTTTGTAGTAGTGTTTACAGAAGTATTTACAAAAGTATTTGTAGTAGTAGTAGTAAAAGTACCAGTAGCTCCACCATGTTTGTAGTAGTGTTTACAGTAGTATTTGTAGTAGTAGTAGTAAAAGTACCAGTAGCTCCACCATGTTTGTATTAGTGTTTACAGTAGTATTTACAGTAGTATTTGTAGTAGTAGTAGTAAAAGTACCAGTAGCTCCACCATGTTTGTAGTAGTGTTTACAGTAGCATTTACAGTAGTATTTGTAGTAGTATTTGTAGTAGTAGTAGTAAAAGTACCAGTAGCTCCACCATTTTTGTAGTAGTGTTTACAGTTGTATTTACAGTAGTATTTGTAGTAGTAGTAGTAAAAGTACCAGTGGCTCCACCATGTTTGTAGTAGTGTTTACAGTAGTATTTACAGTAGTATTTGTAGTAGTAGTAGTAAAAGTACCAGTAGCTCCACCATGTTTGTAGTAGTGTTTACAGTTGTATTTACAGTAGTATTTGTAGTAGTAGTAGTAAAAGTACCAGTAGCTCCACCATGTTTGTAGTAGTGTTTACAGTAGTATTTACAGTAGTATTTGTAGTAGTAGTAGTAAAAGTATTATTAGCTCCACCATGTTTGTAGTAGTGTTTACAGTAGTATTTACAGTAGTATTTGTAGTAGTAGTAGTAGTAAAAGTACCAGTAGCTCCACCATGTTTGTAGTGTTTACAGTAGTATTTACAGTAGTATTTGTAGTAGCATTTGTAGTAGTAGTAGTAAAAGTACCAGTAGCTCCACCACGTTTGTAGTAGTATTTACTGTAGTATTTGTAGTAGTATTTGTAGTAGTAGTAGTAAAAGTACCAGTAGCTCCACCATGTTTGTAGTAGTGTTTACGGTAGTATTTACAGTAGTATTTGTAGTAGTAGTAGTAAAAGTACCAGTAGCTCCACCATGTTTGTAGTAGTGTTTACGGTAGTATTTACAGTAGTATTTGTAGTAGTAGTAGTAAAAGTACCAGTAGCTCCACCATGTTTGTACTAGTGTTTACAGTAGCATTTACAGTAGTATTTGTAGTAGTATTTGTAGTAGTAGTAGTAAAAGTACCAGTAGCTCCACCATGTTTGTAGTAGTGTTTACAGTAGTATTTACAGTAGTATTTGTAGTAGTAGTAGTATAAGTACCAGTAGCTCCACCATGTTTGTAGAAGTGTTTACAGTAGTATTTACAGTAGTATTTGTAGTAGTAGTAGTAAAAGTACCAGTAGCTCCACCATGTTTGTAGTAGTGTTTACAGTAGCATTTACAGTAGTATTTGTAGTAGTATTTGTAGTAGTAGTAGTAAAAGTACCAGTAGCTCCACCATGTTTGTAGTAGTGTTTACAGTATTTTTTACAGTAGTATTCGTAGTAGTAGTAGTAAAAGTACCAGTAGCTCCACCATGTTTGTAGTAGTGTTTACAGAAGTATTTACAAAAGTATTTGTAGTAGTAGTAGTAAAAGTACCAGTAGCTCCACCATGTTTGTAGTAGTGTTTACAGTAGTATTTGTAGTAGTAAAAGTACCAGTAGCTCCACCATGTTTGTATTAGTGTTTACAGTAGTATTTACAGTAGTATTTGTAGTAGTAGTAGTAAAAGTACCAGTAGCTCCACCATGTTTGTAGTAGTGTTTACAGTAGTATTTACAGTAGTATTTGTAGTAGTAGTAGTAAAAGTATCATTAGCTCCACCATGTTTGTAGTAGTGTTTACAGTAGTATTTACAGTAGTATTTGTAGTAGTAGTAGTAAAAGTACCAGTAGCTCCACCATGTTTGTAGTAGTGTTTACAGTAGTATTTACAGTAGTATTTGTAGTAGTAGTAGTAGTAAAAGTACCAGTAGCTCCACCATGTTTGTAGTAGTGTTTACAGTAGTATTTACAGTAGTATTTGTAGTAGTAGTAGTAAAAGTACCAGTAGCTCCACCATGTTTGTAGTAGTGTTTACAGTAGTATTTACAGTAGTATTTGTAGAAGTAGTAGTAAAAGTACCAGTAGCTCCACCATGTTTGTAGCAGTGTTTACAGTAGTATTTACAGTAGTATTTGTGGTAGTAGTAGTAAAAGAACCAGTAGCTCCACCATGTTTGTAGTAGTGTTTACAGTAGTATTTACAGTAGTATTTGTAGTAGTAGCAGTAAAAGTACCAGTAGCTCCACCATGTTTGTAGTAGTATTTACAGTAGTATTTGTGGTAGTAGTAGTAAAAGAACCAGTAGCTCCACCATGTTTGTAGTAGTGTTTACAGTAGTATTTACAGCAGTATTAGTAGTAGTAGTAGTAAAAGTACCAGTAGCTCCACCATGTTTGTAGTAGTGATTACAGTAGTATTTACAGTAGTATTTGTAGTAGTAGTAGTAAAAGTACCAGTAGCTCCACCATGTTTGTAGTAGTGTTTACAGTAGCATTTACAGTAGTATTTGTAGTAGTATTTGTAGTAGTAGTAGTAAAAGTACCAGTAGCTCCACCATGTTTGTAGTAGTGTTTACAGTAGTATTTACAGTAGTATTTGTAGTAGTAGTAGTATAAGTACAAGTAGCTCCACCATGTTTGTAGAAGTGTTTACAGTAGTATTTACAGTAGTATTTGTAGTAGTAGTAGTAAAAGTACCAGTAGCTCCACCATGTTTGTAGTAGTGTTTACAGTAGCATTTACAGTAGTATTTGTAGTAGTATTTGTAGTAGTAGTAGTAAAAGTACCAGTAGCTCCACCATGTTTGTAGTAGTGTTTACAGTATTTTTTACAGTAGTATTCGTAGTAGTAGTAGTAAAAGTACCAGTAGCTCCACCATGTTTGTAGTAGTGTTTACAGAAGTATTTACAAAAGTATTTGTAGTAGTAGTAGTAAAAGTACCAGTAGCTCCACCATGTTTGTAGTAGTGTTTACAGTAGTATTTGTAGTAGTAAAAGTACCAGTAGCTCCACCATGTTTGTATTAGTGTTTACAGTAGTATTTACAGTAGTATTTGTAGTAGTAGTAGTAAAAGTACCAGTAGCTCCACCATGTTTGTAGTAGTGTTTACAGTAGTATTTACAGTAGTATTTGTAGTAGTAGTAGTAAAAGTATCATTAGCTCCACCATGTTTGTAGTAGTGTTTACAGTAGTATTTACAGTAGTATTTGTAGTAGTAGTAGTAAAAGTACCAGTAGCTCCACCATGTTTGTAGTAGTGTTTACAGTAGTATTTACAGTAGTATTTGTAGTAGTAGTAGTAGTAAAAGTACCAGTAGCTCCACCATGTTTGTAGTAGTGTTTACAGTAGTATTTACAGTAGTATTTGTAGTAGTAGTAGTAAAAGTACCAGTAGCTCCACCATGTTTGTAGTAGTGTTTACAGTAGTATTTACAGTAGTATTTGTAGAAGTAGTAGTAAAAGTACCAGTAGCTCCACCATGTTTGTAGCAGTGTTTACAGTAGTATTTACAGTAGTATTTGTGGTAGTAGTAGTAAAAGAACCAGTAGCTCCACCATGTTTGTAGTAGTGTTTACAGTAGTATTTACAGTAGTATTTGTAGTAGTAGCAGTAAAAGTACCAGTAGCTCCACCATGTTTGTAGTAGTATTTACAGTAGTATTTGTGGTAGTAGTAGTAAAAGAACCAGTAGCTCCACCATGTTTGTAGTAGTGTTTACAGTAGTATTTACAGCAGTATTAGTAGTAGTAGTAGTAAAAGTACCAGTAGCTCCACCATGTTTGTAGTAGTGATTACAGTAGTATTTACAGTAGTATTTGTAGTAGTAGTAGTAAAAGTACCAGTAGCTCCACCATGTTTGTAGTAGTGTTTACAGTAGCATTTACAGTAGTATTTGTAGTAGTATTTGTAGTAGTAGTAGTAAAAGTACCAGTAGCTCCACCACGTTTGTAGTAGTGTTTACAGTAGTATTTACAGTAGTATTTGTAGTAGTAGTAGTAAAAGTACCAGTAGCTCCACCATGTTTGTAGTAGTGTTTACAGTAGTATTTACAGTAGTATTTACAGTATTATTTGTAATAGTAGTAGTAAAAGTACCAGTAGCTCCACCACGTTTGTAGTAGTGTTTACAGTAGTATTTACAGTAGTATTTGTAGTAGTAGTAGTAAAAGTACCAGTAGCTCCACCATGTTTGTAGTAGTGTTTACAATAGTATTTACAGTAGTATTTACAGTAGTATTTGTAGTAGTATTTGTAGTAGTAGTAGTAGTAAAAGTACCAGTAGCTCCACCATGTTTGTAGTAGTGTTTACAGTAGTATTTACAGTAATATTTACAGTAGTATTTGTAGTAATAGTAGTAAAAGTACCAGTAGCTCTACCATGTTTGTAGAAGTATTTACAGTAGTATTTACAGTAGTATTTACAGTAGTATTTGTAATAGTAGTAGTAAAAGTACCAGTAGCTCCACCACGTTTGTAGTAGTGTTTACAGTAGTATTTACAGTAGTATTTGTAGTAGTAGTAGTAGTAAAAGTACCAGTAGCTCCACCATGTTTGTAGTAGTGTTTACAATAGTATTTACAGTAGTATTTACAGTAGTATTTGTAGTAGTAGTAGTAAAAGTACCAGTAGCTCCACCATGTTTGTAGTAGTGTTTACAGTAGTATTTGTAGTAGTAGTAGTAAAAGTACCAGTAGCTCCACCATGTTTGTATTAGTGTTTACAGTAGTATTTACAGTAGTATTTGTAGTAGTAGTAGTAAAAGTACCAGTAGCTCCACCATGTTTGTAGTAGTGTTTACAGAAGTATTTACAAAAGTATTTGTAGTAGTAGTAGTAAAAGTACCAGTAGCTCCACCATGTTTGTAGTAGTGTTTACAGTAGTATTTGTAGTAGTAGTAGTAAAAGTACCAGTAGCTCCACCATGTTTGTATTAGTGTTTACAGTAGTATTTACAGTAGTATTTGTAGTAGTAGTAGTAAAAGTACCAGTAGCTCCACCATGTTTGTAGTAGTGTTTACAGTAGCATTTACAGTAGTATTTGTAGTAGTATTTGTAGTAGTAGTAGTAAAAGTACCAGTAGCTCCACCATTTTTGTAGTAGTGTTTACAGTTGTATTTACAGTAGTATTTGTAGTAGTAGTAGTAAAAGTACCAGTGGCTCCACCATGTTTGTAGTAGTGTTTACAGTAGTATTTACAGTAGTATTTGTAGTAGTAGTAGTAAAAGTACCAGTAGCTCCACCATGTTTGTAGTAGTGTTTACAGTTGTATTTACAGTAGTATTTGTAGTAGTAGTAGTAAAAGTACCAGTAGCTCCACCATGTTTGTAGTAGTGTTTACAGTAGTATTTACAGTAGTATTTGTAGTAGTAGTAGTAAAAGTATTATTAGCTCCACCATGTTTGTAGTAGTGTTTACAGTAGTATTTACAGTAGTATTTGTAGTAGTAGTAGTAGTAAAAGTACCAGTAGCTCCACCATGTTTGTAGTGTTTACAGTAGTATTTACAGTAGTATTTGTAGTAGCATTTGTAGTAGTAGTAGTAAAAGTACCAGTAGCTCCACCACGTTTGTAGTAGTATTTACTGTAGTATTTGTAGTAGTATTTGTAGTAGTAGTAGTAAAAGTACCAGTAGCTCCACCATGTTTGTAGTAGTGTTTACGGTAGTATTTACAGTAGTATTTGTAGTAGTAGTAGTAAAAGTACCAGTAGCTCCACCATGTTTGTAGTAGTGTTTACGGTAGTATTTACAGTAGTATTTGTAGTAGTAGTAGTAAAAGTACCAGTAGCTCCACCATGTTTGTACTAGTGTTTACAGTAGCATTTACAGTAGTATTTGTAGTAGTATTTGTAGTAGTAGTAGTAAAAGTACCAGTAGCTCCACCATGTTTGTAGTAGTGTTTACAGTAGTATTTACAGTAGTATTTGTAGTAGTAGTAGTATAAGTACCAGTAGCTCCACCATGTTTGTAGAAGTGTTTACAGTAGTATTTACAGTAGTATTTGTAGTAGTAGTAGTAAAAGTACCAGTAGCTCCACCATGTTTGTAGTAGTGTTTACAGTAGCATTTACAGTAGTATTTGTAGTAGTATTTGTAGTAGTAGTAGTAAAAGTACCAGTAGCTCCACCATGTTTGTAGTAGTGTTTACAGTATTTTTTACAGTAGTATTCATAGTAGTAGTAGTAAAAGTACCAGTAGCTCCACCATGTTTGTAGTAGTGTTTACAGAAGTATTTACAAAAGTATTTGTAGTAGTAGTAGTAAAAGTACCAGTAGCTCCACCATGTTTGTAGTAGTGTTTACAGTAGTATTTGTAGTAGTAAAAGTACCAGTAGCTCCACCATGTTTGTATTAGTGTTTACAGTAGTATTTACAGTAGTATTTGTAGTAGTAGTAGTAAAAGTACCAGTAGCTCCACCATGTTTGTAGTAGTGTTTACAGTAGTATTTACAGTAGTATTTGTAGTAGTAGTAGTAAAAGTATCATTAGCTCCACCATGTTTGTAGTAGTGTTTACAGTAGTATTTACAGTAGTATTTGTAGTAGTAGTAGTAAAAGTACCAGTAGCTCCACCATGTTTGTAGTAGTGTTTACAGTAGTACTTACAGTAGTATTTGTAGTAGTAGTAGTAGTAAAAGTACCAGTAGCTCCACCATGTTTGTAGTAGTGTTTACAGTAGTATTTACAGTAGTATTTGTAGTAGTAGTAGTAAAAGTACCAGTAGCTCCACCATGTTTGTAGTAGTGTTTACAGTAGTATTTACAGTAGTATTTGTAGAAGTAGTAGTAAAAGTACCAGTAGCTCCACCATGTTTGTAGCAGTGTTTACAGTAGTATTTACAGTAGTATTTGTGGTAGTAGTAGTAAAAGAACCAGTAGCTCCACCATGTTTGTAGTAGTGTTTACAGTAGTATTTACAGTAGTATTTGTAGTAGTAGCAGTAAAAGTACCAGTAGCTCCACCATGTTTGTAGTAGTATTTACAGTAGTATTTGTGGTAGTAGTAGTAAAAGAACCAGTAGCTCCACCATGTTTGTAGTAGTGTTTACAGTAGTATTTACAGCAGTATTAGTAGTAGTAGTAGTAAAAGTACCAGTAGCTCCACCATGTTTGTAGTAGTGATTACAGTAGTATTTACAGTAGTATTTGTAGTAGTAGTAGTAAAAGTACCAGTAGCTCCACCATGTTTGTAGTAGTGTTTACAGTAGCATTTACAGTAGTATTTGTAGTAGTATTTGTAGTAGTAGTAGTAAAAGTACCAGTAGCTCCACCACGTTTGTAGTAGTGTTTACAGTAGTATTTACAGTAGTATTTGTAGTAGTAGTAGTAAAAGTACCAGTAGCTCCACCATGTTTGTAGTAGTGTTTACAGTAGTATTTACAGTAGTATTTACAGTATTATTTGTAATAGTAGTAGTAAAAGTACCAGTAGCTCCACCACGTTTGTAGTAGTGTTTACAGTAGTATTTACAGTAGTATTTGTAGTAGTAGTAGTAAAAGTACCAGTAGCTCCACCATGTTTGTAGTAGTGTTTACAATAGTATTTACAGTAGTATTTACAGTAGTATTTGTAGTAGTATTTGTAGTAGTAGTAGTAGTAAAAGTACCAGTAGCTCCACCATGTTTGTAGTAGTGTTTACAGTAGTATTTACAGTAATATTTACAGTAGTATTTGTAGTAATAGTAGTAAAAGTACCAGTAGCTCTACCATGTTTGTAGAAGTATTTACAGTAGTATTTACAGTAGTATTTACAGTAGTATTTGTAATAGTAGTAGTAAAAGTACCAGTAGCTCCACCACGTTTGTAGTAGTGTTTACAGTAGTATTTACAGTAGTATTTGTAGTAGTAGTAGTAGTAAAAGTACCAGTAGCTCCACCATGTTTGTAGTAGTGTTTACAATAGTATTTACAGTAGTATTTACAGTAGTATTTGTAGTAGTAGTAGTAAAAGTACCAGTAGCTCCACCATGTTTGTAGTAGTGTTTACAGTAGTATTTGTAGTAGTAGTAGTAAAAGTACCAGTAGCTCCACCATGTTTGTATTAGTGTTTACAGTAGTATTTACAGTAGTATTTGTAGTAGTAGTAGTAAAAGTACCAGTAGCTCCACCATGTTTGTAGTAGTGTTTACAGTAGTATTTACAGTAGTATTTGTAGTAGTAGTAGTAAAAGTATCATTAGCTCCACCATGTTTGTAGTAGTGTTTACAGTAGTATTTACAGTAGTATTTGTAGTAGTAGTAGTAAAAGTACCAGTAGCTCCACCATGTTTGTAGTAGTGTTTACAGTAGTATTTACAGTAGTATTTGTAGTAGTAGTAGTAAAAGTACCAGTAGCTCCACCATGTTTGTAGTAGTGTTTACAGTAGTATTTACAGTAGTATTTGTGGTAGTAGTAGTAAAAGAACCAGTAGCTCCACCATGTTTGTAGTAGTGTTTACAGTAGTATTTACAGTAGTATTTGTAGTAGTAGCAGTAAAAGTACCAGTAGCTCCACCATGTTTGTAGTAGTATTTACAGTAGTATTTGTGGTAGTAGTAGTAAAAGAACCAGTAGCTCCACCATGTTTGTAGTAGTGTTTACAGTAGTATTTACAGCAGTATTAGTAGTAGTAGTAGTAAAAGTACCAGTAGCTCCACCATGTTTGTAGTAGTGATTACAGTAGTATTTACAGTAGTATTTGTAGTAGTAGTAGTAAAAGTACCAGTAGCTCCACCATGTTTGTAGTAGTGTTTACAGTAGCATTTACAGTAGTATTTGTAGTAGTATTTGTAGTAGTAGTAGTAAAAGTACCAGTAGCTCCACCACGTTTGTAGTAGTGTTTACAGTAGTATTTACAGTAGTATTTGTAGTAGTAGTAGTAAAAGTACCAGTAGCTCCACCATGTTTGTAGTAGTGTTTACAGTAGTATTTACAGTAGTATTTGTGGTAGTAGTAGTAAAAGTACCAGTAGCTCCATCATGTTTGTAGTTGTGTTTACAGTAGTATTTACAGTAGTATTTACAGTATTATTTGTAATAGTAGTAGTAAAAGTACCAGTAGCTCCACCACGTTTGTAGTAGTGTTTACAGTAGTATTTACAGTAGTATTTGTAGTAGTAGTAGTAAAAGTACCAGTAGCTCCACCATGTTTGTAGTAGTGTTTACAATAGTATTTACAGTAGTATTTACAGTAGTATTTGTAGTAGTATTTGTAGTAGTAGTAGTAGTAAAAGTACCAGTAGCTCCACCATGTTTGTAGTAGTGTTTACAGTAGTATTTACAGTAATCTTTACAGTAGTATTTGTAGTAATAGTAGTAAAAGTACCAGTAGCTCTACCATGTTTGTAGAAGTATTTACAGTAGTATTTACAGTAGTATTTACAGTAGTATTTGTAATAGTAGTAGTAAAAGTACCAGTAGCTCCACCACGTTTGTAGTAGTGTTTACAGTAGTATTTACAGTAGTATTTGTAGTAGTAGTAGTAAAAGTACCAGTAGCTCCACCATGTTTGTAGTAGTGTTTACAATAGTATTTACAGTAGTATTTACAGTAGTATTTGTAGTAGTATTTGTAGTAGTAGTAGTAAAAGTACCAGTAGCTCCACCATGTTTGTAGTAGTGTTTACAGTAGTATTTACAGTAGTATTTGTAGTAGTAGTAGTAGTAAAAGTACCAGTAGCTCCACCATGTTTGTAGTAGTGTTTACAGTAGTATTTACAGTAGTATTTGTAGTAGTAGTAGTAAAAGTACCAGTAGCTCCACCATGTTTGTAGTAGTGTTTACAGTAGTATTTACAGTAGTATTTGTAGTAGTAGTAGTAAAAGTACCAGTAGCTCCACCATGTTTGTAGTAGTGTTTACAGTAGTATTTACAGTAGTATTTGTAGAAGTAGTAGTAAAAGTACCAGTAGCTCCACCATGTTTGTAGCAGTGTTTACAGTAGTATTTACAGTAGTATTTGTGGTAGTAGTAGTAAAAGAACCAGTAGCTCCACCATGTTTGTAGTAGTGTTTACAGTAGTATTTACAGTAGTATTTGTAGTAGTAGCAGTAAAAGTACCAGTAGCTCCACCATGTTTGTAGTAGTATTTACAGTAGTATTTGTGGTAGTAGTAGTAAAAGAACCAGTAGCTCCACCATGTTTGTAGTAGTGTTTACAGTAGTATTTACAGCAGTATTAGTAGTAGTAGTAGTAAAAGTACCAGTAGCTCCACCATGTTTGTAGTAGTGATTACAGTAGTATTTACAGTAGTATTTGTAGTAGTAGTAGTAAAAGTACCAGTAGCTCCACCATGTTTGTAGTAGTGTTTACAGTAGCATTTACAGTAGTATTTGTAGTAGTATTTGTAGTAGTAGTAGTAAAAGTACCAGTAGCTCCACCACGTTTGTAGTAGTGTTTACAGTAGTATTTACAGTAGTATTTGTAGTAGTAGTAGTAAAAGTACCAGTAGCTCCACCATGTTTGTAGTAGTGTTTACAGTAGTATTTACAGTAGTATTTACAGTATTATTTGTAATAGTAGTAGTAAAAGTACCAGTAGCTCCACCACGTTTGTAGTAGTGTTTACAGTAGTATTTACAGTAGTATTTGTAGTAGTAGTAGTAAAAGTACCAGTAGCTCCACCATGTTTGTAGTAGTGTTTACAATAGTATTTACAGTAGTATTTACAGTAGTATTTGTAGTAGTATTTGTAGTAGTAGTAGTAGTAAAAGTACCAGTAGCTCCACCATGTTTGTAGTAGTGTTTACAGTAGTATTTACAGTAATATTTACAGTAGTATTTGTAGTAATAGTAGTAAAAGTACCAGTAGCTCTACCATGTTTGTAGAAGTATTTACAGTAGTATTTACAGTAGTATTTACAGTAGTATTTGTAATAGTAGTAGTAAAAGTACCAGTAGCTCCACCACGTTTGTAGTAGTGTTTACAGTAGTATTTACAGTAGTATTTGTAGTAGTAGTAGTAGTAAAAGTACCAGTAGCTCCACCATGTTTGTAGTAGTGTTTACAATAGTATTTACAGTAGTATTTACAGTAGTATTTGTAGTAGTAGTAGTAAAAGTACCAGTAGCTCCACCATGTTTGTAGTAGTGTTTACAGTAGTATTTGTAGTAGTAGTAGTAAAAGTACCAGTAGCTCCACCATGTTTGTATTAGTGTTTACAGTAGTATTTACAGTAGTATTTGTAGTAGTAGTAGTAAAAGTACCAGTAGCTCCACCATGTTTGTAGTAGTGTTTACAGTAGTATTTACAGTAGTATTTGTAGTAGTAGTAGTAAAAGTATCATTAGCTCCACCATGTTTGTAGTAGTGTTTACAGTAGTATTTACAGTAGTATTTGTAGTAGTAGTAGTAAAAGTACCAGTAGCTCCACCATGTTTGTAGTAGTGTTTACAGTAGTATTTACAGTAGTATTTGTAGTAGTAGTAGTAAAAGTACCAGTAGCTCCACCATGTTTGTAGTAGTGTTTACAGTAGTATTTACAGTAGTATTTGTAGAAGTAGTAGTAAAAGTACCAGTAGCTCCACCATGTTTGTAGCAGTGTTTACAGTAGTATTTACAGTAGTATTTGTGGTAGTAGTAGTAAAAGAACCAGTAGCTCCACCATGTTTGTAGTAGTGTTTACAGTAGTATTTACAGTAGTATTTGTAGTAGTAGCAGTAAAAGTACCAGTAGCTCCACCATGTTTGTAGTAGTATTTACAGTAGTATTTGTGGTAGTAGTAGTAAAAGAACCAGTAGCTCCACCATGTTTGTATTAGTGTTTACAGTAGTATTTACAGTAGTATTTGTAGTAGTAGTAGTAAAAGTACCAGTAGCTCCACCATGTTTGTACTAGTGTTTACAGTAGCATTTACAGTAGTATTTGTAGTAGTATTTGTAGTAGTAGTAGTAAAAGTACCAGTAGCTCCACCATGTTTGTAGTAGTGTTTACAGTAGTATTTACAGTAGTATTTGTAGTAGTAGTAGTATAAGTACCAGTAGCTCCACCATGTTTGTAGAAGTGTTTACAGTAGTATTTACAGTAGTATTTGTAGTAGTAGTAGTAAAAGTACCAGTAGCTCCACCATGTTTGTAGTAGTGTTTACAGTAGCATTTACAGTAGTATTTGTAGTAGTATTTGTAGTAGTAGTAGTAAAAGTACCAGTAGCTCCACCATGTTTGTAGTAGTGTTTACAGTATTTTTTACAGTAGTATTCGTAGTAGTAGTAGTAAAAGTACCAGTAGCTCCACCATGTTTGTAGTAGTGTTTACAGAAGTATTTACAAAAGTATTTGTAGTAGTAGTAGTAAAAGTACCAGTAGCTCCACCATGTTTGTAGTAGTGTTTACAGTAGTATTTGTAGTAGTAAAAGTACCAGTAGCTCCACCATGTTTGTATTAGTGTTTACAGTAGTATTTACAGTAGTATTTGTAGTAGTAGTAGTAAAAGTACCAGTAGCTCCACCATGTTTGTAGTAGTGTTTACAGTAGTATTTACAGTAGTATTTGTAGTAGTAGTAGTAAAAGTATCATTAGCTCCACCATGTTTGTAGTAGTGTTTACAGTAGTATTTACAGTAGTATTTGTAGTAGTAGTAGTAAAAGTACCAGTAGCTCCACCATGTTTGTAGTAGTGTTTACAGTAGTATTTACAGTAGTATTTGTAGTGGTAGTAGTAGTAAAAGTACCAGTAGCTCCACCATGTTTGTAGTAGTGTTTACAGTAGTATTTACAGTAGTATTTGTAGTAGTAGTAGTAAAAGTACCAGTAGCTCCACCATGTTTGTAGTAGTGTTTACAGTAGTATTTACAGTAGTATTTGTAGAAGTAGTAGTAAAAGTACCAGTAGCTCCACCATGTTTGTAGCAGTGTTTACAGTAGTATTTACAGTAGTATTTGTGGTAGTAGTAGTAAAAGAACCAGTAGCTCCACCATGTTTGTAGTAGTGTTTACAGTAGTATTTACAGTAGTATTTGTAGTAGTAGCAGTAAAAGTACCAGTAGCTCCACCATGTTTGTAGTAGTATTTACAGTAGTATTTGTGGTAGTAGTAGTAAAAGAACCAGTAGCTCCACCATGTTTGTAGTAGTGTTTACAGTAGTATTTACAGCAGTATTAGTAGTAGTAGTAGTAAAAGTACCAGTAGCTCCACCATGTTTGTAGTAGTGATTACAGTAGTATTTACAGTAGTATTTGTAGTAGTAGTAGTAAAAGTACCAGTAGCTCCACCATGTTTGTAGTAGTGTTTACAGTAGCATTTACAGTAGTATTTGTAGTAGTATTTGTAGTAGTAGTAGTAAAAGTACCAGTAGCTCCACCACGTTTGTAGTAGTGTTTACAGTAGTATTTACAGTAGTATTTGTAGTAGTAGTAGTAAAAGTACCAGTAGCTCCACCATGTTTGTAGTAGTGTTTACAGTAGTATTTACAGTAGTATTTACAGTATTATTTGTAATAGTAGTAGTAAAAGTACCAGTAGCTCCACCACGTTTGTAGTAGTGTTTACAGTAGTATTTACAGTAGTATTTGTAGTAGTAGTAGTAAAAGTACCAGTAGCTCCACCATGTTTGTAGTAGTGTTTACAATAGTATTTACAGTAGTATTTACAGTAGTATTTGTAGTAGTATTTGTAGTAGTAGTAGTAGTAAAAGTACCAGTAGCTCCACCATGTTTGTAGTAGTGTTTACAGTAGTATTTACAGTAATATTTACAGTAGTATTTGTAGTAATAGTAGTAAAAGTACCAGTAGCTCTACCATGTTTGTAGAAGTATTTACAGTAGTATTTACAGTAGTATTTACAGTAGTATTTGTAATAGTAGTAGTAAAAGTACCAGTAGCTCCACCACGTTTGTAGTAGTGTTTACAGTAGTATTTACAGTAGTATTTGTAGTAGTAGTAGTAGTAAAAGTACCAGTAGCTCCACCATGTTTGTAGTAGTGTTTACAATAGTATTTACAGTAGTATTTACAGTAGTATTTGTAGTAGTAGTAGTAAAAGTACCAGTAGCTCCACCATGTTTGTAGTAGTGTTTACAGTAGTATTTGTAGTAGTAGTAGTAAAAGTACCAGTAGCTCCACCATGTTTGTAGCAGTGTTTACAGTAGTATTTACAGTAGTATTTGTGGTAGTAGTAGTAAAAGAACCAGTAGCTCCACCATGTTTGTAGTAGTGTTTACAGTAGTATTTACAGTAGTATTTGTAGTAGTAGCAGTAAAAGTACCAGTAGCTCCACCATGTTTGTAGTAGTATTTACAGTAGTATTTGTGGTAGTAGTAGTAAAAGAACCAGTAGCTCCACCATGTTTGTAGTAGTGTTTACAGTAGTATTTACAGCAGTATTAGTAGTAGTAGTAGTAAAAGTACCAGTAGCTCCACCATGTTTGTAGTAGTGATTACAGTAGTATTTACAGTAGTATTTGTAGTAGTAGTAGTAAAAGTACCAGTAGCTCCACCATGTTTGTAGTAGTGTTTACAGTAGCATTTACAGTAGTATTTGTAGTAGTATTTGTAGTAGTAGTAGTAAAAGTACCAGTAGCTCCACCACGTTTGTAGTAGTGTTTACAGTAGTATTTACAGTAGTATTTGTAGTAGTAGTAGTAAAAGTACCAGTAGCTCCACCATGTTTGTAGTAGTGTTTACAGTAGTATTTACAGTAGTATTTACAGTATTATTTGTAATAGTAGTAGTAAAAGTACCAGTAGCTCCACCACGTTTGTAGTAGTGTTTACAGTAGTATTTACAGTAGTATTTGTAGTAGTAGTAGTAAAAGTACCAGTAGCTCCACCATGTTTGTAGTAGTGTTTACAATAGTATTTACAGTAGTATTTACAGTAGTATTTGTAGTAGTATTTGTAGTAGTAGTAGTAGTAAAAGTACCAGTAGCTCCACCATGTTTGTAGTAGTGTTTACAGTAGTATTTACAGTAATATTTACAGTAGTATTTGTAGTAATAGTAGTAAAAGTACCAGTAGCTCTACCATGTTTGTAGAAGTATTTACAGTAGTATTTACAGTAGTATTTACAGTAGTATTTGTAATAGTAGTAGTAAAAGTACCAGTAGCTCCACCACGTTTGTAGTAGTGTTTACAGTAGTATTTACAGTAGTATTTGTAGTAGTAGTAGTAGTAAAAGTACCAGTAGCTCCACCATGTTTGTAGTAGTGTTTACAATAGTATTTACAGTAGTATTTACAGTAGTATTTGTAGTAGTAGTAGTAAAAGTACCAGTAGCTCCACCATGTTTGTAGTAGTGTTTACAGTAGTATTTGTAGTAGTAGTAGTAAAAGTACCAGTAGCTCCACCATGTTTGTATTAGTGTTTACAGTAGTATTTACAGTAGTATTTGTAGTAGTAGTAGTAAAAGTACCAGTAGCTCCACCATGTTTGTAGTAGTGTTTACAGTAGTATTTACAGTAGTATTTGTAGTAGTAGTAGTAAAAGTATCATTAGCTCCACCATGTTTGTAGTAGTGTTTACAGTAGTATTTACAGTAGTATTTGTAGTAGTAGTAGTAAAAGTACCAGTAGCTCCACCATGTTTGTAGTAGTGTTTACAGTAGTATTTACAGTAGTATTTGTAGTAGTAGTAGTAAAAGTACCAGTAGCTCCACCATGTTTGTAGTAGTGTTTACAGTAGTATTTACAGTAGTATTTGTAGTAGTAGCAGTAAAAGTACCAGTAGCTCCACCATGTTTGTAGTAGTATTTACAGTAGTATTTGTGGTAGTAGTAGTAAAAGAACCAGTAGCTCCACCATGTTTGTAGTAGTGTTTACAGTAGTATTTACAGCAGTATTAGTAGTAGTAGTAGTAAAAGTACCAGTAGCTCCACCATGTTTGTAGTAGTGATTACAGTAGTATTTACAGTAGTATTTGTAGTAGTAGTAGTAAAAGTACCAGTAGCTCCACCATGTTTGTAGTAGTGTTTACAGTAGCATTTACAGTAGTATTTGTAGTAGTATTTGTAGTAGTAGTAGTAAAAGTACCAGTAGCTCCACCACGTTTGTAGTAGTGTTTACAGTAGTATTTACAGTAGTATTTGTAGTAGTAGTAGTAAAAGTACCAGTAGCTCCACCATGTTTGTAGTAGTGTTTACAGTAGTATTTACAGTAGTATTTGTAGTAGTAGTAGTAAAAGTACCAGTAGCTCCACCATGTTTGTAGTAGTGTTTACAATAGTATTTACAGTAGTATTTACAGTAGTATTTGTAGTAGTATTTGTAGTAGTAGTAGTAGTAAAAGTACCAGTAGCTCCACCATGTTTGTAGTAGTGTTTACAGTAGTATTTACAGTAATATTTACAGTAGTATTTGTAGTAATAGTAGTAAAAGTACCAGTAGCTCTACCATGTTTGTAGAAGTATTTACAGTAGTATTTACAGTAGTATTTACAGTAGTATTTGTAATAGTAGTAGTAAAAGTACCAGTAGCTCCACCACGTTTGTAGTAGTGTTTACAGTAGTATTTACAGTAGTATTTGTAGTAGTAGTAGTAAAAGTACCAGTAGCTCCACCATGTTTGTAGTAGTGTTTACAATAGTATTTACAGTAGTATTTACAGTAGTATTTGTAGTAGTATTTGTAGTAGTAGTAGTAAAAGTACCAGTAGCTCCACCATGTTTGTAGTAGTGTTTACAGTAGTATTTACAGTAGTATTTGTAGTAGTAGTAGTAGTAAAAGTACCAGTAGCTCCACCATGTTTGTAGTAGTGTTTACAGTAGTATTTACAGTAGTATTTGTAGTAGTAGTAGTAGTAAAAGTACCAGTAGCTCCACCATGTTTGTAGTAGTGTTTACAGTAGTATTTACAGTAGTATTTGTAGTAGTAGTAGTAAAAGTACCAGTAGCTCCACCATGTTTGTAGTAGTGTTTACAGTAGTATTTACAGTAGTATTTGTAGAAGTAGTAGTAAAAGTACCAGTAGCTCCACCATGTTTGTAGCAGTGTTTACAGTAGTATTTACAGTAGTATTTGTGGTAGTAGTAGTAAAAGAACCAGTAGCTCCACCATGTTTGTAGTAGTGTTTACAGTAGTATTTACAGTAGTATTTGTAGTAGTAGCAGTAAAAGTACCAGTAGCTCCACCATGTTTGTAGTAGTATTTACAGTAGTATTTGTGGTAGTAGTAGTAAAAGAACCAGTAGCTCCACCATGTTTGTAGTAGTGTTTACAGTAGTATTTACAGCAGTATTAGTAGTAGTAGTAGTAAAAGTACCAGTAGCTCCACCATGTTTGTAGTAGTGATTACAGTAGTATTTACAGTAGTATTTGTAGTAGTAGTAGTAAAAGTACCAGTAGCTCCACCATGTTTGTAGTAGTGTTTACAGTAGCATTTACAGTAGTATTTGTAGTAGTATTTGTAGTAGTAGTAGTAAAAGTACCAGTAGCTCCACCACGTTTGTAGTAGTGTTTACAGTAGTATTTACAGTAGTATTTGTAGTAGTAGTAGTAAAAGTACCAGTAGCTCCACCATGTTTGTAGTAGTGTTTACAGTAGTATTTACAGTAGTATTTACAGTATTATTTGTAATAGTAGTAGTAAAAGTACCAGTAGCTCCACCACGTTTGTAGTAGTGTTTACAGTAGTATTTACAGTAGTATTTGTAGTAGTAGTAGTAAAAGTACCAGTAGCTCCACCATGTTTGTAGTAGTGTTTACAATAGTATTTACAGTAGTATTTACAGTAGTATTTGTAGTAGTATTTGTAGTAGTAGTAGTAGTAAAAGTACCAGTAGCTCCACCATGTTTGTAGTAGTGTTTACAGTAGTATTTACAGTAATATTTACAGTAGTATTTGTAGTAATAGTAGTAAAAGTACCAGTAGCTCTACCATGTTTGTAGAAGTATTTACAGTAGTATTTACAGTAGTATTTACAGTAGTATTTGTAATAGTAGTAGTAAAAGTACCAGTAGCTCCACCACGTTTGTAGTAGTGTTTACAGTAGTATTTACAGTAGTATTTGTAGTAGTAGTAGTAGTAAAAGTACCAGTAGCTCCACCATGTTTGTAGTAGTGTTTACAATAGTATTTACAGTAGTATTTACAGTAGTATTTGTAGTAGTAGTAGTAAAAGTACCAGTAGCTCCATCATGTTTGTAGTTGTGTTTACAGTAGTATTTACAGTAGTATTTACAGTATTATTTGTAATAGTAGTAGTAAAAGTACCAGTAGCTCCATCATGTTTGTAGTTGTGTTTACAGTAGTATTTACAGTAGTATTTACAGTATTATTTGTGGTAGTAGTAGTAAAAGTACCAGTAGCTCCATCATGTTTGTAGTTGTGTTTACAGTAGTATTTACAGTAGTATTTACAGTATTATTTGTAATAGTAGTAGTAAAAGTACCAGTAGCTCCACCACGTTTGTAGTAGTGTTTACAGTAGTATTTACAGTAGTATTTGTAGTAGTAGTAGTAAAAGTACCAGTAGCTCCACCATGTTTGTAGTAGTGTTTACAATAGTATTTACAGTAGTATTTACAGTAGTATTTGTAGTAGTATTTGTAGTAGTAGTAGTAGTAAAAGTACCAGTAGCTCCACCATGTTTGTAGTAGTGTTTACAGTAGTATTTACAGTAATATTTACAGTAGTATTTGTAGTAATAGTAGTAAAAGTACCAGTAGCTCTACCATGTTTGTAGAAGTATTTACAGTAGTATTTACAGTAGTATTTACAGTAGTATTTGTAATAGTAGTAGTAAAAGTACCAGTAGCTCCACCACGTTTGTAGTAGTGTTTACAGTAGTATTTACAGTAGTATTTGTAGTAGTAGTAGTAAAAGTACCAGTAGCTCCACCATGTTTGTAGTAGTGTTTACAATAGTATTTACAGTAGTATTTACAGTAGTATTTGTAGTAGTATTTGTAGTAGTAGTAGTAAAAGTACCAGTAGCTCCACCATGTTTGTAGTAGTGTTTACAATAGTATTTACAGTAGTATTTACAGTAGTATTTGTAGTAGTATTTGTAGTAGTAGTAGTAAAAGTACCAGTCGCTCTACCATGTTTTTTAGTAGTGTTTACAGTAGTATAAACAGTAGTATTTGTAGTAGTAGTAGTAGTAGTAAAAGTACCTGTAGCTCCACCATGTTTGTAGTAGTGTTTACAGTAGTATTTACAGCAGTATTAGTAGTGGTAGTAGTAAAAGTACCAGTAGCTCCACCATGTTTGTAGTAGTGCTTACAGTAGTATTTACAGTAGTATTTGTAGTAGTAGTAGTAAAAGTACCAGTAGCTCCACCATGTTTGTAGTAGTGTTTACAGTAGTATTTGTAGTAGTAGTAGTAAAAGTACCAGTAGCTCCACCATGTTTGTAGTAGTGTTTACAGTAGTATTTACAGTAGTATTTGTAGTAGTAGTAGTAAAAGTACCAGTAGCTCCACCATGTTTGTAGTAGTGTTTACAGTAGCATTTACAGTAGTATTTGTAGTAGTAGTAGTAAAAGAACCAGTAGCTCCACCATGTTTTTAGTAGTGTTTACAGTAGTATTTACAGTAGTATTTGTAGTAGTAGTAGTAAAAGTACCTGTAGCTCCACCATGTTTGTATTAGTGTTTACAGTAGTATTTACAGTAGTATTTGTAGTAGTAGTAGTAAAAGTACCAGTAGCTCCACCATGTTTGTTGTATTAGTGTTTACAGTAGCATTTACAGTAGTATTTGTAGTAGTAGTAGTAAAAGTACCAGTAGCTCCACCATGTTTGTAGTAGTGTTTACAATAGTATTTACAGTAGTATTTACAGTAGTATTTGTAGTAGTATTTGTAGTAGTAGTAGTAAAAGTACCAGTAGCTCCACCATGTTTGTAGTAGTGTTTACAATAGTATTTACAGTAGTATTTACAGTAGTATTTGTAGTAGTATTTGTAGTAGTAGTAGTAAAAGTACCAGTAGCTCTACCATGTTTTTTAGTAGTGTTTACAGTAGTATAAACAGTAGTATTTGTAGTAGTAGTAGTAGTAGTAAAAGTACCTGTAGCTCCACCATGTTTGTAGTAGTGTTTACAGTAGTATTTACAGCAGTATTAGTAGTGGTAGTAGTAAAAGTACCAGTAGCTCCACCATGTTTGTAGTAGTGCTTACAGTAGTATTTACAGTAGTATTTGTAGTAGTAGTAGTAAAAGTACCAGTAGCTCCACCATGTTTGTAGTAGTGTTTACAGTAGTATTTGTAGTAGTAGTAGTAAAAGTACCAGTAGCTCCACCATGTTTGTAGTAGTGTTTACAGTAGTATTTACAGTAGTATTTGTAGTAGTAGTAGTAAAAGTACCAGTAGCTCCACCATGTTTGTAGTAGTGTTTACAGTAGCATTTACAGTAGTATTTGTAGTAGTAGTAGTAAAAGAACCAGTAGCTCCACCATGTTTTTAGTAGTGTTTACAGTAGTATTTACAGTAGTATTTGTAGTAGTAGTAGTAAAAGTATCAGTTGCTCCACCATTTTATTAGTAGTGTTTACAGTAGTATTTACAGTAGTATTTGTAGTAGTAGTAGTAAAAGTACCAGTAGCTCCACCATGTTTGTAGTAGTGTTTACAGTAGTATTTACAGTAGTATTTGTAGTAGTAGTAGTAAAAGTACCAGTAGCTCCACCATGTTTGTAGTAGTGTTTACAGTAGTATTTACAGTAGTATTTGTAGTAGTAGTAGTAGTAAAAGTACCAGTAGCTCCACCATGTTTGTAGTAGTGTTTACAATAGTATTTACAGTAGTATTTACAGTAGTATTTGTAGTAGTATTTGTAGTAGTAGTAGTAAAAGTACCAGTAGCTCCACCATGTTTGTAGTAGTGTTTACAGTAGTATTTACAGTAGTATTTGTAGTAGTAGTAGTAAAAGTACCAGTAGCTCCACCATGTTTGTAGTAGTGTTTACAGTAGTATTTACAGTAGTATTTGTAGTAGTAGTAGTAAAAGTACCAGTAGCTCCACCATGTTTGTAGTAGTGTTTACAGTAGTATTTACAGTAGTATTTGTAGTAGTAGTAGTAGTAAAAGTACCAGTAGCTCCACCATGTTTGTAGTAGTGTTTACAATAGTATTTACAGTAGTATTTACAGTAGTATTTGTAGTAGTATTTGTAGTAGTAGTAGTAAAAGTACCAGTAGCTCCACCATGTTTGTAGTAGTGTTTACAATAGTATTTACAGTAGTATTTACAGTAGTATTTGTAGTAGTATTTGTAGTAGTAGTAGTAAAAGTACCAGTAGCTCTACCATGTTTTTTAGTAGTGTTTACAGTAGTATAAACAGTAGTATTTTTAGTAGTAGTAGTAGTAGTAAAAGTACCTGTAGCTCCACCATGTTTGTAGTAGTGTTTACAGTAGTATTTACAGCAGTATTAGTAGTGGTAGTAGTAAAAGTACCAGTAGCTCCACCATGTTTGTAGTAGTGCTTACAGTAGTATTTACAGTAGTATTTGTAGTAGTAGTAGTAAAAGTACCAGTAGCTCCACCATGTTTTCAGTAGTGTTTACAGTAGTATTTACATTAGTATTTGTAGTAGTAGTAGTAAAAGTATCAGTAGCTCCACCATGTTTGTAGTAGTGTTTACAGTAGTATTTACAGTAGTATTTGTAGTAGTAGTAGTAAAAGTACCAGTAGCTCCACCATGTTTGTAGTAGTGTTTACAGTAGTATTTACAGTAGTATTTGTAGTAGTAGTAGTAAAAGTACCAGTAGCTCCACCATGTTTGTACTAGTGTTTACAGTAGCATTTACAGTAGTATTTGTAGTAGTATTTGTAGTAGTAGTAGTAAAAGTACCAGTAGCTCCACCATGTTTGTAGTAGTGTTTACAGTAGTATTTACAGTAGTATTTGTAGTAGTAGTAGTATAAGTACCAGTAGCTCCACCATGTTTGTAGACGTGTTTACAGTAGTATTTACAGTAGTATTTGTAGTAGTAGTAGTAAAAGTACCAGTAGCTCAACCATGTTTGTAGTAGTGTTTACAGTAGCATTTACAGTAGTATTTGTAGTAGTAGTAGTAAAAGTACCAGTAGCTCCACCATGTTTGTAGTAGTGTTTACAGTATTTTTTACAGTAGTATTTGTAGTAGTAGTAGTAAAAGTACCAGTAGCTCCACCATGTTTGTAGTAGTGTTTACAGAAGTATTTACAAAAGTATTTGTAGTAGTAGTAGTAAAAGTACCAGTAGCTCCACCATGTTTGTAGTAGTGTTTACAGTAGTATTTGTAGTAGTAGTAGTAAAAGTACCAGTAGCTCCACCATGTTTGTAGTAGTGTTTACAGTAGCATTTACAGTAGTATTTGTAGTAGTATTTGTAGTAGTAGTAGTAAAAGTACCAGTAGCTCCACCATTTTTGTAGTAGTGTTTACAGTTGTATTTACAGTAGTATTTGTAGTAGTAGTAGTAAAAGTACCAGTGGCTCCACCATGTTTGTAGTAGTGTTTACAGTAGTATTTACAGTAGTATTTGTAGTAGTAGTAGTAAAAGTACCAGTAGCTCCACCATGTTTGTAGTAGTGTTTACAGTTGTATTTACAGTAGTATTTGTAGTAGTAGTAGTAAAAGTACCAGTAGCTCCACCATGTTTGTAGTAGTGTTTACAGTAGTATTTACAGTAGTATTTGTAGTAGTAGTAGTAAAAGTATCATTAGCTCCACCATGTTTGTAGTAGTGTTTACAGTAGTATTTACAGTAGTATTTGTAGTAGTAGTAGTAAAAGTACCAGTAGCTCCACCATGTTTGTAGTAGTGTTTACAGTAGTATTTACAGCAGTTTTAGTAGTGGTAGTAGTAAAAGTACCAGTAGCTCCACCATGTTTGTAGAAGTGCTTACAGTAGTATTTGTAGTAGTAGTAGTAAAAGTACCAGTAGCTCCACCATGTTTGTAGTAGTGTTTACAGTAGTATTTGTAGTAGTAGTAGTAAAAGTACCAGTAGCTCCACCATGTTTGTAGTAGTGTTTACAGTAGTATTTACAGTAGTATTTGTAGTAGTAGTAGTAAAAGTACCAGTAGCTCCACCATGTTTGTAGTAGTGTTTACAGTAGCATTTACAGTAGTATTTGTAGTAGTAGTAGTAAAAGTACCAGTAGCTCCACCATTTTTGTAGTAGTGTTTACAGTTGTATTTACAGTAGTATTTGTAGTAGTAGTAGTAAAAGTACCAGTGGCTCCACCATGTTTGTAGTAGTGTTTACAGTAGTATTTACAGTAGTATTTGTAGTAGTAGTAGTAAAAGTACCAGTAGCTCCACCATGTTTGTAGTAGTGTTTACAGTTGTATTTACAGTAGTATTTGTAGTAGTAGTAGTAAAAGTACCAGTAGCTCCACCATGTTTGTAGTAGTGTTTACAGTAGTATTTACAGTAGTATTTGTAGTAGTAGTAGTAAAAGTATCATTAGCTCCACCATGTTTGTAGTAGTGTTTACAGTAGTATTTACAGTAGTATTTGTAGTAGTAGTAGTAAAAGTACCAGTAGCTCCACCATGTTTGTAGTAGTGTTTACAGTAGTATTTACAGCAGTTTTAGTAGTGGTAGTAGTAAAAGTACCAGTAGCTCCACCATGTTTGTAGTAGTGCTTACAGTAGTATTTGTAGTAGTAGTAGTAAAAGTACCAGTAGCTCCACCATGTTTGTAGTAGTGTTTACAGTAGTATTTGTAGTAGTAGTAGTAAAAGTACCAGTAGCTCCACCATGTTTGTAGTAGTGTTTACAGTAGTATTTACAGTAGTATTTGTAGTAGTAGTAGTAAAAGTACCAGTAGCTCCACCATGTTTGTAGTAGTGTTTACAGTAGCATTTACAGTAGTATTTGTAGTAGTAGTAGTAAAAGAACCAGTAGCTCCACCATGTTTTTAGTAGTGTTTACAGTAGTATTTACAGTAGTATTTGTAGTAGTAGTAGTAAAAGTATCAGTTGCTCCACCATGTTTGTAGTAGTGTTTACAGTAGTATTTACAGTAGTATTTGTAGTAGTAGTAGTAAAAGTACCAGTAGCTCCACCATGTTTGTAGTAGTGTTTACAGTAGTATTTACAGTAGTATTTGTAGTAGTAGTAGTAAAAGTACCAGTAGCTCCACCATGTTTGTAGTAGTGTTTACAGTAGTATTTACAGTAGTATTTGTAGTAGTAGTAGTAGTAAAAGTACCAGTAGCTCCACCATGTTTGTAGTAGTGTTTACAATAGTATTTACAGTAGTATTTACAGTAGTATTTGTAGTAGTATTTGTAGTAGTAGTAGTAAAAGTACCAGTAGCTCCACCATGTTTGTAGTAGTGTTTACAATAGTATTTACAGTAGTATTTACAGTAGTATTTGTAGTAGTATTTGTAGTAGTAGTAGTAAAAGTACCAGTAGCTCTACCATGTTTTTTAGTAGTGTTTACAGTAGTATTTACAGTAGTATTTGTAGTAGTAGTAGTAGTAGTAAAAGTACCTGTAGCTCCACCATGTTTGTAGTAGTGTTTACAGTAGTATTTACAGCAGTATTAGTAGTGGTAGTAGTAAAAGTACCAGTAGCTCCACCATGTTTGTAGTAGTGCTTACAGTAGTATTTACAGTAGTATTTGTAGTAGTAGTAGTAAAGGTACCAGTAGCTCCACCATGTTTTTAGTAGTGTTTACAGTAGTATTTACAGTAGTATTTGTAGTAGTAGTAGTAAAAGTACCAGTAGCTCCACCATGTTTGTAGTAGTGTTTACGGTAGTATTTACAGTAGTATTTGTAGTAGTAGTAGTAAAAGTACCAGTAGCTCCACCATGTTTGTAATAGTGTTTACGGTAGTATTTACAGTAGTATTTGTAGTAGTAGTAGTAAAAGTACCAGTAGCTCCACCATGTTTGTACTAGTGTTTACAGTAGCATTTACAGTAGTATTTGTAGTAGTATTTGTAGTAGTAGTAGTAAAAGTACCAGTAGCTCCACCATGTTTGTAGTAGTGTTTACAGTAGTATTTACAGTAGTATTTGTAGTAGTAGTAGTATAAGTACCAGTAGCTCCACCATGTTTGTAGAAGTGTTTACAGTAGTATTTACAGTAGTATTTGTAGTAGTAGTAGTAAAAGTACCAGTAGCTCCACCATGTTTGTAGTAGTGTTTACAGTAGCATTTACAGTAGTATTTGTAGTAGTAGTAGTAAAAGTACCAGTAGCTCCACCATGTTTGTAGTAGTGTTTACAGTATTTTTTACAGTAGTATTTGTAGTAGTAGTAGTAAAAGTACCAGTAGCTCCACCATGTTTGTAGTAGTGTTTACAGAAGTATTTACAAAAGTATTTGTAGTAGTAGTAGTAAAAGTACCAGTAGCTCCACCATGTTTGTAGTAGTGTTTACAGTAGTATTTGTAGTAGTAGTAGTAAAAGTACCAGTAGCTCCACCATGTTTGTATTAGTGTTTACAGTAGTATTTACAGTAGTATTTGTAGTAGTAGTAGTAAAAGTACCAGTAGCTCCACCATGTTTGTAGTAGTGTTTACAGTAGCATTTACAGTAGTATTTGTAGTAGTATTTGTAGTAGTAGTAGTAAAAGTACCAGTAGCTCCACCATTTTTGTAGTAGTGTTTACAGTTGTATTTACAGTAGTATTTGTAGTAGTAGTAGTAAAAGTACCAGTGGCTCCACCATGTTTGTAGTAGTGTTTACAGTAGTATTTACAGTAGTATTTGTAGTAGTAGTAGTAAAAGTACCAGTAGCTCCACCATGTTTGTAGTAGTGTTTACAGTTGTATTTACAGTAGTATTTGTAGTAGTAGTAGTAAAAGTACCAGTAGCTCCAACATGTTTGTAGTAGTGTTTACAGTAGTATTTACAGTAGTATTTGTAGTAGTAGTAGTAAAAGTATCATTAGCTCCACCATGTTTGTAGTAGTGTTTACAGTAGTATTTACAGTAGTATTTGTAGTAGTAGTAGTAAAAGTACCAGTAGCTCCACCATGTTTGTAGTAGTGTTTACAGTAGTATTTACAGTAGTATTTGTAGTAGTAGTAGTAGTAAAAGTACCAGTAGCTCCACCATGTTTGTAGTAGTGTTTACAGTAGTATTTACAGTAGTATTTGTAGTAGTAGTAGTAAAAGTACCAGTAGCTCCACCATGTTTGTAGTAGTGTTTACAGTAGTATTTACAGTAGTATTTGTAGTAGTAGTAGTAAAAGTACCAGTAGCTCCACCATGTTTGTAGTAGTGTTTACAGTAGTATTTACAGTAGTATTTGTAGAAGTAGTAGTAAAAGTACCAGTAGCTCCACCATGTTTGTAGCAGTGTTTACAGTAGTATTTACAGTAGTATTTGTGGTAGTAGTAGTAAAAGAACCAGTAGCTCCACCATGTTTGTAGTAGTGTTTACAGTAGTATTTACAGTAGTATTTGTAGTAGTAGCAGTAAAAGTACCAGTAGCTCCACCATGTTTGTAGTAGTATTTACAGTAGTATTTACAGCAGTATTAGTAGTAGTAGTAGTAAAAGTACCAGTAGCTCCACCATGTTTGTAGTAGTGTTTACAGTAGTATTTACAGTAGTATTTGTAGAAGTAGTAGTAAAAGTACCAGTAGCTCCACCATGTTTGTAGCAGTGTTTAGAGTAGTATTTACAGTAGTATTTGTGGTAGTAGTAGTAAAAGAACCAGTAGCTCCACCATGTTTGTAGTAGTGTTTACAGTAGTATTTACAGTAGTATTTGTAGTAGTAGTAATAAAAGTACCAGTAGCTCCACCATGTTTCTAGTAGTGTTTACAGTAGTATTTACAGTAGTATTTGTAGTAGTAGTAGTAAAAGTACCAGTAGCTCCACCATGTTTGTAGTAGTGTTTACAGTAGTATTTACAGTAGTATTTGTGGTAGTAGTAGTAAAAGTATCAGTAGCTCCATCATGTTTGTAGTAGTGTTTACAGTAGTATTTACAGTAGTATTTGTAGTAATAGTAGTAAAAGTACCAGTAGCTCTACCATGTTTGTAGAAGTATTTACAGTAGTATTTACAGTAGTATTTACAGTAGTATTTGTAATAGTAGTAGTAAAAGTACCAGTAGCTCCACCACGTTTGTAGTAGTGTTTACAGTAGTATTTACAGTAGTATTTGTAGTAGTAGTAGTAAAAGTACCAGTAGCTCCACCATGTTTGTAGTAGTGTTTACAATAGTATTTACAGTAGTATTTACAGTAGTATTTGTAGTAGTATTTGTAGTAGTAGTAGTAAAAGTACCAGTAGCTCTACCATGTTTTTTAGTAGTGTTTACAGTAGTATTTACAGTAGTATTTGTAGTAGTAGTAGTAGTAGTAAAAGTACCTGTAGCTCCACCATGTTTGTAGTAGTGTTTACAGTAGTATTTACAGCAGTATTAGTAGTGGTAGTAGTAAAAGTACCAGTAGCTCCACCATGTTTGTAGTAGTGCTTACAGTAGTATTTACAGTAGTATTTGTAGTAGTAGTAGTAAAAGTACCAGTAGCTCCACCATGTTTGTAGTAGTGTTTACAGTAGTATTTGTAGTAGTAGTAGTAAAAGTACCAGTAGCTCCACCATGTTTGTATTAGTGTTTACAGTAGTATTTACAGTAGTATTTGTAGTAGTAGTAGTAAAAGTACCAGTAGCTCCACCATGTTTGTATTAGTGTTTACAGTAGCATTTACAGTAGTATTTGTAGTAGTAGTAGTAAAAGTACCAGTAGCTCCACCATGTTTGTAGTAGTGTTTACAGTAGTATTTACAGTAGTATTTGTAGTAGTAGTAGTAAAAGTACCAGTGGCTCCACCATGTTTGTAGTAGTGTTTACAGTAGTATTTACAGTAGTATTTGTAGTAGTAGTAGTAAAAGTACCAGTAGCTCCACCATGTTTGTAGTAGTATTTACAGTAGTATTTACAGTAGTATTTGTAGTAGTAGTAGTAAAAGAACCAGTAGCTCCACCATGTTTGTAGTAGTGTTTACAGTAGTATTTACAGTAGTATTTGTAGTAGTAGTAGTAGTAAAAGTACCAGTAGCTCCACCATGTTTTTAGTAGTGTTTACAGTAGTATTTACATTAGTATTTGTAGTAGTAGTAGTAAAAGTATCAGTAGCTCCACCATGTTTGTAGTAGTGTTTACAGTAGTATTTACAGTAGTATTTGTAGTAGTAGTAGTAAAAGTACCAGTAGCTCCACCATGTTTGTAGTAGTGTTTACGGTAGTATTTACAGTAGTATTTGTAGTAGTAGTAGTAAAAGTACCAGTAGCTCCACCATGTTTGTAGTAGTGTTTACGGTAGTATTTACAGTAGTATTTGTAGTAGTAGTAGTAAAAGTACCAGTAGCTCCACCATGTTTGTACTAGTGTTTACAGTAGCATTTACAGTAGTATTTGTAGTAGTATTTGTAGTAGTAGTAGTAAAAGTACCAGTAGCTCCACCATGTTTGTAGTAGTGTTTACAGTAGTATTTACAGTAGTATTTGTAGTAGTAGTAGTATAAGTACCAGTAGCTCCACCATGTTTGTAGAAGTGTTTACAGTAGTATTTACAGTAGTATTTGTAGTAGTAGTAGTAAAAGTACCAGTAGCTCCACCATGTTTGTAGTAGTGTTTACAGTAGCATTTACAGTAGTATTTGTAGTAGTATTTGTAGTAGTAGTAGTAAAAGTACCAGTAGCTCCACCATGTTTGTAGTAGTGTTTACAGTATTTTTTACAGTAGTATTTGTAGTAGTAGTAGTAAAAGTACCAGTAGCTCCACCATGTTTGTAGTAGTGTTTACAGAAGTATTTACAAAAGTATTTGTAGTAGTAGTAGTAAAAGTACCAGTAGCTCCACCATGTTTGTAGTAGTGTTTACAGTAGTATTTATAGTAGTAGTAGTAAAAGTACCAGTAGCTCCACCATGTTTGTATTAGTGTTTACAGTAGTATTTACAGTAGTCTTTGTAGTAGTAGTAGTAAAAGTACCAGTAGCTCCACCATGTTTGTAGTAGTGTTTACAGTAGTATTTACAGTAGTATCTGTAGTAGTAGTAGTAAAAGTATCATTAGCTCCACCATGTTTGTAGTAGTGTTTACAGTAGTATTTACAGTAGTATTTGTAGTAGTAGTAGTAAAAGTACCAGTAGCTCCACCATGTTTGTAGTAGTGTTTACAGTAGTATTTACAGTAGTATTTGTAGTAGTAGTAGTAGTAAAAGTACCAGTAGCTCCACCATGTTTGTAGTAGTGTTTACAGTAGTATTTACAGTAGTATTTGTAGTAGTAGTAGTAAAAGTACCAGTAGCTCCACCATGTTTGTAGTAGTGTTTACAGTAGTATTTACAGTAGTATTTGTAGAAGTAGTAGTAAAAGTACCAGTAGCTCCACCATGTTTGTAGCAGTGTTTACAGTAGTATTTACAGTAGTATTTGTGGTAGTAGTAGTAAAAGAACCAGTAGCTCCACCATGTTTGTAGTAGTGTTTACAGTAGTATTTACAGTAGTATTTGTAGTAGTAGCAGTAAAAGTACCAGTAGCTCCACCATGTTTGTAGTAGTATTTACAGTAGTATTTGTGGTAGTAGTAGTAAAAGAACCAGTAGCTCCACCATGTTTGTAGTAGTGTTTACAGTAGTATTTACAGCAGTATTAGTAGTAGTAGTAGTAAAAGTACCAGTAGCTCCACCATGTTTGTAGTAGTGATTACAGTAGTATTTACAGTAGTATTTGTAGTAGTAGTAGTAAAAGTACCAGTAGCTCCACCATGTTTGTAGTAGTGTTTACAGTAGCATTTACAGTAGTATTTGTAGTAGTATTTGTAGTAGTAGTAGTAAAAGTACCAGTAGCTCCACCACGTTTGTAGTAGTGTTTACAGTAGTATTTACAGTAGTATTTGTAGTAGTACTAGTAAAAGTACCAGTAGCTCCACCATGTTTGTAGTAGTGTTTACAGTAGTATTTACAGTAGTATTTGTGGTAGTAGTAGTAAAAGTACCAGTAGCTCCATCATGTTTGCAGTTGTGTTTACAGTAGTATTTACAGTAGTATTTACAGTAGTATTTGTAATAGTAGTAGTAAAAGTACCAGTAGCTCCACCACGTTTGTAGTAGTGTTTACAGTAGTATTTACAGTAGTATTTGTAGTAGTAGTAGTAAAAGTACCAGTAGCTCCACCATGTTTGTAGTAGTGTTTACAATAGTATTTACAGTAGTATTTACAGTAGTATTTGTAGTAGTATTTGTAGTAGTAGTAGTAGTAAAAGTACCAGTAGCTCCACCATGTTTGTAGTAGTGTTTACAGTAGTATTTACAGTAATATTTACAGTAGTATTTGTAGTAATAGTAGTAAAAGTACCAGTAGCTCTACCATGTTTGTAGAAGTATTTACAGTAGTATTTACAGTAGTATTTACAGTAGTATTTGTAATAGTAGTAGTAAAAGTACCAGTAGCTCCACCACGTTTGTAGTAGTGTTTACAGTAGTATTTACAGTAGTATTTGTAGTAGTAGTAGTAAAAGTACCAGTAGCTCCACCATGTTTGTAGTAGTGTTTACAATAGTATTTACAGTATTATTTACAGTAGCATTTGTAGTAGTATTTGTAGTAGTAGTAGTAAAAGTACCAGTAGCTCCACCATGTTTGTAGTAGTGTTTACAATAGTATTTACAGTAGTATTTACAGTAGTATTTGTAGTAGTATTTGTTGTAGTAGTAGTAAAAGTACCAGTAGCTCTACCATGTTTCTAGTAGTGTTTACAGTAGTATTTACAGTAGTATTTGTAGTAGTAGTAGTAAAAGTATCAGTAGCTCCATCATGTTTGTAGTAGTGTTTACAGTAGTATTTACAGTAGTATTTGTAGTAGTAGTAGTAAAAGTATCAGTAGCTCCACCATGTTTGTAGTAGTGTTTACAGTAGTATTTACAGTAGTATTTGTAGTAGTAGTAGTAGTAAAAGTACCAGTAGCTCCACCATGTTTGTAGTAGTGTTTACGGTAGTATTTACAGTAGTATTTGTAGTAGTAGTAGTAAAAGTACCAGTAGCTCCACCATGTTTGTAGTAGTGTTTACGGTAGTATTTACAGTAGTATTTGTAGTAGTAGTAGTAAAAGTACCAGTAGCTCCACCATGTTTGTACTAGTGTTTACAGTAGCATTTACAGTAGTATTTGTAGTAGTATTTGTAGTAGTAGTAGTAAAAGTACCAGTAGCTCCACCATGTTTGTAGTAGTGTTTACAGTAGTATTTACAGTAGTATTTGTAGTAGTAGTAGTATAAGTACCAGTAGCTCCACCATGTTTGTAGAAGTGTTTACAGTAGTATTTACAGTAGTATTTGTAGTAGTAGTAGTAAAAGTACCAGTAGCTCCACCATGTTTGTAGTAGTGTTTACAGTAGCATTTACAGTAGTATTTGTAGTAGTATTTGTAGTAGTAGTAGTAAAAGTACCAGTAGCTCCACCATGTTTGTAGTAGTGTTTACAGTATTTTTTACAGTAGTATTTGTAGTAGTAGTAGTAAAAGTACCAGTAGCTCCACCATGTTTGTAGTAGTGTTTACAGAAGTATTTACAAAAGTATTTGTAGTAGTAGTAGTAAAAGTACCAGTAGCTCCACCATGTTTGTAGTAGTGTTTACAGTAGTATTTGTAGTAGTAGTAGTAAAAGTACCAGTAGCTCCACCATGTTTGTATTAGTGTTTACAGTAGTATTTACAGTAGTATTTGTAGTAGTAGTAGTAAAAGTACCAGTAGCTCCACCATGTTTGTAGTAGTGTTTACAGTAGTATTTACAGCAGTATTAGTAGTGGTAGTAGTAAAAGTACCAGTAGCTCCACCATGTTTGTAGTAGTGCTTACAGTAGTATTTACAGTAGTATTTGTAGTAGTAGTAGTAAAAGTACCAGTAGCTCCACCATGTTTGTAGTAGTGTTTACAGTAGTATTTGTAGTAGTAGTAGTAAAAGTACCAGTAGCTCCACCATGTTTGTATTAGTGTTTACAGTAGTATTTACAGTAGTATTTGTAGTAGTAGTAGTAAAAGTACCAGTAGCTCCACCATGTTTGTATTAGTGTTTACAGTAGCATTTACAGTAGTATTTGTAGTAGTAGTAGTAAAAGTACCAGTAGCTCCACCATGTTTGTAGTAGTGTTTACAGTAGTATTTACAGTAGTATTTGTAGTAGTAGTAGTAAAAGTACCAGTGGCTCCACCATGTTTGTAGTAGTGTTTACAGTAGTATTTACAGTAGTATTTGTAGTAGTAGTAGTAAAAGTACCAGTAGCTCCACCATGTTTGTAGTAGTATTTACAGTAGTATTTACAGTAGTATTTGTAGTAGTAGTAGTAAAATAACCAGTAGCTCCACCATGTTTGTAGTAGTGTTTACAGTTGTATTTACAGTAGTATTTGTAGTAGTAGTAGTAAAAGTACCAGTAGCTCCACCATGTTTGTAGTAGTGTTTACAGTAGTATTTACAGTAGTATTTGTAGTAGTAGTAGTAAAAGTATCATTAGCTCCACCATGTTTGTAGTAGTGTTTACAGTAGTATTTACAATAGTATTTGTAGTAGTAGTAGTAAAAGTACCAGTAGCTCCACCATGTTTGTAGTAGTGTTTACAGTAGTATTTACAGTAGTATTTGTAGTAGTAGTAGTAGTAAAAGTACCAGTAGCTCCACCATGTTTGTAGTAGTGTTTACAGTAGTATTTACAGTAGTATTTGTAGTAGTAGTAGTAAAAGTACCAGTAGCTCCACCATGTTTGTAGTAGTGTTTACAGTAGTATTTACAGTAGTATTTGTAGAAGTAGTAGTAAAAGTACCAGTAGCTCCACCATGTTTGTAGCAGTGTTTACAGTAGTATTTACAGTAGTATTTGTGGTAGTAGTAGTAAAAGAACCAGTAGCTCCACCATGTTTGTAGTAGTGTTTACAGTAGTATTTACAGTAGTATTTGTAGTAGTAGCAGTAAAAGTACCAGTAGCTCCACCATGTTTGTAGTAGTATTTACAGTAGTATTTACAGCAGTATTAGTAGTAGTAGTAGTAAAAGTACCAGTAGCTCCACCATGTTTGTAGTAGTGTTTACAGTAGTATTTACAGTAGTATTTGTGGTAGTAGTAGTAAAAGTACCAGTAGCTCCATCATGTTTGTAGTAGTGTTTACAGTAGTATTTACAGTAGTATTTGTAGTAATAGTAGTAAAAGTACCAGTAGCTCTACCATGTTTGTAGAAGTATTTACAGTAGTATTTACAGTAGTATTTACAGTAGTATTTGTAATAGTAGTAGTAAAAGTACCAGTAGCTCCACCACGTTTGTAGTAGTGTTTACAGTAGTATTTACAGTAGTATTTGTAGTAGTAGTAGTAGTAAAAGTACCAGTAGCTCCACCATGTTTGTAGTAGTGTTTACAATAGTATTTACAGTAGTATTTACAGTAGTATTTGTAGTAGTATTTGTAGTAGTAGTAGTAAAAGTACCAGTAGCTCCACCATGTTTGTAGTAGTGTTTACAATAGTATTTACAGTAGTATTTACAGTAGTATTTGTAGTAGTATTTGTAGTAGTAGTAGTAAAAGTACCAGTAGCTCTACCATGTTTTTTAGTAGTGTTTACAGTAGTATTTACAGTAGTATTTGTAGTAGTAGTAGTAGTAGTAAAAGTACCTGTAGCTCCACCATGTTTGTAGTAGTGTTTACAGTAGTATTTACAGCAGTATTAGTAGTGGTAGTAGTAAAAGTACCAGTAGCTCCACCATGTTTGTAGTAGTGCTTACAGTAGTATTTACAGTAGTATTTGTAGTAGTAGTAGTAAAAGTACCAGTAGCTCCACCATGTTTGTAGTAGTGTTTACAGTAGTATTTGTAGTAGTAGTAGTAAAAGTACCAGTAGCTCCACCATGTTTGTATTAGTGTTTACAGTAGTATTTACAGTAGTATTTGTAGTAGTAGTAGTAAAAGTACCAGTAGCTCCACCATGTTTGTATTAGTGTTTACAGTAGTATTTACAGTAGTATTTGTAGTAGTAGTAGTAAAAGTACCAGTAGCTCCACTATGTTTGTAGTAGTGTTTACAATAGTATTTACAGTAGTATTTACAGTAGTATTTGTAGTAGTATTTGTAGTAGTAGTAGTAAAAGTACCAGTAGCTCTACCATGTTTTTTAGTAGTGTTTACAGTAGTATTTACAGTAGTATTTGTAGTAGTAGTAGTAGTAGTAAAAGTACCTGTAGCTCCACCATGTTTGTAGTAGTGTTTACAGTAGTATTTACAGTAGTATTTGTAGTAGTAGTAGTAAAAGTACCAGTAGCTCCACCATGTTTGTAGTAGTGTTTACAGTAGTATTTGTAGTAGTAGTAGTAAAAGTACCAGTAGCTCCACCATGTTTGTATTAGTGTTTACAGTAGTATTAAACAGTAGTATTTGTAGTAGTAGTAGTAAAAGTACCAGTAGCTCCACCATGTTTGTATTAGTGTTTACAGTAGCATTTACAGTAGTATTTGTAGTAGTAGTAGTAAAAGTACCAGTAGCTCCACCATGTTTGTAGTAGTGTTTACAGTAGTATTTACAGTAGTATTTGTAGTAGTAGTAGTAAAAGTACCAGTGGCTCCACCATGTTTATAGTAGTGTTTACAGTAGTATTTACAGTAGTATTTGTAGTAGTAGTAGTAAAAGTACCAGTAGCTCCACCATGTTTGTAGTAGTATTTACAGTAGTATTTACAGTAGTATTTGTAGTAGTAGTAGTAAAAGAACCAGTAGCTCCACCATGTTTGTAGTAGTGTTTACGGTGGTATTTACAGTAGTATTTGTAGTAGTAGTAGTAAAAGTACCAGTAGCTCCACCATGTTTGTAGTAGTGTTTACAGTAGTATTTACAGTAGTATTTGTAGAAGTAGTAGTAAAAGTACCAGTAGCTCCACCATGTTTGTAGCAGTGTTTACAGTAGTATTTACAGTAGTATTTGTGGTAGTAGTAGTAAAAGAACCAGTAGCTCCACCATGTTTGTAGTAGTGTTTACAGTAGTATTTACAGTAGTATTTGTAGTAGTAGCAGTAAAAGTACCAGTAGCTCCACCATGTTTGTAGTAGTATTTACAGTAGTATTTACAGCAGTATTAGTAGTAGTAGTAGTAAAAGTACCAGTAGCTCCACCATGTTTGTAGTAGTGTTTACAGTAGTATTTACAGTAGTATTTGTGGTAGTAGTAGTAAAAGTACCAGTAGCTCCATCATGTTTGTAGTAGTGTTTACAGTAGTATTTACAGTAGTATTTGTAGTAATAGTAGTAAAAGTACCAGTAGCTCTACCATGTTTGTAGAAGTATTTACAGTAGTATTTACAGTAGTATTTACAGTAGTATTTGTAATAGTAGTAGTAAAAGTACCAGTAGCTCCACCACGTTTGTAGTAGTGTTTACAGTAGTATTTACAGTAGTATTTGTAGTAGTAGTAGTAGTAAAAGTACCAGTAGCTCCACCATGTTTGTAGTAGTGTTTACAATAGTATTTACAGTAGTATTTACAGTAGTATTTGTAGTAGTATTTGTAGTAGTAGTAGTAAAAGTACCAGTAGCTCCACCATGTTTGTAGTAGTGTTTACAATAGTATTTACAGTAGTATTTACAGTAGTATTTGTAGTAGTATTTGTAGTAGTAGTAGTAAAAGTACCAGTAGCTCTACCATGTTTTTTAGTAGTGTTTACAGTAGTATTTACAGTAGTATTTGTAGTAGTAGTAGTAGTAGTAAAAGTACCTGTAGCTCCACCATGTTTGTAGTAGTGTTTACAGTAGTATTTACAGCAGTATTAGTAGTGGTAGTAGTAAAAGTACCAGTAGCTCCACCATGTTTGTAGTAGTGCTTACAGTAGTATTTACAGTAGTATTTGTAGTAGTAGTAGTAAAAGTACCAGTAGCTCCACCATGTTTGTAGTAGTGTTTACAGTAGTATTTGTAGTAGTAGTAGTAAAAGTACCAGTAGCTCCACCATGTTTGTATTAGTGTTTACAGTAGTATTTACAGTAGTATTTGTAGTAGTAGTAGTAAAAGTACCAGTAGCTCCACCATGTTTGTATTAGTGTTTACAGTAGTATTTACAGTAGTATTTGTAGTAGTAGTAGTAAAAGTACCAGTAGCTCCACTATGTTTGTAGTAGTGTTTACAATAGTATTTACAGTAGTATTTACAGTAGTATTTGTAGTAGTATTTGTAGTAGTAGTAGTAAAAGTACCAGTAGCTCTACCATGTTTTTTAGTAGTGTTTACAGTAGTATTTACAGTAGTATTTGTAGTAGTAGTAGTAGTAGTAAAAGTACCTGTAGCTCCACCATGTTTGTAGTAGTGTTTACAGTAGTATTTACAGTAGTATTTGTAGTAGTAGTAGTAAAAGTACCAGTAGCTCCACCATGTTTGTAGTAGTGTTTACAGTAGTATTTGTAGTAGTAGTAGTAAAAGTACCAGTAGCTCCACCATGTTTGTATTAGTGTTTACAGTAGTATTAAACAGTAGTATTTGTAGTAGTAGTAGTAAAAGTACCAGTAGCTCCACCATGTTTGTATTAGTGTTTACAGTAGCATTTACAGTAGTATTTGTAGTAGTAGTAGTAAAAGTACCAGTAGCTCCACCATGTTTGTAGTAGTGTTTACAGTAGTATTTACAGTAGTATTTGTAGTAGTAGTAGTAAAAGTACCAGTGGCTCCACCATGTTTATAGTAGTGTTTACAGTAGTATTTACAGTAGTATTTGTAGTAGTAGTAGTAAAAGTACCAGTAGCTCCACCATGTTTGTAGTAGTATTTACAGTAGTATTTACAGTAGTATTTGTAGTAGTAGTAGTAAAAGAACCAGTAGCTCCACCATGTTTGTAGTAGTGTTTACGGTAGTATTTACAGTAGTATTTGTAGTAGTAGTAGTAAAAGTACCAGTAGCTCCACCATGTTTGTAGAAGTGTTTACAGTAGTATTTACAGTAGTATTTGTAGTAGTAGTAGTAAAAGTACCAGTAGCTCCACCATGTTTGTAGTAGTGTTTACAGTAGCATTTACAGTAGTATTTGTAGTAGTAGTAGTAAAAGTACCAGTAGCTCCACCATGTTTGTAGTAGTGTTTACAGTATTTTTTACAGTAGTATTTGTAGTAGTAGTAGTAAAAGTACCAGTAGCTCCACCATGTTTGTAGTAGTGTTTACAGAAGTATTTACAAAAGTATTTGTAGTAGTAGTAGTAAAAGTACCAGTAGCTCCACCATGTTTGTAGTAGTGTTTACAGTAGTATTTGTAGTAGTAGTAGTAAAAGTACCAGTAGCTCCACCATGTTTGTATTAGTGTTTACAGTAGTATTTACAGTAGTATTTGTAGTAGTAGTAGTAAAAGTACCAGTAGCTCCACCATGTTTGTAGTAGTGTTTACAGTAGCATTTACAGTAGTATTTGTAGTAGTATTTGTAGTAGTAGTAGTAAAAGTACCAGTAGCTCCACCATTTTTGTAGTAGTGTTTACAGTTGTATTTACAGTAGTATTTGTAGTAGTAGTAGTAAAAGTACCAGTGGCTCCACCATGTTTGTAGTAGTGTTTACAGTAGTATTTACAGTAGTATTTGTAGTAGTAGTAGTAAAAGTACCAGTAGCTCCACCATGTTTGTAGTAGTGTTTACAGTTGTATTTACAGTAGTATTTGTAGTAGTAGTAGTAAAAGTACCAGTAGCTCCACCATGTTTGTAGTAGTGTTTACAGTAGTATTTACAGTAGTATTTGTAGTAGTAGTAGTAAAAGTATCATTAGCTCCACCATGTTTGTAGTAGTGTTTACAGTAGTATTTACAGTAGTATTTGTAGTAGTAGTAGTAGTAAAAGTACCAGTAGCTCCACCATGTTTGTAGTGTTTACAGTAGTATTTACAGTAGTATTTGTAGTAGTATTTGTAGTAGTAGTAGTAAAAGTACCAGTAGCTCCACCACGTTTGTAGTAGTATTTACTGTAGTATTTGTAGTAGTATTTGTAGTAGTAGTAGTAAAAGTACCAGTAGCTCCACCATGTTTGTAGTAGTGTTTACGGTAGTATTTACAGTAGTATTTGTAGTAGTAGTAGTAAAAGTACCAGTAGCTCCACCATGTTTGTAGTAGTGTTTACGGTAGTATTTACAGTAGTATTTGTAGTAGTAGTAGTAAAAGTACCAGTAGCTCCACCATGTTTGTACTAGTGTTTACAGTAGCATTTACAGTAGTATTTGTAGTAGTATTTGTAGTAGTAGTAGTAAAAGTACCAGTAGCTCCACCATGTTTGTAGTAGTGTTTACAGTAGTATTTACAGTAGTATTTGTAGTAGTAGTAGTATAAGTACCAGTAGCTCCACCATGTTTGTAGAAGTGTTTACAGTAGTATTTACAGTAGTATTTGTAGTAGTAGTAGTAAAAGTACCTGTAGCTCCACCATGTTTGTAGTAGTGTTTACAGTAGCATTTACAGTAGTATTTGTAGTAGTATTTGTAGTAGTAGTAGTAAAAGTACCAGTAGCTCCACCATGTTTGTATTAGTGTTTACAGTAGCATTTACAGTAGTATTTGTAGTAGTAGTAGTAAAAGTACCAGTAGCTCCACCATGTTTGTAGTAGTGTTTACAGTAGTATTTACAGTAGTATTTGTAGTAGTAGTAGTAAAAGTACCAGTGGCTCCACCATGTTTATAGTAGTGTTTACAGTAGTATTTACAGTAGTATTTGTAGTAGTAGTAGTAAAAGTACCAGTAGCTCCACCATGTTTGTAGTAGTATTTACAGTAGTATTTACAGTAGTATTTGTAGTAGTAGTAGTAAAAGAACCAGTAGCTCCACCATGTTTGTAGTAGTGTTTACGATAGTATTTACAGTAGTATTTGTAGTAGTAGTAGTAAAAGTACCAGTAGCTCCACCATGTTTGTAGTAGTGTTTACAGTAGTATTTACAGTAGTATTTGTAGTAGTAGTAGTAGTAAAAGTACCAGTAGCTCCACCATGTTTTTAGTAGTGTTTACAGTAGTATTTACATTAGTATTTGTAGTAGTAGTAGTAAAACTATCAGTAGCTCCACCATGTTTGTAGTAGTGTTTACAGTAGTATTTGTAGTAGTATTTGTAGTAGTAGTAGTAAAAGTACCAGTAGCTCCACCATGTTTGTAGTAGTGTTTACAGTAGTATTTACAGTAGTATTTGTAGTAGTAGTAGTATAAGTACCAGTAGCTCCACCATGTTTGTAGAAGTGTTTACAGTAGTATTTACAGTAGAATTTGTAGTAGTAGTAGTAAAAGTACCAGTAGCTCCACCATGTTTGTAGTAGTGTTTACAGTAGTATTTACAGTAGTATTTGTAGTAGTAGTAGTAAAAGTACCAGTGGCTCCACCATGTTTATAGTAGTGTTTACAGTAGTATTTACAGTAGTATTTGTAGTAGTAGTAGTAAAAGTACCAGTAGCTCCACCATGTTTGTAGTAGTATTTACAGTAGTATTTACAGTAGTATTTGTAGTAGTAGTAGTAAAAGAACCAGTAGCTCCACCATGTTTGTAGTAGTGTTTACAGTAGTATTTACAGTAGTATTTGTAGTAGTAGTAGTAAAAGTACCAGTAGCTCCACCATGTTTGTAGTAGTGTTTACAGTAGTATTTGTAGTAGTAGTAGTAAAAGTACCAGTAGCTCCACCATGTTTGTATTAGTGTTTACAGTAGTATTTACAGTAGTATTTGTAGTAGTAGTAGTAAAAGTACCAGTAGCTCCACCATGTTTGTATTAGTGTTTACAGTAGCATTTACAGTAGTATTTGTAGTAGTAGTAGTAAAAGTACCAGTAGCTCCACCATGTTTGTAGTAGTGTTTACAGTAGTATTTACAGTAGTATTTGTAGTAGTAGTAGTAAAAGTACCAGTGGCTCCACCATGTTTATAGTAGTGTTTACAGTAGTATTTACAGTAGTATTTGTAGTAGTAGTAGTAAAAGTACCAGTAGCTCCACCATGTTTGTAGTAGTATTTACAGTAGTATTTACAGTAGTATTTGTAGTAGTAGTAGTAAAAGAACCAGTAGCTCCACCATGTTTGTAGTAGTGTTTACGATAGTATTTACAGTAGTATTTGTAGTAGTAGTAGTAAAAGTACCAGTAGCTCCACCATGTTTGTAGTAGTGTTTACAGTAGTATTTACAGTAGTATTTGTAGTAGTAGTAGTAGTAAAAGTACCAGTAGCTCCACCATGTTTTTAGTAGTGTTTACAGTAGTATTTACATTAGTATTTGTAGTAGTAGTAGTAAAACTATCAGTAGCTCCACCATGTTTGTAGTAGTGTTTACAGTAGTATTTGTAGTAGTATTTGTAGTAGTAGTAGTAAAAGTACCAGTAGCTCCACCATGTTTGTAGTAGTGTTTACAGTAGTATTTACAGTAGTATTTGTAGTAGTAGTAGTATAAGTACCAGTAGCTCCACCATGTTTGTAGAAGTGTTTACAGTAGTATTTACAGTAGAATTTGTAGTAGTAGTAGTAAAAGTACCAGTAGCTCCACCATGTTTGTAGTAGTGTTTACAGTAGCATTTACAGTAGTATTTGTAGTAGTAGTAGTAAAAGTACCAGTAGCTCCACCATGTTTGTAGTAGTGTTTACAGTATTTTTTACAGTAGTATTTGTAGTAGTAGTAGTAAAAGTACCAGTAGCTCCACCATGTTTGTAGTAGTGTTTACAGTAGTATTTACAGTAGTATTTGTAGTAGTAGTAGTAAAAGTACCAGTGGCTCCACCATGTTTATAGTAGTGTTTACAGTAGTATTTACAGTAGTATTTGTAGTAGTAGTAGTAAAAGTACCAGTAGCTCCACCATGTTTGTAGTAGTATTTACAGTAGTATTTACAGTAGTATTTGTAGTAGTAGTAGTAAAAGAACCAGTAGCTCCACCATGTTTGTAGTAGTGTTTACGATAGTATTTACAGTAGTATTTGTAGTAGTAGTAGTAAAAGTACCAGTAGCTCCACCATGTTTGTAGTAGTGTTTACAGTAGTATTTACAGTAGTATTTGTAGTAGTAGTAGTAGTAAAAGTACCAGTAGCTCCACCATGTTTTTAGTAGTGTTTACAGTAGTATTTACATTAGTATTTGTAGTAGTAGTAGTAAAACTATCAGTAGCTCCACCATGTTTGTAGTAGTGTTTACAGTAGTATTTGTAGTAGTATTTGTAGTAGTAGTAGTAAAAGTACCAGTAGCTCCACCATGTTTGTAGTAGTGTTTACAGTAGTATTTACAGTAGTATTTGTAGTAGTAGTAGTATAAGTACCAGTAGCTCCACCATGTTTGTAGAAGTGTTTACAGTAGTATTTACAGTAGAATTTGTAGTAGTAGTAGTAAAAGTACCAGTAGCTCCACCATGTTTGTAGTAGTGTTTACAGTAGCATTTACAGTAGTATTTGTAGTAGTAGTAGTAAAAGTACCAGTAGCTCCACCATGTTTGTAGTAGTGTTTACAGTATTTTTTACAGTAGTATTTGTAGTAGTAGTAGTAAAAGTACCAGTAGCTCCACCATGTTTGTAGTAGTGTTTACAGTAGTATTTACAGTAGTATTTGTAGTAGTAGTAGTAAAAGTACCAGTGGCTCCACCATGTTTATAGTAGTGTTTACAGTAGTATTTACAGTAGTATTTGTAGTAGTAGTAGTAAAAGTACCAGTAGCTCCACCATGTTTGTAGTAGTATTTACAGTAGTATTTACAGTAGTATTTGTAGTAGTAGTAGTAAAAGAACCAGTAGCTCCACCATGTTTGTAGTAGTGTTTACGATAGTATTTACAGTAGTATTTGTAGTAGTAGTAGTAAAAGTACCAGTAGCTCCACCATGTTTGTAGTAGTGTTTACAGTAGTATTTACAGTAGTATTTGTAGTAGTAGTAGTAGTAAAAGTACCAGTAGCTCCACCATGTTTTTAGTAGTGTTTACAGTAGTATTTACATTAGTATTTGTAGTAGTAGTAGTAAAACTATCAGTAGCTCCACCATGTTTGTAGTAGTGTTTACAGTAGTATTTGTAGTAGTATTTGTAGTAGTAGTAGTAAAAGTACCAGTAGCTCCACCATGTTTGTAGTAGTGTTTACAGTAGTATTTACAGTAGTATTTGTAGTAGTAGTAGTATAAGTACCAGTAGCTCCACCATGTTTGTAGAAGTGTTTACAGTAGTATTTACAGTAGAATTTGTAGTAGTAGTAGTAAAAGTACCAGTAGCTCCACCATGTTTGTAGTAGTGTTTACAGTAGCATTTACAGTAGTATTTGTAGTAGTAGTAGTAAAAGTACCAGTAGCTCCACCATGTTTGTAGTAGTGTTTACAGTATTTTTTACAGTAGTATTTGTAGTAGTAGTAGTAAAAGTACCAGTAGCTCCACCATGTTTGTAGTAGTGTTTACAGAAGTATTTACAAAAGTATTTGTAGTAGTAGTAGTAAAAGTACCAGTAGCTCCACCATCTTGTAGTAGTGTTTACAGTAGTATTTGTAGTAGTAGTAGTAAAAGTACCAGTAGCTCCACCATGTTTGTATTAGTGTTTACAGTAGTATTTACAGTAGTATTTGTAGTAGTAGTAGTAAAAGTACCAGTAGCTCCACCATGTTTGTAGTAGTGTTTATAGTAGCATTTACAGTAGTATTTGTAGTAGTATTTGTAGTAGTAGTAGTAAAAGTACCAGTAGCTCCACCATTTTTGTAGTAGTGTTTACAGTTGTATTTACAGTAGTATTTGTAGTAGTAGTAGTAAAAGTACCAGTGGCTCCACCATGTTTGTAGTAGTGTTTACAGTTGTATTTACAGTAGTATTTGTAGTAGTAGTAGTAAAAGTACCAGTAGCTCCACCATGTTTGTAGTAGTGTTTACAGTAGTATTTACAGTAGTATTTGTAGTAGTAGTAGTAAAAGTATCATTAGCTCCACCATGTTTGTAGTAGTGTTTACAGTAGTATTTACAATAGTATTTGTAGTAGTAGTAGTAAAAGTACCAGTAGCTCCACCATGTTTGTAGTAGTGTTTACAGTAGTATTTACAGTAGTATTTGTAGTAGTAGTAGTAGTAAAAGTACCAGTAGCTCCACCATGTTTGTAGTAGTGTTTACAGTAGTATTTACAGTAGTATTTGTAGTAGTAGTAGTAAAAGTACCAGTAGCTCCACCATGTTTGTAGTAGTGTTTACAGTAGTATTTACAGTAGTATTTGTAGAAGTAGTAGTAAAAGTACCAGTAGCTCCACCATGTTTGTAGCAGTGTTTACAGTAGTATTTACAGTAGTATTTGTGGTAGTAGTAGTAAAAGAACCAGTAGCTCCACCATGTTTGTAGTAGTGTTTACAGTAGTATTTACAGTAGTATTTGTAGTAGTAGCAGTAAAAGTACCAGTAGCTCCACCATGTTTGTAGTAGTATTTACAGTAGTATTTACAGCAGTATTAGTAGTAGTAGTAGTAAAAGTACCAGTAGCTCCACCATGTTTGTAGTAGTGTTTACAGTAGTATTTACAGTAGTATTTGTGGTAGTAGTAGTAAAAGTACCAGTAGCTCCATCATGTTTGTAGTAGTGTTTACAGTAGTATTTACAGTAGTATTTGTAGTAATAGTAGTAAAAGTACCAGTAGCTCTACCATGTTTGTAGAAGTATTTACAGTAGTATTTACAGTAGTATTTACAGTAGTATTTGTAATAGTAGTAGTAAAAGTACCAGTAGCTCCACCACGTTTGTAGTAGTGTTTACAGTAGTATTTACAGTAGTATTTGTAGTAGTAGTAGTAGTAAAAGTACCAGTAGCTCCACCATGTTTGTAGTAGTGTTTACAATAGTATTTACAGTAGTATTTACAGTAGTATTTGTAGTAGTATTTGTAGTAGTAGTAGTAAAAGTACCAGTAGCTCCACCATGTTTGTAGTAGTGTTTACAATAGTATTTACAGTAGTATTTACAGTAGTATTTGTAGTAGTATTTGTAGTAGTAGTAGTAAAAGTACCAGTAGCTCTACCATGTTTTTTAGTAGTGTTTACAGTAGTATTTACAGTAGTATTTGTAGTAGTAGTAGTAGTAGTAAAAGTACCTGTAGCTCCACCATGTTTGTAGTAGTGTTTACAGTAGTATTTACAGCAGTATTAGTAGTGGTAGTAGTAAAAGTACCAGTAGCTCCACCATGTTTGTAGTAGTGCTTACAGTAGTATTTACAGTAGTATTTGTAGTAGTAGTAGTAAAAGTACCAGTAGCTCCACCATGTTTGTAGTAGTGTTTACAGTAGTATTTGTAGTAGTAGTAGTAAAAGTACCAGTAGCTCCACCATGTTTGTATTAGTGTTTACAGTAGTATTTACAGTAGTATTTGTAGTAGTAGTAGTAAAAGTACCAGTAGCTCCACCATGTTTGTATTAGTGTTTACAGTAGCATTTACAGTAGTATTTGTAGTAGTAGTAGTAAAAGTACCAGTAGCTCCACCATGTTTGTAGTAGTGCTTACAGTAGTATTTACAGTAGTATTTGTAGTAGTAGTAGTAAAAGTACCAGTAGCTCCACCATGTTTGTAGTAGTGTTTACAGTAGTATTTGTAGTAGTAGTAGTAAAAGTACCAGTAGCTCCACCATGTTTGTATTAGTGTTTACAGTAGTATTTACAGTAGTATTTGTAGTAGTAGTAGTAAAAGTACCAGTAGCTCCACCATGTTTGTATTAGTGTTTACAGTAGCATTTACAGTAGTATTTGTAGTAGTAGTAGTAAAAGTACCAGTAGCTCCACCATGTTTGTAGTAGTGTTTACAGTAGTATTTACAGTAGTATTTGTAGTAGAAGTAGTAAAAGTACCAGTGGCTCCACCATGTTTATAGTAGTGTTTACAGTAGTATTTACAGTAGTATTTGTAGTAGTAGTAGTAAAAGTACCAGTAGCTCCACCATGTTTGTAGTAGTGTTTACAGTAGTATTTACAGTAGTATTTGTAGTAGTAGTAGTAGTAAAAGTACCAGTAGCTCCACCATGTTTTTAGTAGTGTTTACAGTAGTATTTACATTAGTATTTGTAGTAGTAGTAGTAAAACTATCAGTAGCTCCACCATGTTTGTAGTAGTGTTTACAGTAGTATTTGTAGTAGTATTTGTAGTAGTAGTAGTAAAAGTACCAGTAGCTCCACCATGTTTGTAGTAGTGTTTACAGTAGTATTTACAGTAGTATTTGTAGTAGTAGTAGTATAAGTACCAGTAGCTCCACCATGTTTGTAGAAGTGTTTACAGTAGTATTTACAGTAGAATTTGTAGTAGTAGTAGTAAAAGTACCAGTAGCTCCACCATGTTTGTAGTAGTGTTTACAGTAGCATTTACAGTAGTATTTGTAGTAGTAGTAGTAAAAGTACCAGTAGCTCCACCATGTTTGTAGTAGTGTTTACAGTATTTTTTACAGTAGTATTTGTAGTAGTAGTAGTAAAAGTACCAGTAGCTCCACCATGTTTGTAGTAGTGTTTACAGAAGTATTTACAAAAGTATTTGTAGTAGTAGTAGTAAAAGTACCAGTAGCTCCACCATCTTGTAGTAGTGTTTACAGTAGTATTTGTAGTAGTAGTAGTAAAAGTACCAGTAGCTCCACCATGTTTGTATTAGTGTTTACAGTAGTATTTACAGTAGTATTTGTAGTAGTAGTAGTAAAAGTACCAGTAGCTCCACCATGTTTGTAGTAGTGTTTACAGTAGCATTTACAGTAGTATTTGTAGTAGTATTTGTAGTAGTAGTAGTAAAAGTACCAGTAGCTCCACCATTTTTGTAGTAGTGTTTACAGTTGTATTTACAGTAGTATTTGTAGTAGTAGTAGTAAAAGTACCAGTGGCTCCACCATGTTTGTAGTAGTGTTTACAGTTGTATTTACAGTAGTATTTGTAGTAGTAGTAGTAAAAGTACCAGTAGCTCCACCATGTTTGTAGTAGTGTTTACAGTAGTATTTACAGTAGTATTTGTAGTAGTAGTAGTAAAAGTATCATTAGCTCCACCATGTTTGTAGTAGTGTTTACAGTAGTATTTACAATAGTATTTGTAGTAGTAGTAGTAAAAGTACCAGTAGCTCCACCATGTTTGTAGTAGTGTTTACAGTAGTATTTACAGTAGTATTTGTAGTAGTAGTAGTAGTAAAAGTACCAGTAGCTCCACCATGTTTGTAGTAGTGTTTACAGTAGTATTTACAGTAGTATTTGTAGTAGTAGTAGTAAAAGTACCAGTAGCTCCACCATGTTTGTAGTAGTGTTTACAGTAGTATTTACAGTAGTATTTGTAGAAGTAGTAGTAAAAGTACCAGTAGCTCCACCATGTTTGTAGCAGTGTTTACAGTAGTATTTACAGTAGTATTTGTGGTAGTAGTAGTAAAAGAACCAGTAGCTCCACCATGTTTGTAGTAGTGTTTACAGTAGTATTTACAGTAGTATTTGTAGTAGTAGCAGTAAAAGTACCAGTAGCTCCACCATGTTTGTAGTAGTATTTACAGTAGTATTTACAGCAGTATTAGTAGTAGTAGTAGTAAAAGTACCAGTAGCTCCACCATGTTTGTAGTAGTGTTTACAGTAGTATTTACAGTAGTATTTGTGGTAGTAGTAGTAAAAGTACCAGTAGCTCCATCATGTTTGTAGTAGTGTTTACAGTAGTATTTACAGTAGTATTTGTAGTAATAGTAGTAAAAGTACCAGTAGCTCTACCATGTTTGTAGAAGTATTTACAGTAGTATTTACAGTAGTATTTACAGTAGTATTTGTAATAGTAGTAGTAAAAGTACCAGTAGCTCCACCACGTTTGTAGTAGTGTTTACAGTAGTATTTACAGTAGTATTTGTAGTAGTAGTAGTAGTAAAAGTACCAGTAGCTCCACCATGTTTGTAGTAGTGTTTACAATAGTATTTACAGTAGTATTTACAGTAGTATTTGTAGTAGTATTTGTAGTAGTAGTAGTAAAAGTACCAGTAGCTCCACCATGTTTGTAGTAGTGTTTACAATAGTATTTACAGTAGTATTTACAGTAGTATTTGTAGTAGTATTTGTAGTAGTAGTAGTAAAAGTACCAGTAGCTCTACCATGTTTTTTAGTAGTGTTTACAGTAGTATTTACAGTAGTATTTGTAGTAGTAGTAGTAGTAGTAAAAGTACCTGTAGCTCCACCATGTTTGTAGTAGTGTTTACAGTAGTATTTACAGCAGTATTAGTAGTGGTAGTAGTAAAAGTACCAGTAGCTCCACCATGTTTGTAGTAGTGCTTACAGTAGTATTTACAGTAGTATTTGTAGTAGTAGTAGTAAAAGTACCAGTAGCTCCACCATGTTTGTAGTAGTGTTTACAGTAGTATTTGTAGTAGTAGTAGTAAAAGTACCAGTAGCTCCACCATGTTTGTATTAGTGTTTACAGTAGTATTTACAGTAGTATTTGTAGTAGTAGTAGTAAAAGTACCAGTAGCTCCACCATGTTTGTATTAGTGTTTACAGTAGCATTTACAGTAGTATTTGTAGTAGTAGTAGTAAAAGTACCAGTAGCTCCACCATGTTTGTAGTAGTGTTTACAGTAGTATTTACAGTAGTATTTGTAGTAGTAGTAGTAAAAGTACCAGTGGCTCCACCATGTTTGTAGTAGTGTTTACGGTAGTATTTACAGTAGTATTTGTAGTAGTAGTAGTAAAAGTACCAGTAGCTCCACCATGTTTGTAGTAGTGTTTACAGTAGTATTTACAGTAGTATTTGTAGTAGTAGTAGTAGTAAAAGTACCAGTAGCTCCACCACGTTTTTAGTAGTGTTTACAGTAGTATTTACATTAGTATTTGTAGAAGTAGTAGTAAAAGTATCAGTAGCTCCACCATGTTTGTAGTAGTGTTTACAGTAGTATTTACAGTAGTATTTGTAGTAGTAGTAGTAGTAAAAGTACCAGTAGCTCCACCATGTTTTTAGTAGTGTTTACAGTAGTATTTACATTAGTATTTGTAGTAGTAGTAGTAAAACTATCAGTAGCTCCACCATGTTTGTAGTAGTGTTTACAGTAGTATTTGTAGTAGTATTTGTAGTAGTAGTAGTAAAAGTACCAGTAGCTCCACCATGTTTGTAGTAGTGTTTACAGTAGTATTTACAGTAGTATTTGTAGTAGTAGTAGTATAAGTACCAGTAGCTCCACCATGTTTGTAGAAGTGTTTACAGTAGTATTTACAGTAGAATTTGTAGTAGTAGTAGTAAAAGTACCAGTAGCTCCACCATGTTTGTAGTAGTGTTTACAGTAGCATTTACAGTAGTATTTGTAGTAGTAGTAGTAAAAGTACCAGTAGCTCCACCATGTTTGTAGTAGTGTTTACAGTAGTATTTACAGTAGTATTTGTAGTAGTAGTAGTATAAGTACCAGTAGCTCCACCATGTTTGTAGAAGTGTTTACAGTAGTATTTACAGTAGAATTTGTAGTAGTAGTAGTAAAAGTACCAGTAGCTCCACCATGTTTGTAGTAGTGTTTACAGTAGCATTTACAGTAGTATTTGTAGTAGTAGTAGTAAAAGTACCAGTAGCTCCACCATGTTTGTAGTAGTGTTTACAGTATTTTTTACAGTAGTATTTGTAGTAGTAGTAGTAAAAGTACCAGTAGCTCCACCATGTTTGTAGTAGTGTTTACAGAAGTATTTACAAAAGTATTTGTAGTAGTAGTAGTAAAAGTACCAGTAGCTCCACCATCTTGTAGTAGTGTTTACAGTAGTATTTGTAGTAGTAGTAGTAAAAGTACCAGTAGCTCCACCATGTTTGTATTAGTGTTTACAGTAGTATTTACAGTAGTATTTGTAGTAGTAGTAGTAAAAGTACCAGTAGCTCCACCATGTTTGTAGTAGTGTTTACAGTAGCATTTACAGTAGTATTTGTAGTAGTATTTGTAGTAGTAGTAGTAAAAGTACCAGTAGCTCCACCATTTTTGTAGTAGTGTTTACAGTTGTATTTACAGTAGTATTTGTAGTAGTAGTAGTAAAAGTACCAGTGGCTCCACCATGTTTGTAGTAGTGTTTACAGTTGTATTTACAGTAGTATTTGTAGTAGTAGTAGTAAAAGTACCAGTAGCTCCACCATGTTTGTAGTAGTGTTTACAGTAGTATTTACAGTAGTATTTGTAGTAGTAGTAGTAAAAGTATCATTAGCTCCACCATGTTTGTAGTAGTGTTTACAGTAGTATTTACAATAGTATTTGTAGTAGTAGTAGTAAAAGTACCAGTAGCTCCACCATGTTTGTAGTAGTGTTTACAGTAGTATTTACAGTAGTATTTGTAGTAGTAGTAGTAGTAAAAGTACCAGTAGCTCCACCATGTTTGTAGTAGTGTTTACAGTAGTATTTACAGTAGTATTTGTAGTAGTAGTAGTAAAAGTACCAGTAGCTCCACCATGTTTGTAGTAGTGTTTACAGTAGTATTTACAGTAGTATTTGTAGAAGTAGTAGTAAAAGTACCAGTAGCTCCACCATGTTTGTAGCAGTGTTTACAGTAGTATTTACAGTAGTATTTGTGGTAGTAGTAGTAAAAGAACCAGTAGCTCCACCATGTTTGTAGTAGTGTTTACAGTAGTATTTACAGTAGTATTTGTAGTAGTAGCAGTAAAAGTACCAGTAGCTCCACCATGTTTGTAGTAGTATTTACAGTAGTATTTACAGCAGTATTAGTAGTAGTAGTAGTAAAAGTACCAGTAGCTCCACCATGTTTGTAGTAGTGTTTACAGTAGTATTTACAGTAGTATTTGTGGTAGTAGTAGTAAAAGTACCAGTAGCTCCATCATGTTTGTAGTAGTGTTTACAGTAGTATTTACAGTAGTATTTGTAGTAATAGTAGTAAAAGTACCAGTAGCTCTACCATGTTTGTAGAAGTATTTACAGTAGTATTTACAGTAGTATTTACAGTAGTATTTGTAATAGTAGTAGTAAAAGTACCAGTAGCTCCACCACGTTTGTAGTAGTGTTTACAGTAGTATTTACAGTAGTATTTGTAGTAGTAGTAGTAGTAAAAGTACCAGTAGCTCCACCATGTTTGTAGTAGTGTTTACAATAGTATTTACAGTAGTATTTACAGTAGTATTTGTAGTAGTATTTGTAGTAGTAGTAGTAAAAGTACCAGTAGCTCCACCATGTTTGTAGTAGTGTTTACAATAGTATTTACAGTAGTATTTACAGTAGTATTTGTAGTAGTATTTGTAGTAGTAGTAGTAAAAGTACCAGTAGCTCTACCATGTTTTTTAGTAGTGTTTACAGTAGTATTTACAGTAGTATTTGTAGTAGTAGTAGTAGTAGTAAAAGTACCTGTAGCTCCACCATGTTTGTAGTAGTGTTTACAGTAGTATTTACAGCAGTATTAGTAGTGGTAGTAGTAAAAGTACCAGTAGCTCCACCATGTTTGTAGTAGTGCTTACAGTAGTATTTACAGTAGTATTTGTAGTAGTAGTAGTAAAAGTACCAGTAGCTCCACCATGTTTGTAGTAGTGTTTACAGTAGTATTTGTAGTAGTAGTAGTAAAAGTACCAGTAGCTCCACCATGTTTGTATTAGTGTTTACAGTAGTATTTACAGTAGTATTTGTAGTAGTAGTAGTAAAAGTACCAGTAGCTCCACCATGTTTGTATTAGTGTTTACAGTAGCATTTACAGTAGTATTTGTAGTAGTAGTAGTAAAAGTACCAGTAGCTCCACCATGTTTGTAGTAGTGTTTACAGTAGTATTTACAGTAGTATTTGTAGTAGTAGTAGTAAAAGTACCAGTGGCTCCACCATGTTTGTAGTAGTGTTTACGGTAGTATTTACAGTAGTATTTGTAGTAGTAGTAGTAAAAGTACCAGTAGCTCCACCATGTTTGTAGTAGTGTTTACAGTAGTATTTACAGTAGTATTTGTAGTAGTAGTAGTAGTAAAAGTACCAGTAGCTCCACCACGTTTTTAGTAGTGTTTACAGTAGTATTTACATTAGTATTTGTAGAAGTAGTAGTAAAAGTATCAGTAGCTCCACCATGTTTGTAGTAGTGTTTACAGTAGTATTTACAGTAGTATTTGTAGTAGTAGTAGTAAAAGTACCAGTAGCTCCACCATGTTTGTAGTAGTGTTTACAGTAGTATTTACAGTAGTATTTGTAGTAGTAGTAGTAAAAGTACCAGTAGCTCCACCATGTTTGTAGTAGTGTTTACGGTAGTATTTACAGTAGTATTTGTAGTAATAGTAGTAAAAGTACCAGTAGCTCTACCATGTTTGTAGAAGTATTTACAGTAGTATTTACAGTAGTATTTACAGTAGTATTTGTAATAGTAGTAGTAAAAGTACCAGTAGCTCCACCACGTTTGTAGTAGTGTTTACAGTAGTATTTACAGTAGTATTTGTAGTAGTAGTAGTAGTAAAAGTACCAGTAGCTCCACCATGTTTGTAGTAGTGTTTACAATAGTATTTACAGTAGTATTTACAGTAGTATTTGTAGTAGTATTTGTAGTAGTAGTAGTAAAAGTACCAGTAGCTCTACCATGTTTTTTAGTAGTGTTTACAGTAGTATTTACAGTAGTATTTGTAGTAGTAGTAGTAGTAGTAAAAGTACCTGTAGCTCCACCATGTTTGTAGTAGTGCTTACAGTAGTATTTACAGTAGTATTTGTAGTAGTAGTAGTAAAAGTACCAGTAGCTCCACCATGTTTGTAGTAGTGTTTACAGTAGTATTTGTAGTAGTAGTAGTAAAAGTACCAGTAGCTCCACCATGTTTGTATTAGTGTTTACAGTAGTATTTACAGTAGTATTTGTAGTAGTAGTAGTAAAAGTACCAGTAGCTCCACCATGTTTGTATTAGTGTTTACAGTAGCATTTACAGTAGTATTTGTAGTAGTAGTAGTAAAAGTACCAGTAGCTCCACCATGTTTGTAGTAGTGTTTACAGTAGTATTTACAGTAATATTTGTAGTAGTAGTAGTAAAAGTACCAGTGGCTCCACCATGTTTATAGTAGTGTTTACAGTAGTATTTACAGTAGTATTTGTAGTAGTAGTAGTAAAAGTACCAGTAGCTCCACCATGTTTGTAGTAGTATTTACAGTAGTATTTACAGTAGTGTTTGTAGTAGTAGTAGTAAAAGAACCAGTAGCTCCACCATGTTTGTAGTAGTGTTTACGGTAGTATTTACAGTAGTATTTGTAGTAGTAGTAGTAAAAGTACCAGTAGCTCCACCATGTTTGTAGTAGTGTTTACAGTAGTATTTACAGTAGTATTTGTAGTAGTAGTAGTAGTAAAAGTACCAGTAGCTCCACCATGTTTTTAGTAGTGTTTACAGTAGTATTTACATTAGTATTTGTAGAAGTAGTAGTAAAAGTATCAGTAGCTCCACCATGTTTGTAGTAGTGTTTACAGTAGTATTTACAGTAGTATTTGTAGTAGTAGTAGTAAAAGTACCAGTAGCTCCACCATGTTTGTAGTAGTGTTTACGGTAGTATTTACAGTAGTATTTGTAGTAGTAGTAGTAAAAGTACCAGTAGCTCCACCATGTTTGTAATAGTGTTTACGGTAGTATTTACAGTAGTATTTGTAGTAGTAGTAGTAAAGTACCAGTAGCTCCACCATGTTTGTACTAGTGTTTACAGTAGCATTTACAGTAGTATTTGTAGTAGTATTTGTAGTAGTAGTAGTAAAAGTACCAGTAGCTCCACCATGTTTGTAGTAGTGTTTACAGTAGTATTTACAGTAGTATTTGTAGTAGTAGTAGTATAAGTACCAGTAGCTCCACCATGTTTGTAGAAGTGTTTACAGTAGTATTTACAGTAGTATTTGTAGTAGTAGTAGTAAAAGTACCAGTAGCTCCACCATGTTTGTAGTAGTGTTTACAGTAGCATTTACAGTAGTATTTGTAGTAGTAGTAGTAAAAGTACCAGTAGCTCCACCATGTTTGTAGTAGTGTTTACAGTATTTTTTACAGTAGTATTTGTAGTAGTAGTAGTAAAAGTACCAGTAGCTCCACCATGTTTGTAGTAGTGTTTACAGAAGTATTTACAAAAGTATTTGTAGTAGTAGTAGTAAAAGTACCAGTAGCTCCACCATGTTTGTAGTAGTGTTTACAGTAGTATTTGTAGTAGTAGTAGTAAAAGTACCAGTAGCTCCACCATGTTTGTATTAGTGTTTACAGTAGTATTTACAGTAGTATTTGTAGTAGTAGTAGTAAAAGTACCAGTAGCTCCACCATGTTTGTAGTAGTGTTTACAGTAGCATTTACAGTAGTATTTGTAGTAGTATTTGTAGTAGTAGTAGTAAAAGTACCAGTAGCTCCACCATTTTTGTAGTAGTGTTTACAGTTGTATTTACAGTAGTATTTGTAGTAGTAGTAGTAAAAGTACCAGTGGCTCCACCATGTTTGTAGTAGTGTTTACAGTAGTATTTACAGTAGTATTTGTAGTAGTAGTAGTAGTAAAAGTACCAGTAGCTCCACCATGTTTGTAGTAGTGTTTACAGTTGTATTTACAGTAGTATTTGTAGTAGTAGTAGTAAAAGTACCAGTAGCTCCACCATGTTTGTAGTAGTGTTTACAGTAGTATTTACAGTAGTATTTGTAGTAGTAGTAGTAAAAGTATCATTAGCTCCACCATGTTTGTAGTAGTGTTTACAGTAGTATTTGTAGTAGTAGTAGTAGTAAAAGTACCAGTAGCTCCACAATGTTTGTAGTGTTTACAGTAGTATTTACAGTAGTATTTGTAGTAGTATTTGTAGTAGTAGTAGTAAAAGTACCAGTAGCTCCACCACGTTTGTAGTAGTATTTACTGTAGTATTTGTAGTAGTATTTGTAGTAGTAGTAGTAAAAGTACCAGTAGCTCCACCATGTTTGTAGTAGTGTTTACGGTAGTATTTGTAGTAGTATTTGTAGTAGTAGTAGTAAAAGTACCAGTAGCTCTACCATGTTTTTTAGTAGTGTTTACAGTAGTATTTACAGTAGTATTTGTAGTAGTAGTAGTAGTAGTAAAAGTACCTGTAGCTCCACCATGTTTGTAGTAGTGCTTACAGTAGTATTTACAGTAGTATTTGTAGTAGTAGTAGTAAAAGTACCAGTAGCTCCACCATGTTTGTAGTAGTGTTTACAGTAGTATTTGTAGTAGTAGTAGTAAAAGTACCAGTAGCTCCACCATGTTTGTATTAGTGTTTACAGTAGTATTTACAGTAGTATTTGTAGTAGTAGTAGTAAAAGTACCAGTAGCTCCACCATGTTTGTATTAGTGTTTACAGTAGCATTTACAGTAGTATTTGTAGTAGTAGTAGTAAAAGTACCAGTAGCTCCACCATGTTTGTAGTAGTGTTTACAGTAGTATTTACAGTAATATTTGTAGTAGTAGTAGTAAAAGTACCAGTGGCTCCACCATGTTTATAGTAGTGTTTACAGTAGTATTTACAGTAGTATTTGTAGTAGTAGTAGTAAAAGTACCAGTAGCTCCACCATGTTTGTAGTAGTATTTACAGTAGTATTTACAGTAGTGTTTGTAGTAGTAGTAGTAAAAGAACCAGTAGCTCCACCATGTTTGTAGTAGTGTTTACGGTAGTATTTACAGTAGTATTTGTAGTAGTAGTAGTAAAAGTACCAGTAGCTCCACCATGTTTGTAGTAGTGTTTACAGTAGTATTTACAGTAGTATTTGTAGTAGTAGTAGTAGTAAAAGTACCAGTAGCTCCACCATGTTTTTAGTAGTGTTTACAGTAGTATTTACATTAGTATTTGTAGAAGTAGTAGTAAAAGTATCAGTAGCTCCACCATGTTTGTAGTAGTGTTTACAGTAGTATTTACAGTAGTATTTGTAGTAGTAGTAGTAAAAGTACCAGTAGCTCCACCATGTTTGTAGTAGTGTTTACGGTAGTATTTACAGTAGTATTTGTAGTAGTAGTAGTAAAAGTACCAGTAGCTCCACCATGTTTGTAATAGTGTTTACGGTAGTATTTACAGTAGTATTTGTAGTAGTAGTAGTAAAGTACCAGTAGCTCCACCATGTTTGTACTAGTGTTTACAGTAGCATTTACAGTAGTATTTGTAGTAGTATTTGTAGTAGTAGTAGTAAAAGTACCAGTAGCTCCACCATGTTTGTAGTAGTGTTTACAGTAGTATTTACAGTAGTATTTGTAGTAGTAGTAGTATAAGTACCAGTAGCTCCACCATGTTTGTAGAAGTGTTTACAGTAGTATTTACAGTAGTATTTGTAGTAGTAGTAGTAAAAGTACCAGTAGCTCCACCATGTTTGTAGTAGTGTTTACAGTAGCATTTACAGTAGTATTTGTAGTAGTAGTAGTAAAAGTACCAGTAGCTCCACCATGTTTGTAGTAGTGTTTACAGTATTTTTTACAGTAGTATTTGTAGTAGTAGTAGTAAAAGTACCAGTAGCTCCACCATGTTTGTAGTAGTGTTTACAGAAGTATTTACAAAAGTATTTGTAGTAGTAGTAGTAAAAGTACCAGTAGCTCCACCATGTTTGTAGTAGTGTTTACAGTAGTATTTGTAGTAGTAGTAGTAAAAGTACCAGTAGCTCCACCATGTTTGTATTAGTGTTTACAGTAGTATTTACAGTAGTATTTGTAGTAGTAGTAGTAAAAGTACCAGTAGCTCCACCATGTTTGTAGTAGTGTTTACAGTAGCATTTACAGTAGTATTTGTAGTAGTATTTGTAGTAGTAGTAGTAAAAGTACCAGTAGCTCCACCATTTTTGTAGTAGTGTTTACAGTTGTATTTACAGTAGTATTTGTAGTAGTAGTAGTAAAAGTACCAGTGGCTCCACCATGTTTGTAGTAGTGTTTACAGTAGTATTTACAGTAGTATTTGTAGTAGTAGTAGTAGTAAAAGTACCAGTAGCTCCACCATGTTTGTAGTAGTGTTTACAGTTGTATTTACAGTAGTATTTGTAGTAGTAGTAGTAAAAGTACCAGTAGCTCCACCATGTTTGTAGTAGTGTTTACAGTAGTATTTACAGTAGTATTTGTAGTAGTAGTAGTAAAAGTATCATTAGCTCCACCATGTTTGTAGTAGTGTTTACAGTAGTATTTGTAGTAGTAGTAGTAGTAAAAGTACCAGTAGCTCCACAATGTTTGTAGTGTTTACAGTAGTATTTACAGTAGTATTTGTAGTAGTATTTGTAGTAGTAGTAGTAAAAGTACCAGTAGCTCCACCACGTTTGTAGTAGTATTTACTGTAGTATTTGTAGTAGTATTTGTAGTAGTAGTAGTAAAAGTACCAGTAGCTCCACCATGTTTGTAGTAGTGTTTACGGTAGTATTTACAGTAGTATTTGTAGTAGTAGTAGTAAAAGTACCAGTAGCTCCACCATGTTTGTAGTAGTGTTTACAGTAGTATTTGTAGTAGTAGTAGTAAAAGTACCAGTGGCTCCACCATGTTTGTAGTAGTGTTTACAGTAGTATTTACAGTAGTATTTGTAGTAGTAGTAGTAAAAGTACCAGTAGCTCCACCATGTTTGTAGTAGTGTTTACAGTAGTATTTACAGTAGTATTTGTAGAAGTAGTAGTAAAAGTACCAGTAGCTCCACCATGTTTGTAGCAGTGTTTACAGTAGTATTTACAGTAGTATTTGTGGTAGTAGTAGTAAAAGAACCAGTAGCTCCACCATGTTTGTAGTAGTGTTTACAGTAGTATTTACAGTAGTATTTGTAGTAGTAGCAGTAAAAGTACCAGTAGCTCCACCATGTTTGTAGTAGTATTTACAGTAGTATTTGTGGTAGTAGTAGTAAAAGAACCAGTAGCTCCACCATGTTTGTAGTAGTGTTTACAGTAGTATTTACAGCAGTATTAGTAGTAGTAGTAGTAAAAGTACCAGTAGCTCCACCATGTTTGTAGTAGTGATTACAGTAGTATTTACAGTAGTATTTGTAGTAGTAGTAGTAAAAGTACCAGTAGCTCCACCATGTTTGTAGTAGTGTTTACAGTAGCATTTACAGTAGTATTTGTAGTAGTATTTGTAGTAGTAGTAGTAAAAGTACCAGTAGCTCCACCACGTTTGTAGTAGTGTTTACAGTAGTATTTACAGTAGTATTTGTAGTAGTAGTAGTAAAAGTACCAGTAGCTCCACCATGTTTGTAGTAGTGTTTACAGTAGTATTTACAGTAGTATTTGTGGTAGTAGTAGTAAAAGTACCAGTAGCTCCATCATGTTTGTAGTTGTGTTTACAGTAGTATTTACAGTAGTATTTACAGTATTATTTGTAATAGTAGTAGTAAAAGTACCAGTAGCTCCACCACGTTTGTAGTAGTGTTTACAGTAGTATTTACAGTAGTATTTGTAGTAGTAGTAGTAAAAGTACCAGTAGCTCCACCATGTTTGTAGTAGTGTTTACAATAGTATTTACAGTAGTATTTACAGTAGTATTTGTAGTAGTATTTGTAGTAGTAGTAGTAGTAAAAGTACCAGTAGCTCCACCATGTTTGTAGTAGTGTTTACAGTAGTATTTACAGTAATATTTACAGTAGTATTTGTAGTAATAGTAGTAAAAGTACCAGTAGCTCTACCATGTTTGTAGAAGTATTTACAGTAGTATTTACAGTAGTATTTACAGTAGTATTTGTAATAGTAGTAGTAAAAGTACCAGTAGCTCCACCACGTTTGTAGTAGTGTTTACAGTAGTATTTACAGTAGTATTTGTAGTAGTAGTAGTAAAAGTACCAGTAGCTCCACCATGTTTGTAGTAGTGTTTACAATAGTATTTACAGTAGTATTTACAGTAGTATTTGTAGTAGTATTTGTAGTAGTAGTAGTAAAAGTACCAGTAGCTCCACCATGTTTGTAGTAGTGTTTACAATAGTATTTACAGTAGTATTTACAGTAGTATTTGTAGTAGTATTTGTTGTAGTAGTAGTAAAAGTACCAGTAGCTCTACCATGTTTTTTAGTAGTGTTTACAGTAGTATTTACAGTAGTATTTGTAGTAGTAGTAGTAGTAGTAAAAGTACCTGTAGCTCCACCATGTTTGTAGTAGTGTTTACAGTAGTATTTACAGCAGTTTTAGTAGTGGTAGTAGTAAAAGTACATGTAGCTCCACCATGTTTGTAGTAGTGCTTACAGTAGTATTTACAGTAGTATTTGTAGTAGTAGTAGTAAAAGTACCAGTAGCTCCACCATGTTTGTAGTAGTGTTTACAGTAGTATTTGTAGTAGTAGTAGTAAAAGTACCAGTAGCTCCACCATGTTTGTAGTAGTGTTTACAGTAGTATTTACAGTAGTATTTGTAGTAGTAGTAGTAAAAGTACCAGTAGCTCCACCATGTTTGTAGTAGTGTTTACAGTAGCATTTACAGTAGTATTTGTAGTAGTAGTAGTAAAAGAACCAGTAGCTCCACCATGTTTTTAGTAGTGTTTACAGTAGTATTTACAGTAGTATTTGTAGTAGTAGTAGTAAAAGTATCAGTTGCTCCACCATGTTTACAGTAGCATTTACAGTAGTATTTGTAGTAGTATTTGTAGTAGTAGTAGTAAAAGTACCAGTAGCTCCACCATGTTTGTAGTAGTGTTTACAGTAGTATTTACAGTAGTATTTGTAGTAGTAGTAGTATAAGTACCAGTAGCTCCACCATGTTTGTAGAAGTGTTTACAGTAGTATTTACAGTAGTATTTGTAGTAGTAGTAGTAAAAGTACCAGTAGCTCCACCATGTTTGTAGTAGTGTTTACAGTAGCATTTACAGTAGTATTTGTAGTAGTATTTGTAGTAGTAGTAGTAAAAGTACCAGTAGCTCCACCATGTTTGTAGTAGTGTTTACAGTATTTTTTACAGTAGTATTTGTAGTAGTAGTAGTAAAAGTACCAGTAGCTCCACCATGTTTGTAGTAGTGTTTACAGTAGTATTTGTAGTAGTAGTAGTAAAAGTACCAGTAGCTCCACCATGTTTGTAGTAGTGTTTACAGTAGTATTTACAGTAGTATTTGTAGTAGTATTTGTTGTAGTAGTAGTAAAAGTACCAGTAGCTCTACCATGTTTTTTAGTAGTGTTTACAGTAGTATTTACAGTAGTATTTGTAGTAGTAGTAGTAGTAGTAAAAGTACCTGTAGCTCCACCATGTTTGTAGTAGTGTTTACAGTAGTATTTACAGCAGTTTTAGTAGTGGTAGTAGTAAAAGTACCAGTAGCTCCACCATGTTTGTAGTAGTGCTTACAGTAGTATTTACAGTAGTATTTGTAGTAGTAGTAGTAAAAGTACCAGTAGCTCCACCATGTTTGTAGTAGTGTTTACAGTAGTATTTACAGTAGTATTTGTAGTAGTAGTAGTAAAAGTACCAGTAGCTCCACCATGTTTGTAGTAGTGTTTACAGTAGCATTTACAGTAGTATTTGTAGTAGTAGTAGTAAAAGAACCAGTAGCTCCACCATGTTTTTAGTAGTGTTTACAGTAGTATTTACAGTAGTATTTGTAGTAGTAGTAGTAAAAGTATCAGTTGCTCCACCATGTTTACAGTAGCATTTACAGTAGTATTTGTAGTAGTATTTGTAGTAGTAGTAGTAAAAGTACCAGTAGCTCCACCATGTTTGTAGTAGTGTTTACAGTAGTATTTACAGTAGTATTTGTAGTAGTAGTAGTATAAGTACCAGTAGCTCCACCATGTTTGTAGAAGTGTTTACAGTAGTATTTACAGTAGTATTTGTAGTAGTAGTAGTAAAAGTACCAGTAGCTCCACCATGTTTGTAGTAGTGTTTACAGTAGCATTTACAGTAGTATTTGTAGTAGTATTTGTAGTAGTAGTAGTAAAAGTACCAGTAGCTCCACCATGTTTGTAGTAGTGTTTACAGTATTTTTTACAGTAGTATTTGTAGTAGTAGTAGTAAAAGTACCAGTAGCTCCACCATGTTTGTAGTAGTGTTTACAGAAGTATTTATAAAAGTATTTGTAGTAGTAGTAGTAAAAGTACCAGTAGCTCCACCATGTTTGTAGTAGTGTTTACAGTAGTATTTGTAGTAGTAGTAGTAAAAGTACCAGTAGCTCCACCATGTTTGTATTAGTGTTTACAGTAGTATTTACAGTAGTATTTGTAGTAGTAGTAGTAAAAGTACCAGTAGCTCCACCATGTTTGTAGTAGTGTTTACAGTAGTATTTACAGTAGTATTTGTAGTAGTAGTAGTAAAAGTATCATTAGCTCCACCATGTTTGTAGTAGTGTTTACAGTAGTATTTACAGTAGTATTTGTAGTAGTAGTAGTAAAAGTACCAGTAGCTCCACCATGTTTGTAGTAGTGTTTACAGTAGTATTTACAGTAGTATTTGTAGTAGTAGTAGTAGTAAAAGTACCAGTAGCTCCACCATGTTTGTAGTAGTGTTTACAGTAGTATTTACAGTAGTATTTGTAGTAGTAGTAGTAAAAGTACCAGTAGCTCCACCATGTTTGTAGTAGTGTTTACAGTAGTATTTACAGTAGTATTTGTAGAAGTAGTAGTAAATGTACCAGTAGCTCCACCATGTTTGTAGCAGTGTTTACAGTAGTATTTACAGTAGTATTTGTGGTAGTAGTAGTAAAAGAACCAGTAGCTCCACCATGTTTGTAGTAGTGTTTACAGTAGTATTTACAGTAGTATTTGTAGTAGTAGCAGTAAAAGTACCAGTAGCTCCACCATGTTTGTAGTAGTATTTACAGTAGTATTTGTGGTAGTAGTAGTAAAAGAACCAGTAGCTCCACCATGTTTGTAGTAGTGTTTACAGTAGTATTTACAGCAGTATTAGTAGTAGTAGTAGTAAAAGTACCAGTAGCTCCACCATGTTTGTAGAAGTGTTTACAGTAGTATTTACAGTAGTATTTGTAGTAGTAGTAGTAAAAGTACCAGTAGCTCCACCATGTTTGTAGTAGTGTTTACAGTAGCATTTACAGTAGTATTTGTAGTAGTATTTGTAGTAGTAGTAGTAAAAGTACCAGTAGCTCCACCATGTTTGTAGTAGTGTTTACAGTATTTTTTACAGTAGTATTTGTAGTAGTAGTAGTAAAAGTACCAGTAGCTCCACCATGTTTGTAGTAGTGTTTACAGAAGTATTTATAAAAGTATTTGTAGTAGTAGTAGTAAAAGTACCAGTAGCTCCACCATGTTTGTAGTAGTGTTTACAGTAGTATTTGTAGTAGTAGTAGTAAAAGTACCAGTAGCTCCACCATGTTTGTATTAGTGTTTACAGTAGTATTTACAGTAGTATTTGTAGTAGTAGTAGTAAAAGTACCAGTAGCTCCACCATGTTTGTAGTAGTGTTTACAGTAGTATTTACAGTAGTATTTGTAGTAGTAGTAGTAAAAGTATCATTAGCTCCACCATGTTTGTAGTAGTGTTTACAGTAGTATTTACAGTAGTATTTGTAGTAGTAGTAGTAAAAGTACCAGTAGCTCCACCATGTTTGTAGTAGTGTTTACAGTAGTATTTACAGTAGTATTTGTAGTAGTAGTAGTAGTAAAAGTACCAGTAGCTCCACCATGTTTGTAGTAGTGTTTACAGTAGTATTTACAGTAGTATTTGTAGTAGTAGTAGTAAAAGTACCAGTAGCTCCACCATGTTTGTAGTAGTGTTTACAGTAGTATTTACAGTAGTATTTGTAGAAGTAGTAGTAAATGTACCAGTAGCTCCACCATGTTTGTAGCAGTGTTTACAGTAGTATTTACAGTAGTATTTGTGGTAGTAGTAGTAAAAGAACCAGTAGCTCCACCATGTTTGTAGTAGTGTTTACAGTAGTATTTACAGTAGTATTTGTAGTAGTAGCAGTAAAAGTACCAGTAGCTCCACCATGTTTGTAGTAGTATTTACAGTAGTATTTGTGGTAGTAGTAGTAAAAGAACCAGTAGCTCCACCATGTTTGTAGTAGTGTTTACAGTAGTATTTACAGCAGTATTAGTAGTAGTAGTAGTAAAAGTACCAGTAGCTCCACCATGTTTGTAGAAGTGTTTACAGTAGTATTTACAGTAGTATTTGTAGTAGTAGTAGTAAAAGTACCAGTAGCTCCACCATGTTTGTAGTAGTGTTTACAGTAGCATTTACAGTAGTATTTGTAGTAGTATTTGTAGTAGTAGTAGTAAAAGTACCAGTAGCTCCACCATGTTTGTAGTAGTGTTTACAGTATTTTTTACAGTAGTATTTGTAGTAGTAGTAGTAAAAGTACCAGTAGCTCCACCATGTTTGTAGTAGTGTTTACAGAAGTATTTATAAAAGTATTTGTAGTAGTAGTAGTAAAAGTACCAGTAGCTCCACCATGTTTGTAGTAGTGTTTACAGTAGTATTTGTAGTAGTAGTAGTAAAAGTACCAGTAGCTCCACCATGTTTGTATTAGTGTTTACAGTAGTATTTACAGTAGTATTTGTAGTAGTAGTAGTAAAAGTACCAGTAGCTCCACCATGTTTGTAGTAGTGTTTACAGTAGTATTTACAGTAGTATTTGTAGTAGTAGTAGTAAAAGTATCATTAGCTCCACCATGTTTGTAGTAGTGTTTACAGTAGTATTTACAGTAGTATTTGTAGTAGTAGTAGTAAAAGTACCAGTAGCTCCACCATGTTTGTAGTAGTGTTTACAGTAGTATTTACAGTAGTATTTGTAGTAGTAGTAGTAGTAAAAGTACCAGTAGCTCCACCATGTTTGTAGTAGTGTTTACAGTAGTATTTACAGTAGTATTTGTAGTAGTAGTAGTAAAAGTACCAGTAGCTCCACCATGTTTGTAGTAGTGTTTACAGTAGTATTTACAGTAGTATTTGTAGAAGTAGTAGTAAATGTACCAGTAGCTCCACCATGTTTGTAGCAGTGTTTACAGTAGTATTTACAGTAGTATTTGTGGTAGTAGTAGTAAAAGAACCAGTAGCTCCACCATGTTTGTAGTAGTGTTTACAGTAGTATTTACAGTAGTATTTGTAGTAGTAGCAGTAAAAGTACCAGTAGCTCCACCATGTTTGTAGTAGTATTTACAGTAGTATTTGTGGTAGTAGTAGTAAAAGAACCAGTAGCTCCACCATGTTTGTAGTAGTGTTTACAGTAGTATTTACAGCAGTATTAGTAGTAGTAGTAGTAAAAGTACCAGTAGCTCCACCATGTTTGTAGTAGTGATTACAGTAGTATTTACAGTAGTATTTGTAGTAGTAGTAGTAAAAGTACCAGTAGCTCCACCATGTTTGTAGTAGTGTTTACAGTAGCATTTACAGTAGTATTTGTAGTAGTATTTGTAGTAGTAGTAGTAAAAGTACCAGTAGCTCCACCACGTTTGTAGTAGTGTTTACAGTAGTATTTACAGTAGTATTTGTAGTAGTAGTAGTAAAAGTACCAGTAGCTCCACCATGTTTGTAGTAGTGTTTACAGTAGTATTTACAGTAGTATTTGTGGTAGTAGTAGTAAAAGTACCAGTAGCTCCATCATGTTTGTAGTTGTGTTTACAGTAGTATTTACAGTAGTATTTACAGTATTATTTGTAATAGTAGTAGTAAAAGTACCAGTAGCTCCACCACGTTTGTAGTAGTGTTTACAGTAGTATTTACAGTAGTATTTGTAGTAGTAGTAGTAAAAGTACCAGTAGCTCCACCATGTTTGTAGTAGTGTTTACAATAGTATTTACAGTAGTATTTACAGTAGTATTTGTAGTAGTATTTGTAGTAGTAGTAGTAGTAAAAGTACCAGTAGCTCCACCATGTTTGTAGTAGTGTTTACAGTAGTATTTACAGTAGTATTTACAGTAGTATTTGTAATAGTAGTAGTAAAAGTACCAGTAGCTCCACCACGTTTGTAGTAGTGTTTACAGTAGTATTTACAGTAGTATTTGTAGTAGTAGTAGTAAAAGTACCAGTAGCTCCACCATGTTTGTAGTAGTGATTACAGTAGTATTTACAGTAGTATTTGTAGTAGTAGTAGTAAAAGTACCAGTAGCTCCACCATGTTTGTAGTAGTGTTTACAGTAGCATTTACAGTAGTATTTGTAGTAGTATTTGTAGTAGTAGTAGTAAAAGTACCAGTAGCTCCACCACGTTTGTAGTAGTGTTTACAGTAGTATTTACAGTAGTATTTGTAGTAGTAGTAGTAAAAGTACCAGTAGCTCCACCATGTTTGTAGTAGTGTTTACAGTAGTATTTACAGTAGTATTTGTGGTAGTAGTAGTAAAAGTACCAGTAGCTCCATCATGTTTGTAGTTGTGTTTACAGTAGTATTTACAGTAGTATTTACAGTATTATTTGTAATAGTAGTAGTAAAAGTACCAGTAGCTCCACCACGTTTGTAGTAGTGTTTACAGTAGTATTTACAGTAGTATTTGTAGTAGTAGTAGTAAAAGTACCAGTAGCTCCACCATGTTTGTAGTAGTGTTTACAATAGTATTTACAGTAGTATTTACAGTAGTATTTGTAGTAGTATTTGTAGTAGTAGTAGTAGTAAAAGTACCAGTAGCTCCACCATGTTTGTAGTAGTGTTTACAGTAGTATTTACAGTAATATTTACAGTAGTATTTGTAGTAATAGTAGTAAAAGTACCAGTAGCTCTACCATGTTTGTAGAAGTATTTACAGTAGTATTTACAGTAGTATTTACAGTAGTATTTGTAATAGTAGTAGTAAAAGTACCAGTAGCTCCACCACGTTTGTAGTAGTGTTTACAGTAGTATTTACAGTAGTATTTGTAGTAGTAGTAGTAAAAGTACCAGTAGCTCCACCATGTTTGTAGTAGTGTTTACAATAGTATTTACAGTAGTATTTACAGTAGTATTTGTAGTAGTATTTGTAGTAGTAGTAGTAAAAGTACCAGTAGCTCCACCATGTTTGTAGTAGTGTTTACAATAGTATTTACAGTAGTATTTACAGTAGTATTTGTAGTAGTATTTGTTGTAGTAGTAGTAAAAGTACCAGTAGCTCTACCATGTTTTTTAGTAGTGTTTACAGTAGTATTTACAGTAGTATTTGTAGTAGTAGTAGTAGTAGTAAAAGTACCTGTAGCTCCACCATGTTTGTAGTAGTGTTTACAGTAGTATTTACAGCAGTTTTAGTAGTGGTAGTAGTAAAAGTACCAGTAGCTCCACCATGTTTGTAGTAGTGTTTACAGTAGTATTTACAGTAGTATTTGTAGTAGTAGTAGTAAAAGTACCAGTAGCTCCACCATGTTTGTAGTAGTGTTTACAGTAGTATTTGTAGTAGTAGTAGTAAAAGTACCAGTAGCTCCACCATGTTTGTAGTAGTGTTTACAGTAGTATTTACAGTAGTATTTGTAGTAGTAGTAGTAAAAGTACCAGTAGCTCCACCATGTTTGTAGTAGTGTTTACAGTAGCATTTACAGTAGTATTTGTAGTAGTAGTAGTAAAAGAACCAGTAGCTCCACCATGTTTTTAGTAGTGTTTACAGTAGTATTTACAGTAGTATTTGTAGTAGTAGTAAAAGTATCAGTTGCTCCACCATGTTTACAGTAGCATTTACAGTAGTATTTGTAGTAGTATTTGTAGTAGTAGTAGTAAAAGTACCAGTAGCTCCACCATGTTTGTAGTAGTGTTTACAGTAGTATTTACAGTAGTATTTGTAGTAGTAGTAGTATAAGTACCAGTAGCTCCACCATGTTTGTAGAAGTGTTTACAGTAGTATTTACAGTAGTATTTGTAGTAGTAGTAGTAAAAGTACCAGTAGCTCCACCATGTTTGTAGTAGTGTTTACAGTAGCATTTACAGTAGTATTTGTAGTAGTATTTGTAATAGTAGTAGTAAAAGTACCAGTAGCTCCACCATGTTTGTAGTAGTGTTTACAGTATTTTTTACAGTAGTATTTGTAGTAGTAGTAGTAAAAGTACCAGTAGCTCCACCATGTTTGTAGTAGTGTTTACAGAAGTATTTACAAAAGTATTTGTAGTAGTAGTAGTAAAAGTACCAGTAGCTCCACCATGTTTGTAGTAGTGTTTACAGTAGTATTTGTAGTAGTAGTAGTAAAAGTACCAGTAGCTCCACCATGTTTGTATTAGTGTTTACAGTAGTATTTACAGTAGTATTTGTAGTAGTAGTAGTAAAAGTACCAGTAGCTCCACCATGTTTGTAGTAGTGTTTACAGTAGTATTTACAGTAGTATTTGTAGTAGTAGTAGTAAAAGTACCAGTAGCTCCACCATGTTTGTAGTAGTGTTTACAGTAGTATTTACAGTAGTATTTGTAGTAGTAGTAGTAGTAAAAGTACCAGTAGCTCCACCATGTTTGTAGTAGTGTTTACAGTAGTATTTACAGTAGTATTTGTAGTAGTAGTAGTAAAAGTACCAGTAGCTCCACCATGTTTGTAGTAGTGTTTACAGTAGTATTTACAGTAGTATTTGTAGAAGTAGTAGTAAAAGTACCAGTAGCTCCACCATGTTTGTAGCAGTGTTTACAGTAGTATTTACAGTAGTATTTGTGGTAGTAGTAGTAAAAGAACCAGTAGCTCCACCATGTTTGTAGTAGTGTTTACAGTAGTATTTACAGTAGTATTTGTAGTAGTAGCAGTAAAAGTACCAGTAGCTCCACCATGTTTGTAGTAGTATTTACAGTAGTATTTGTGGTAGTTGTAGTAAAAGAACCAGTAGCTCCACCATGTTTGTAGTAGTGTTTACAGTAGTATTTACAGCAGTATTAGTAGTAGTAGTAGTAAAAGTACCAGTAGCTCCACCATGTTTGTAGTAGTGATTACAGTAGTATTTACAGTAGTATTTGTAGTAGTAGTAGTAAAAGTACCAGTAGCTCCGCCATGTTTGTAGTAGTGTTTACAGTAGCATTTACAGTAGTATTTGTAGTAGTATTTGTAGTAGTAGTAGTAAAAGTACCAGTAGCTCCACCACGTTTGTAGTAGTGTTTACAGTAGTATTTACAGTAGTATTTGTAGTAGTAGTAGTAAAAGTACCAGTAGCTCCACCATGTTTGTAGTAGTGTTTACAGTAGTATTTACAGTAGTATTTGTGGTAGTAGTAGTAAAAGTACCAGTAGCTCCATCATGTTTGTAGTTGTGTTTACAGTAGTATTTACAGTAGTATTTACAGTATTATTTGTAATAGTAGTAGTAAAAGTACCAGTAGCTCCACCACGTTTGTAGTAGTGTTTACAGTAGTATTTACAGTAGTATTTGTAGTAGTAGTAGTAAAAGTACCAGTAGCTCCACCATGTTTGTAGTAGTGTTTACAATAGTATTTACAGTAGTATTTACAGTAGTATTTGTAGTAGTATTTGTAGTAGTAGTAGTAGTAAAAGTACCAGTAGCTCCACCATGTTTGTAGTAGTGTTTACAGTAGTATTTACAGTAATATTTACAGTAGTATTTGTAGTAATAGTAGTAAAAGTACCAGTAGCTCTACCATGTTTGTAGAAGTATTTACAGTAGTATTTACAGTAGTATTTACAGTAGTATTTGTAATAGTAGTAGTAAAAGTACCAGTAGCTCCACCACGTTTGTAGTAGTGTTTACAGTAGTATTTACAGTAGTATTTGTAGTAGTAGTAGTAAAAGTACCAGTAGCTCCACCATGTTTGTAGTAGTGTTTACAATAGTATTTACAGTAGTATTTACAGTAGTATTTGTAGTAGTATTTGTAGTAGTAGTAGTAAAAGTACCAGTAGCTCCACCATGTTTGTAGTAGTGTTTACAATAGTATTTACAGTAGTATTTACAGTAGTATTTGTAGTAGTATTTGTTGTAGTAGTAGTAAAAGTACCAGTAGCTCTACCATGTTTTTTAGTAGTGTTTACAGTAGTATTTACAGTAGTATTTGTAGTAGTAGTAGTAGTAGTAAAAGTACCTGTAGCTCCACCATGTTTGTAGTAGTGTTTACAGTAGTATTTACAGCAGTTTTAGTAGTGGTAGTAGTAAAAGTACCAGTAGCTCCACCATGTTTGTAGTAGTGCTTACAGTAGTATTTACAGTAGTATTTGTAGTAGTAGTAGTAAAAGTACCAGTAGCTCCACCATGTTTGTAGTAGTGTTTACAGTAGTATTTGTAGTAGTAGTAGTAAAAGTACCAGTAGCTCCACCATGTTTGTAGTAGTGTTTACAGTAGTATTTACAGTAGTATTTGTAGTAGTAGTAGTAAAAGTACCAGTAGCTCCACCATGTTTGTAGTAGTGTTTACAGTAGTATTTACAGTAGTATTTGTAGTAGTAGTAGTAGTAGTAAAAGTACCTGTAGCTCCACCATGTTTGTAGTAGTGTTTACAGTAGTATTTACAGTAGTATTTGTAGTAGTAGTAGTAAAAGTATCAGTTGCTCCACCATGTTTGTAGTAGTGTTTACAGTAGTATTTACAGTAGTATTTGTAGTAGTAGTAGTAAAAGTACCAGTAGCTCCACCATGTTTGTAGTAGTGTTTACAGTAGTATTTACAGTAGTATTTGTATTAGTAGTAGTAAAAGTACCAGTAGCTCCACCATGTTTGTAGTAGTGTTTACAGTAGTATTTACAGTAGTATTTGTAGTAGTAGTAGTAGTAAAAGTACCAGTAGCTCCACCATGTTTGTAGTAGTGTTTACAATAGTATTTACAGTAGTATTTACAGTAGTATTTGTAGTAGTATTTGTAGTAGTAGTAGTAAAAGTACCAGTAGCTCCACCATGTTTGTAGTAGTGTTTACAATAGTATTTACAGTAGTATTTACAGTAGTATTTGTAGTAGTATTTGTAGTAGTAGTAGTAAAAGTACCAGTAGCTCTACCATGTTTTCAGTAGTGTTTACAGTAGTATTTACATTAGTATTTGTAGTAGTAGTAGTAGTAGTAAAAGTACCTGTAGCTCCACCATGTTTGTAGTAGTGTTTACAGTAGTATTTACAGTAGTATTTGTAGTAGTAGTAGTAAAAGTACCAGTAGCTCCACCATGTTTTCAGTAGTGTTTACAGTAGTATTTACATTAGTATTTGTAGTAGTAGTAGTAAAAGTATCAGTAGCTCCACCATGTTTGTAGTAGTGTTTACAGTAGTATTTACAGTAGTATTTGTAGTAGTAGTAGTAAAAGTACCAGTAGCTCCACCATGTTTACAGTAGCATTTACAGTAGTATTTGTAGTAGTATTTGTAGTAGTAGTAGTAAAAGTACCAGTAGCTCCACCATGTTTGTAGTAGTGTTTACAGTAGTATTTACAGTAGTATTTGTAGTAGTAGTAGTATAAGTACCAGTAGCTCCACCATGTTTGTAGAAGTGTTTACAGTAGTATTTACAGTAGTATTTGTAGTAGTAGTAGTAAAAGTACCAGTAGCTCCACCATGTTTGTAGTAGTGTTTACAGTAGCATTTACAGTAGTATTTGTAGTAGTAGTAGTAAAAGTACCAGTAGCTCCACCATGTTTGTAGTAGTGTTTACAGTATTTTTTACAGTAGTATTTGTAGTAGTAGTAGTAAAAGTACCAGTAGCTCCACCATGTTTGTAGTAGTGTTTACAGTAGTATTTACAGTAGTATTTGTAGAAGTAGTAGTAAAAGTACCAGTAGCTCCACCATGTTTGTAGCAGTGTTTACAGTAGTATTTACAGTAGTATTTGTGGTAGTAGTAGTAAAAGAACCAGTAGCTCCACCATGTTTGTAGTAGTGTTTACAGTAGTATTTACAGTAGTATTTGTAGTAGTAGCAGTAAAAGTACCAGTAGCTCCACCATGTTTGTAGTAGTATTTACAGTAGTATTTGTGGTAGTAGTAGTAAAAGAACCAGTAGCTCCACCATGTTTGTAGTAGTGTTTACAGTAGTATTTACAGCAGTATTAGTAGTAGTAGTAGTAAAAGTACCAGTAGCTCCACCATGTTTGTAGTAGTGATTACAGTAGTATTTACAGTAGTATTTGTAGTAGTAGTAGTAAAAGTACCAGTAGCTCCACCATGTTTGTAGTAGTGTTTACAGTAGCATTTACAGTAGTATTTGTAGTAGTATTTGTAGTAGTAGTAGTAAAAGTACCAGTAGCTCCACCACGTTTGTAGTAGTGTTTACAGTAGTATTTACAGTAGTATTTGTAGTAGTAGTAGTAAAAGTACCAGTAGCTCCACCATGTTTGTAGTAGTGTTTACAGTAGTATTTACAGTAGTATTTGTGGTAGTAGTAGTAAAAGTACCAGTAGCTCCATCATGTTTGTAGTTGTGTTTACAGTAGTATTTACAGTAGTATTTACAGTATTATTTGTAATAGTAGTAGTAAAAGTACCAGTAGCTCCACCACGTTTGTAGTAGTGTTTACAGTAGTATTTACAGTAGTATTTGTAGTAGTAGTAGTAAAAGTACCAGTAGCTCCACCATGTTTGTAGTAGTGTTTACAATAGTATTTACAGTAGTATTTACAGTAGTATTTGTAGTAGTATTTGTAGTAGTAGTAGTAGTAAAAGTACCAGTAGCTCCACCATGTTTGTAGTAGTGTTTACAGTAGTATTTACAGTAATATTTACAGTAGTATTTGTAGTAATAGTAGTAAAAGTACCAGTAGCTCTACCATGTTTGTAGAAGTATTTACAGTAGTATTTACAGTAGTATTTACAGTAGTATTTGTAATAGTAGTAGTAAAAGTACCAGTAGCTCCACCACGTTTGTAGTAGTGTTTACAGTAGTATTTACAGTAGTATTTGTAGTAGTAGTAGTAAAAGTACCAGTAGCTCCACCATGTTTGTAGTAGTGTTTACAATAGTATTTACAGTAGTATTTACAGTAGTATTTGTAGTAGTATTTGTAGTAGTAGTAGTAAAAGTACCAGTAGCTCCACCATGTTTGTAGTAGTGTTTACAATAGTATTTACAGTAGTATTTACAGTAGTATTTGTAGTAGTATTTGTTGTAGTAGTAGTAAAAGTACCAGTAGCTCTACCATGTTTTTTAGTAGTGTTTACAGTAGTATTTACAGTAGTATTTGTAGTAGTAGTAGTAAAAGTACCAGTAGCTCCACCATGTTTGTACTAGTGTTTACAGTAGCATTTACAGTAGTATTTGTAGTAGTATTTGTAGTAGTAGTAGTAAAAGTACCAGTAGCTCCACCATGTTTGTAGTAGTGTTTACAGTAGTATTTACAGTAGTATTTGTAGTAGTAGTAGTATAAGTACCAGTAGCTCCACCATGTTTGTAGAAGTGTTTACAGTAGTATTTACAGTAGTATTTGTAGTAGTAGTAGTAAAAGTACCAGTAGCTCCACCATGTTTGTAGTAGTGTTTACAGTAGCATTTACAGTAGTATTTGTAGTAGTATTTGTAGTAGTAGTAGTAAAAGTACCAGTAGCTCCACCATGTTTGTAGTAGTGTTTACAGTATTTTTTACAGTAGTATTCGTAGTAGTAGTAGTAAAAGTACCAGTAGCTCCACCATGTTTGTAGTAGTGTTTACAGAAGTATTTACAAAAGTATTTGTAGTAGTAGTAGTAAAAGTACCAGTAGCTCCACCATGTTTGTAGTAGTGTTTACAGTAGTATTTGTAGTAGTAGTAGTAAAAGTACCAGTAGCTCCACCATGTTTGTATTAGTGTTTACAGTAGTATTTACAGTAGTATTTGTAGTAGTAGTAGTAAAAGTACCAGTAGCTCCACCATGTTTGTAGTAGTGTTTACAGTAGTATTTACAGTAGTATTTGTAGTAGTAGTAGTAAAAGTATCATTAGCTCCACCATGTTTGTAGTAGTGTTTACAGTAGTATTTACAGTAGTATTTGTAGTAGTAGTAGTAAAAGTACCAGTAGCTCCACCATGTTTGTAGTAGTGTTTACAGTAGTATTTACAGTAGTATTTGTAGTAGTAGTAGTAAAAGTACCAGTAGCTCCACCATGTTTGTAGTAGTGTTTACAGTAGTATTTACAGTAGTATTTGTAGAAGTAGTAGTAAAAGTACCAGTAGCTCCACCATGTTTGTAGCAGTGTTTACAGTAGTATTTACAGTAGTATTTGTGGTAGTAGTAGTAAAAGAACCAGTAGCTCCACCATGTTTGTAGTAGTGTTTACAGTAGTATTTACAGTAGTATTTGTAGTAGTAGCAGTAAAAGTACCAGTAGCTCCACCATGTTTGTAGTAGTATTTACAGTAGTATTTGTGGTAGTAGTAGTAAAAGAACCAGTAGCTCCACCATGTTTGTAGTAGTGTTTACAGTAGTATTTACAGCAGTATTAGTAGTAGTAGTAGTAAAAGTACCAGTAGCTCCACCATGTTTGTAGTAGTGATTACAGTAGTATTTACAGTAGTATTTGTAGTAGTAGTAGTAAAAGTACCAGTAGCTCCACCATGTTTGTAGTAGTGTTTACAGTAGCATTTACAGTAGTATTTGTAGTAGTATTTGTAGTAGTAGTAGTAAAAGTACCAGTAGCTCCACCACGTTTGTAGTAGTGTTTACAGTAGTATTTACAGTAGTATTTGTAGTAGTAGTAGTAAAAGTACCAGTAGCTCCACCATGTTTGTAGTAGTGTTTACAGTAGTATTTACAGTAGTATTTGTGGTAGTAGTAGTAAAAGTACCAGTAGCTCCATCATGTTTGTAGTTGTGTTTACAGTAGTATTTACAGTAGTATTTACAGTATTATTTGTAATAGTAGTAGTAAAAGTACCAGTAGCTCCACCACGTTTGTAGTAGTGTTTACAGTAGTATTTACAGTAGTATTTGTAGTAGTAGTAGTAAAAGTACCAGTAGCTCCACCATGTTTGTAGTAGTGTTTACAATAGTATTTACAGTAGTATTTACAGTAGTATTTGTAGTAGTATTTGTAGTAGTAGTAGTAGTAAAAGTACCAGTAGCTCCACCATGTTTGTAGTAGTGTTTACAGTAGTATTTACAGTAATATTTACAGTAGTATTTGTAGTAATAGTAGTAAAAGTACCAGTAGCTCTACCATGTTTGTAGAAGTATTTACAGTAGTATTTACAGTAGTATTTACAGTAGTATTTGTAATAGTAGTAGTAAAAGTACCAGTAGCTCCACCACGTTTGTAGTAGTGTTTACAGTAGTATTTACAGTAGTATTTGTAGTAGTAGTAGTAAAAGTACCAGTAGCTCCACCATGTTTGTAGTAGTGTTTACAATAGTATTTACAGTAGTATTTACAGTAGTATTTGTAGTAGTATTTGTAGTAGTAGTAGTAAAAGTACCAGTAGCTCCACCATGTTTGTAGTAGTGTTTACAATAGTATTTACAGTAGTATTTACAGTAGTATTTGTAGTAGTATTTGTTGTAGTAGTAGTAAAAGTACCAGTAGCTCTACCATGTTTTTTAGTAGTGTTTACAGTAGTATTTACAGTAGTATTTGTAGTAGTAGTAGTAGTAGTAAAAGTACCTGTAGCTCCACTATGTTTGTAGTAGTGTTTACAGTAGTATTTACAGCAGTTTTAGTAGTGGTAGTAGTAAAAGTACCAGTAGCTCCACCATGTTTGTAGTAGTGCTTACAGTAGTATTTACAAAAGTATTTGTAGTAGTAGTAGTAAAAGTACCAGTAGCTCCACCATGTTTGTAGTAGTGTTTACAGTAGTATTTGTAGTAGTAGTAGTAAAAGTACCAGTAGCTCCACCATGTTTGTATTAGTGTTTACAGTAGTATTTACAGTAGTATTTGTAGTAGTAGTAGTAAAAGTACCAGTTGCTCCACCATGTTTGTAGTAGTGTTTACAGTAGCATTTACAGTAGTATTTGTAGTAGTATTTGTAGTAGTAGTAGTAAAAGTACCAGTAGCTCCACCATTTTTGTAGTAGTGTTTACAGTTGTATTTACAGTAGTATTTGTAGTAGTAGTAGTAAAAGTACCAGTGGCTCCACCATGTTTGTAGTAGTGTTTACAGTAGTATTTACAGTAGTATTTGTAGTAGTAGTAGTAAAAGTACCAGTAGCTCCACCATGTTTGTAGTAGTGTTTACAGTTGTATTTACAGTAGTATTTGTAGTAGTAGTAGTAAAAGTACCAGTAGCTCCACCATGTTTGTAGTAGTGTTTACAGTAGTATTTACAGTAGTATTTGTAGTAGTAGTAGTAAAAGTATTATTAGCTCCACCATGTTTGTAGTAGTGTTTACAGTAGTATTTACAGTAGTATTTGTAGTAGTAGTAGTAGTAAAAGTACCAGTAGCTCCACCATGTTTGTAGTGTTTACAGTAGTATTTACAGTAGTATTTGTAGTAGCATTTGTAGTAGTAGTAGTAAAAGTACCAGTAGCTCCACCACGTTTGTAGTAGTATTTACTGTAGTATTTGTAGTAGTATTTGTAGTAGTAGTAGTAAAAGTACCAGTAGCTCCACCATGTTTGTAGTAGTGTTTACGGTAGTATTTACAGTAGTATTTGTAGTAGTAGTAGTAAAAGTACCAGTAGCTCCACCATGTTTGTAGTAGTGTTTACGGTAGTATTTACAGTAGTATTTGTAGTAGTAGTAGTAAAAGTACCAGTAGCTCCACCATGTTTGTACTAGTGTTTACAGTAGCATTTACAGTAGTATTTGTAGTAGTATTTGTAGTAGTAGTAGTAAAAGTACCAGTAGCTCCACCATGTTTGTAGTAGTGTTTACAGTAGTATTTACAGTAGTATTTGTAGTAGTAGTAGTATAAGTACCAGTAGCTCCACCATGTTTGTAGAAGTGTTTACAGTAGTATTTACAGTAGTATTTGTAGTAGTAGTAGTAAAAGTACCAGTAGCTCCACCATGTTTGTAGTAGTGTTTACAGTAGCATTTACAGTAGTATTTGTAGTAGTATTTGTAGTAGTAGTAGTAAAAGTACCAGTAGCTCCACCATGTTTGTAGTAGTGTTTACAGTATTTTTTACAGTAGTATTCGTAGTAGTAGTAGTAAAAGTACCAGTAGCTCCACCATGTTTGTAGTAGTGTTTACAGAAGTATTTACAAAAGTATTTGTAGTAGTAGTAGTAAAAGTACCAGTAGCTCCACCATGTTTGTAGTAGTGTTTACAGTAGTATTTGTAGTAGTAGTAGTAAAAGTACCAGTAGCTCCACCATGTTTGTATTAGTGTTTACAGTAGTATTTACAGTAGTATTTGTAGTAGTAGTAGTAGTAAAAGTACCAGTAGCTCCACCATGTTTGTAGTAGTGTTTACAGTAGTATTTACAGTAGTATTTGTAGTAGTAGTAGTAAAAGTATCATTAGCTCCACCATGTTTGTAGTAGTGTTTACAGTAGTATTTACAGTAGTATTTGTAGTAGTAGTAGTAAAAGTACCAGTAGCTCCACCATGTTTGTAGTAGTGTTTACAGTAGTATTTACAGTAGTATTTGTAGTAGTAGTAGTAGTAAAAGTACCAGTAGCTCCACCATGTTTGTAGTAGTGTTTACAGTAGTATTTACAGTAGTATTTGTAGTAGTAGTAGTAAAAGTACCAGTAGCTCCACCATGTTTGTAGTAGTGTTTACAGTAGTATTTACAGTAGTATTTGTAGTAGTAGTAGTAGTAAAAGTACCAGTAGCTCCACCATGTTTGTAGTAGTGTTTACAGTAGTATTTACAGTAGTATTTGTAGTAGTAGTAGTAAAAGTACCAGTAGCTCCACCATGTTTGTAGTAGTGTTTACAGTAGTATTTACAGTAGTATTTGTAGAAGTAGTAGTAAAAGTACCAGTAGCTCCACCATGTTTGTAGCAGTGTTTACAGTAGTATTTACAGTAGTATTTGTGGTAGTAGTAGTAAAAGAACCAGTAGCTCCACCATGTTTGTAGTAGTGTTTACAGTAGTATTTACAGTAGTATTTGTAGTAGTAGCAGTAAAAGTACCAGTAGCTCCACCATGTTTGTAGTAGTATTTACAGTAGTATTTGTGGTAGTAGTAGTAAAAGAACCAGTAGCTCCACCATGTTTGTAGTAGTGTTTACAGTAGTATTTACAGCAGTATTAGTAGTAGTAGTAGTAAAAGTACCAGTAGCTCCACCATGTTTGTAGTAGTGATTACAGTAGTATTTACAGTAGTATTTGTAGTAGTAGTAGTAAAAGTACCAGTAGCTCCACCATGTTTGTAGTAGTGTTTACAGTAGCATTTACAGTAGTATTTGTAGTAGTATTTGTAGTAGTAGTAGTAAAAGTACCAGTAGCTCCACCACGTTTGTAGTAGTGTTTACAGTAGTATTTACAGTAGTATTTGTAGTAGTAGTAGTAAAAGTACCAGTAGCTCCACCATGTTTGTAGTAGTGTTTACAGTAGTATTTACAGTAGTATTTACAGTATTATTTGTAATAGTAGTAGTAAAAGTACCAGTAGCTCCACCACGTTTGTAGTAGTGTTTACAGTAGTATTTACAGTAGTATTTGTAGTAGTAGTAGTAAAAGTACCAGTAGCTCCACCATGTTTGTAGTAGTGTTTACAATAGTATTTACAGTAGTATTTACAGTAGTATTTGTAGTAGTATTTGTAGTAGTAGTAGTAGTAAAAGTACCAGTAGCTCCACCATGTTTGTAGTAGTGTTTACAGTAGTATTTACAGTAATATTTACAGTAGTATTTGTAGTAATAGTAGTAAAAGTACCAGTAGCTCTACCATGTTTGTAGAAGTATTTACAGTAGTATTTACAGTAGTATTTACAGTAGTATTTGTAATAGTAGTAGTAAAAGTACCAGTAGCTCCACCACGTTTGTAGTAGTGTTTACAGTAGTATTTACAGTAGTATTTGTAGTAGTAGTAGTAGTAAAAGTACCAGTAGCTCCACCATGTTTGTAGTAGTGTTTACAATAGTATTTACAGTAGTATTTACAGTAGTATTTGTAGTAGTAGTAGTAAAAGTACCAGTAGCTCCATCATGTTTGTAGTTGTGTTTACAGTAGTATTTACAGTAGTATTTACAGTATTATTTGTAATAGTAGTAGTAAAAGTACCAGTAGCTCCATCATGTTTGTAGTTGTGTTTACAGTAGTATTTACAGTAGTATTTACAGTATTATTTGTGGTAGTAGTAGTAAAAGTACCAGTAGCTCCATCATGTTTGTAGTTGTGTTTACAGTAGTATTTACAGTAGTATTTACAGTATTATTTGTAATAGTAGTAGTAAAAGTACCAGTAGCTCCACCACGTTTGTAGTAGTGTTTACAGTAGTATTTACAGTAGTATTTGTAGTAGTAGTAGTAAAAGTACCAGTAGCTCCACCATGTTTGTAGTAGTGTTTACAATAGTATTTACAGTAGTATTTACAGTAGTATTTGTAGTAGTATTTGTAGTAGTAGTAGTAGTAAAAGTACCAGTAGCTCCACCATGTTTGTAGTAGTGTTTACAGTAGTATTTACAGTAATATTTACAGTAGTATTTGTAGTAATAGTAGTAAAAGTACCAGTAGCTCTACCATGTTTGTAGAAGTATTTACAGTAGTATTTACAGTAGTATTTACAGTAGTATTTGTAATAGTAGTAGTAAAAGTACCAGTAGCTCCACCACGTTTGTAGTAGTGTTTACAGTAGTATTTACAGTAGTATTTGTAGTAGTAGTAGTAAAAGTACCAGTAGCTCCACCATGTTTGTAGTAGTGTTTACAATAGTATTTACAGTAGTATTTACAGTAGTATTTGTAGTAGTATTTGTAGTAGTAGTAGTAAAAGTACCAGTAGCTCCACCATGTTTGTAGTAGTGTTTACAATAGTATTTACAGTAGTATTTACAGTAGTATTTGTAGTAGTATTTGTTGTAGTAGTAGTAAAAGTACCAGTAGCTCTACCATGTTTTTTAGTAGTGTTTACAGTAGTATTTACAGTAGTATTTGTAGTAGTAGTAGTAGTAGTAAAAGTACCTGTAGCTCCACCATGTTTGTAGTAGTGTTTACAGTAGTATTTACAGCAGTTTTAGTAGTGGTAGTAGTAAAAGTACCAGTAGCTCCACCATGTTTGTAGTAGTGCTTACAGTAGTATTTACAGTAGTATTTGTAGTAGTAGTAGTAAAAGTACCAGTAGCTCCACCATGTTTGTAGTAGTGTTTACAGTAGTATTTGTAGTAGTAGTAGTAAAAGTACCAGTAGCTCCACCATGTTTGTAGTAGTGTTTACAGTAGTATTTACAGTAGTATTTGTAGTAGTAGTAGTAAAAGTACCAGTAGCTCCACCATGTTTGTAGTAGTGTTTACAGTAGTATTTACAGTAGTATTTGTAGTAGTAGTAGTAGTAGTAAAAGTACCTGTAGCTCCACCATGTTTGTAGTAGTGTTTACAGTAGTATTTACAGTAGTATTTGTAGTAGTAGTAGTAAAAGTATCAGTTGCTCCACCATGTTTGTAGTAGTGTTTACAGTAGTATTTACAGTAGTATTTGTAGTAGTAGTAGTAAAAGTACCAGTAGCTCCACCATGTTTGTAGTAGTGTTTACAGTAGTATTTACAGTAGTATTTGTAGTAGTAGTAGTAAAAGTACCAGTAGCTCCACCATGTTTGTAGTAGTGTTTACAGTAGTATTTACAGTAGTATTTGTAGTAGTAGTAGTAGTAAAAGTACCAGTAGCTCCACCATGTTTGTAGTAGTGTTTACAATAGTATTTACAGTAGTATTTACAGTAGTATTTGTAGTAGTATTTGTAGTAGTAGTAGTAAAAGTACCAGTAGCTCCACCATGTTTGTAGTAGTGTTTACAATAGTATTTACAGTAGTATTTACAGTAGTATTTGTAGTAGTATTTGTAGTAGTAGTAGTAAAAGTACCAGTAGCTCTACCATGTTTTTTAGTAGTGTTTACAGTAGTATTTACAGTAGTATTTGTAGTAGTAGTAGTAGTAGTAAAAGTACCTGTAGCTCCACCATGTTTGTAGTAGTGTTTACAGTAGTATTTACAGTAGTATTTGTAGTAGTAGTAGTAAAAGTACCAGTAGCTCCACCATGTTTTCAGTAGTGTTTACAGTAGTATTTACATTAGTATTTGTAGTAGTAGTAGTAAAAGTATCAGTAGCTCCACCATGTTTGTAGTAGTGTTTACAGTAGTATTTACAGTAGTATTTGTAGTAGTAGTAGTAAAAGTACCAGTAGCTCCACCATGTTTACAGTAGCATTTACAGTAGTATTTGTAGTAGTATTTGTAGTAGTAGTAGTAAAAGTACCAGTAGCTCCACCATGTTTGTAGTAGTGTTTACAGTAGTATTTACAGTAGTATTTGTAGTAGTAGTAGTATAAGTACCAGTAGCTCCACCATGTTTGTAGAAGTGTTTACAGTAGTATTTACAGTAGTATTTGTAGTAGTAGTAGTAAAAGTACCAGTAGCTCCACCATGTTTGTAGTAGTGTTTACAGTAGCATTTACAGTAGTATTTGTAGTAGTAGTAGTAAAAGTACCAGTAGCTCCACCATGTTTGTAGTAGTGTTTACAGTATTTTTTACAGTAGTATTTGTAGTAGTAGTAGTAAAAGTACCAGTAGCTCCACCATGTTTGTAGTAGTGTTTACAGAAGTATTTACAAAAGTATTTGTAGTAGTAGTAGTAAAAGTACCAGTAGCTCCACCATGTTTGTAGTAGTGTTTACAGTAGTATTTGTAGTAGTAGTAGTAAAAGTACCAGTAGCTCCACCATGTTTGTATTAGTGTTTACAGTAGTATTTACAGTAGTATTTGTAGTAGTAGTAGTAAAAGTACCAGTAGCTCCACCATGTTTGTAGTAGTGTTTACAGTAGCATTTACAGTAGTATTTGTAGTAGTATTTGTAGTAGTAGTAGTAAAAGTACCAGTAGCTCCACCATTTTTGTAGTAGTGTTTACAGTTGTATTTACAGTAGTATTTGTAGTAGTAGTAGTAAAAGTACCAGTGGCTCCACCATGTTTGTAGTAGTGTTTACAGTAGTATTTACAGTAGTATTTGTAGTAGTAGTAGTAAAAGTACCAGTAGCTCCACCATGTTTGTAGTAGTGTTTACAGTTGTATTTACAGTAGTATTTGTAGTAGTAGTAGTAAAAGTACCAGTAGCTCCACCATGTTTGTAGTAGTGTTTACAGTAGTATTTACAGTAGTATTTGTAGTAGTAGTAGTAAAAGTATTATTAGCTCCACCATGTTTGTAGTAGTGTTTACAGTAGTATTTACAGTAGTATTTGTAGTAGTAGTAGTAGTAAAAGTACCAGTAGCTCCACCATGTTTGTAGTGTTTACAGTAGTATTTACAGTAGTATTTGTAGTAGCATTTGTAGTAGTAGTAGTAAAAGTACCAGTAGCTCCACCACGTTTGTAGTAGTATTTACTGTAGTATTTGTAGTAGTATTTGTAGTAGTAGTAGTAAAAGTACCAGTAGCTCCACCATGTTTGTAGTAGTGTTTACGGTAGTATTTACAGTAGTATTTGTAGTAGTAGTAGTAAAAGTACCAGTAGCTCCACCATGTTTGTAGTAGTGTTTACGGTAGTATTTACAGTAGTATTTGTAGTAGTAGTAGTAAAAGTACCAGTAGCTCCACCATGTTTGTACTAGTGTTTACAGTAGCATTTACAGTAGTATTTGTAGTAGTATTTGTAGTAGTAGTAGTAAAAGTACCAGTAGCTCCACCATGTTTGTAGTAGTGTTTACAGTAGTATTTACAGTAGTATTTGTAGTAGTAGTAGTATAAGTACCAGTAGCTCCACCATGTTTGTAGAAGTGTTTACAGTAGTATTTACAGTAGTATTTGTAGTAGTAGTAGTAAAAGTACCAGTAGCTCCACCATGTTTGTAGTAGTGTTTACAGTAGCATTTACAGTAGTATTTGTAGTAGTATTTGTAGTAGTAGTAGTAAAAGTACCAGTAGCTCCACCATGTTTGTAGTAGTGTTTACAGTATTTTTTACAGTAGTATTCGTAGTAGTAGTAGTAAAAGTACCAGTAGCTCCACCATGTTTGTAGTAGTGTTTACAGAAGTATTTACAAAAGTATTTGTAGTAGTAGTAGTAAAAGTACCAGTAGCTCCACCATGTTTGTAGTAGTGTTTACAGTAGTATTTGTAGTAGTAAAAGTACCAGTAGCTCCACCATGTTTGTATTAGTGTTTACAGTAGTATTTACAGTAGTATTTGTAGTAGTAGTAGTAAAAGTACCAGTAGCTCCACCATGTTTGTAGTAGTGTTTACAGTAGTATTTACAGTAGTATTTGTAGTAGTAGTAGTAAAAGTATCATTAGCTCCACCATGTTTGTAGTAGTGTTTACAGTAGTATTTACAGTAGTATTTGTAGTAGTAGTAGTAAAAGTACCAGTAGCTCCACCATGTTTGTAGTAGTGTTTACAGTAGTATTTACAGTAGTATTTGTAGTAGTAGTAGTAGTAAAAGTACCAGTAGCTCCACCATGTTTGTAGTAGTGTTTACAGTAGTATTTACAGTAGTATTTGTAGTAGTAGTAGTAAAAGTACCAGTAGCTCCACCATGTTTGTAGTAGTGTTTACAGTAGTATTTACAGTAGTATTTGTAGAAGTAGTAGTAAAAGTACCAGTAGCTCCACCATGTTTGTAGCAGTGTTTACAGTAGTATTTACAGTAGTATTTGTGGTAGTAGTAGTAAAAGAACCAGTAGCTCCACCATGTTTGTAGTAGTGTTTACAGTAGTATTTACAGTAGTATTTGTAGTAGTAGCAGTAAAAGTACCAGTAGCTCCACCATGTTTGTAGTAGTATTTACAGTAGTATTTGTGGTAGTAGTAGTAAAAGAACCAGTAGCTCCACCATGTTTGTAGTAGTGTTTACAGTAGTATTTACAGCAGTATTAGTAGTAGTAGTAGTAAAAGTACCAGTAGCTCCACCATGTTTGTAGTAGTGATTACAGTAGTATTTACAGTAGTATTTGTAGTAGTAGTAGTAAAAGTACCAGTAGCTCCACCATGTTTGTAGTAGTGTTTACAGTAGCATTTACAGTAGTATTTGTAGTAGTATTTGTAGTAGTAGTAGTAAAAGTACCAGTAGCTCCACCACGTTTGTAGTAGTGTTTACAGTAGTATTTACAGTAGTATTTGTAGTAGTAGTAGTAAAAGTACCAGTAGCTCCACCATGTTTGTAGTAGTGTTTACAGTAGTATTTACAGTAGTATTTACAGTATTATTTGTAATAGTAGTAGTAAAAGTACCAGTAGCTCCACCACGTTTGTAGTAGTGTTTACAGTAGTATTTACAGTAGTATTTGTAGTAGTAGTAGTAAAAGTACCAGTAGCTCCACCATGTTTGTAGTAGTGTTTACAATAGTATTTACAGTAGTATTTACAGTAGTATTTGTAGTAGTATTTGTAGTAGTAGTAGTAGTAAAAGTACCAGTAGCTCCACCATGTTTGTAGTAGTGTTTACAGTAGTATTTACAGTAATATTTACAGTAGTATTTGTAGTAATAGTAGTAAAAGTACCAGTAGCTCTACCATGTTTGTAGAAGTATTTACAGTAGTATTTACAGTAGTATTTACAGTAGTATTTGTAATAGTAGTAGTAAAAGTACCAGTAGCTCCACCACGTTTGTAGTAGTGTTTACAGTAGTATTTACAGTAGTATTTGTAGTAGTAGTAGTAGTAAAAGTACCAGTAGCTCCACCATGTTTGTAGTAGTGTTTACAATAGTATTTACAGTAGTATTTACAGTAGTATTTGTAGTAGTAGTAGTAAAAGTACCAGTAGCTCCATCATGTTTGTAGTTGTGTTTACAGTAGTATTTACAGTAGTATTTACAGTATTATTTGTAATAGTAGTAGTAAAAGTACCAGTAGCTCCATCATGTTTGTAGTTGTGTTTACAGTAGTATTTACAGTAGTATTTACAGTATTATTTGTGGTAGTAGTAGTAAAAGTACCAGTAGCTCCATCATGTTTGTAGTTGTGTTTACAGTAGTATTTACAGTAGTATTTACAGTATTATTTGTAATAGTAGTAGTAAAAGTACCAGTAGCTCCACCACGTTTGTAGTAGTGTTTACAGTAGTATTTACAGTAGTATTTGTAGTAGTAGTAGTAAAAGTACCAGTAGCTCCACCATGTTTGTAGTAGTGTTTACAATAGTATTTACAGTAGTATTTACAGTAGTATTTGTAGTAGTATTTGTAGTAGTAGTAGTAGTAAAAGTACCAGTAGCTCCACCATGTTTGTAGTAGTGTTTACAGTAGTATTTACAGTAATATTTACAGTAGTATTTGTAGTAATAGTAGTAAAAGTACCAGTAGCTCTACCATGTTTGTAGAAGTATTTACAGTAGTATTTACAGTAGTATTTACAGTAGTATTTGTAATAGTAGTAGTAAAAGTACCAGTAGCTCCACCACGTTTGTAGTAGTGTTTACAGTAGTATTTACAGTAGTATTTGTAGTAGTAGTAGTAAAAGTACCAGTAGCTCCACCATGTTTGTAGTAGTGTTTACAATAGTATTTACAGTAGTATTTACAGTAGTATTTGTAGTAGTATTTGTAGTAGTAGTAGTAAAAGTACCAGTAGCTCCACCATGTTTGTAGTAGTGTTTACAATAGTATTTACAGTAGTATTTACAGTAGTATTTGTAGTAGTATTTGTAGTAGTAGTAGTAAAAGTACCAGTAGCTCTACCATGTTTTTTAGTAGTGTTTACAGTAGTATAAACAGTAGTATTTGTAGTAGTAGTAGTAGTAGTAAAAGTACCTGTAGCTCCACCATGTTTGTAGTAGTGTTTACAGTAGTATTTACAGCAGTATTAGTAGTGGTAGTAGTAAAAGTACCAGTAGCTCCACCATGTTTGTAGTAGTGCTTACAGTAGTATTTACAGTAGTATTTGTAGTAGTAGTAGTAAAAGTACCAGTAGCTCCACCATGTTTGTAGTAGTGTTTACAGTAGTATTTGTAGTAGTAGTAGTAAAAGTACCAGTAGCTCCACCATGTTTGTAGTAGTGTTTACAGTAGTATTTACAGTAGTATTTGTAGTAGTAGTAGTAAAAGTACCAGTAGCTCCACCATGTTTGTAGTAGTGTTTACAGTAGCATTTACAGTAGTATTTGTAGTAGTAGTAGTAAAAGAACCAGTAGCTCCACCATGTTTTTAGTAGTGTTTACAGTAGTATTTACAGTAGTATTTGTAGTAGTAGTAGTAAAAGTACCTGTAGCTCCACCATGTTTGTATTAGTGTTTACAGTAGTATTTACAGTAGTATTTGTAGTAGTAGTAGTAAAAGTACCAGTAGCTCCACCATGTTTGTATTAGTGTTTACAGTAGCATTTACAGTAGTATTTGTAGTAGTAGTAGTAAAAGTACCAGTAGCTCCACCATGTTTGTAGTAGTGTTTACAATAGTATTTACAGTAGTATTTACAGTAGTATTTGTAGTAGTATTTGTAGTAGTAGTAGTAAAAGTACCAGTAGCTCCACCATGTTTGTAGTAGTGTTTACAATAGTATTTACAGTAGTATTTACAGTAGTATTTGTAGTAGTATTTGTAGTAGTAGTAGTAAAAGTACCAGTAGCTCTACCATGTTTTTTAGTAGTGTTTACAGTAGTATAAACAGTAGTATTTGTAGTAGTAGTAGTAGTAGTAAAAGTACCTGTAGCTCCACCATGTTTGTAGTAGTGTTTACAGTAGTATTTACAGCAGTATTAGTAGTGGTCGTAGTAAAAGTACCAGTAGCTCCACCATGTTTGTAGTAGTGCTTACAGTAGTATTTACAGTAGTATTTGTAGTAGTAGTAGTAAAAGTACCAGTAGCTCCACCATGTTTGTAGTAGTGTTTACAGTAGTATTTGTAGTAGTAGTAGTAAAAGTACCAGTAGCTCCACCATGTTTGTAGTAGTGTTTACAGTAGTATTTACAGTAGTATTTGTAGTAGTAGTAGTAAAAGTACCAGTAGCTCCACCATGTTTGTAGTAGTGTTTACAGTAGTATTTACAGTAGTATTTGTAGTAGTAGTAGTAGTAAAAGTACCAGTAGCTCCACCATGTTTGTAGTAGTGTTTACAGTAGTATTTACAGTAGTATTTGTAGTAGTAGTAGTAAAAGTACCAGTAGCTCCACCATGTTTGTAGTAGTGTTTACAGTAGTATTTACAGTAGTATTTGTAGAAGTAGTAGTAAAAGTACCAGTAGCTCCACCATGTTTGTAGCAGTGTTTACAGTAGTATTTACAGTAGTATTTGTGGTAGTAGTAGTAAAAGAACCAGTAGCTCCACCATGTTTGTAGTAGTGTTTACAGTAGTATTTACAGTAGTATTTGTAGTAGTAGCAGTAAAAGTACCAGTAGCTCCACCATGTTTGTAGTAGTATTTACAGTAGTATTTGTGGTAGTAGTAGTAAAAGAACCAGTAGCTCCACCATGTTTGTAGTAGTGTTTACAGTAGTATTTACAGCAGTATTAGTAGTAGTAGTAGTAAAAGTACCAGTAGCTCCACCATGTTTGTAGTAGTGATTACAGTAGTATTTACAGTAGTATTTGTAGTAGTAGTAGTAAAAGTACCAGTAGCTCCACCATGTTTGTAGTAGTGTTTACAGTAGCATTTACAGTAGTATTTGTAGTAGTATTTGTAGTAGTAGTAGTAAAAGTACCAGTAGCTCCACCACGTTTGTAGTAGTGTTTACAGTAGTATTTACAGTAGTATTTGTAGTAGTAGTAGTAAAAGTACCAGTAGCTCCACCATGTTTGTAGTAGTGTTTACAGTAGTATTTACAGTAGTATTTACAGTATTATTTGTAATAGTAGTAGTAAAAGTACCAGTAGCTCCACCACGTTTGTAGTAGTGTTTACAGTAGTATTTACAGTAGTATTTGTAGTAGTAGTAGTAAAAGTACCAGTAGCTCCACCATGTTTGTAGTAGTGTTTACAATAGTATTTACAGTAGTATTTACAGTAGTATTTGTAGTAGTATTTGTAGTAGTAGTAGTAGTAAAAGTACCAGTAGCTCCACCATGTTTGTAGTAGTGTTTACAGTAGTATTTACAGTAATATTTACAGTAGTATTTGTAGTAATAGTAGTAAAAGTACCAGTAGCTCTACCATGTTTGTAGAAGTATTTACAGTAGTATTTACAGTAGTATTTACAGTAGTATTTGTAATAGTAGTAGTAAAAGTACCAGTAGCTCCACCACGTTTGTAGTAGTGTTTACAGTAGTATTTACAGTAGTATTTGTAGTAGTAGTAGTAGTAAAAGTACCAGTAGCTCCACCATGTTTGTAGTAGTGTTTACAATAGTATTTACAGTAGTATTTACAGTAGTATTTGTAGTAGTAGTAGTAAAAGTACCAGTAGCTCCATCATGTTTGTAGTTGTGTTTACAGTAGTATTTACAGTAGTATTTACAGTATTATTTGTAATAGTAGTAGTAAAAGTACCAGTAGCTCCATCATGTTTGTAGTTGTGTTTACAGTAGTATTTACAGTAGTATTTACAGTATTATTTGTGGTAGTAGTAGTAAAAGTACCAGTAGCTCCATCATGTTTGTAGTTGTGTTTACAGTAGTATTTACAGTAGTATTTACAGTATTATTTGTAATAGTAGTAGTAAAAGTACCAGTAGCTCCACCACGTTTGTAGTAGTGTTTACAGTAGTATTTACAGTAGTATTTGTAGTAGTAGTAGTAAAAGTACCAGTAGCTCCACCATGTTTGTAGTAGTGTTTACAATAGTATTTACAGTAGTATTTACAGTAGTATTTGTAGTAGTATTTGTAGTAGTAGTAGTAGTAAAAGTACCAGTAGCTCCACCATGTTTGTAGTAGTGTTTACAGTAGTATTTACAGTAATATTTACAGTAGTATTTGTAGTAATAGTAGTAAAAGTACCAGTAGCTCTACCATGTTTGTAGAAGTATTTACAGTAGTATTTACAGTAGTATTTACAGTAGTATTTGTAATAGTAGTAGTAAAAGTACCAGTAGCTCCACCACGTTTGTAGTAGTGTTTACAGTAGTATTTACAGTAGTATTTGTAGTAGTAGTAGTAAAAGTACCAGTAGCTCCACCATGTTTGTAGTAGTGTTTACAATAGTATTTACAGTAGTATTTACAGTAGTATTTGTAGTAGTATTTGTAGTAGTAGTAGTAAAAGTACCAGTAGCTCCACCATGTTTGTAGTAGTGTTTACAATAGTATTTACAGTAGTATTTACAGTAGTATTTGTAGTAGTATTTGTAGTAGTAGTAGTAAAAGTACCAGTAGCTCTACCATGTTTTTTAGTAGTGTTTACAGTAGTATAAACAGTAGTATTTGTAGTAGTAGTAGTAGTAGTAAAAGTACCTGTAGCTCCACCATGTTTGTAGTAGTGTTTACAGTAGTATTTACAGCAGTATTAGTAGTGGTAGTAGTAAAAGTACCAGTAGCTCCACCATGTTTGTAGTAGTGCTTACAGTAGTATTTACAGTAGTATTTGTAGTAGTAGTAGTAAAAGTACCAGTAGCTCCACCATGTTTGTAGTAGTGTTTACAGTAGTATTTGTAGTAGTAGTTGTAAAAGTACCAGTAGCTCCACCATGTTTGTAGTAGTGTTTACAGTAGTATTTACAGTAGTATTTGTAGTAGTAGTAGTAAAAGTACCAGTAGCTCCACCATGTTTGTAGTAGTGTTTACAGTAGCATTTACAGTAGTATTTGTAGTAGTAGTAGTAAAAGTACCAGTAGCTCCACCATGTTTGTATTAGTGTTTACAGTAGCATTTACAGTAGTATTTGTAGTAGTAGTAGTAAAAGTACCAGTAGCTCCACCATGTTTGTAGTAGTGTTTACAATAGTATTTACAGTAGTATTTACAGTAGTATTTGTAGTAGTATTTGTAGTAGTAGTAGTAAAAGTACCAGTAGCTCCACCATGTTTGTAGTAGTGTTTACAATAGTATTTACAGTAGTATTTACAGTAGTATTTGTAGTAGTATTTGTAGTAGTAGTAGTAAAAGTACCAGTAGCTCTACCATGTTTTTTAGTAGTGTTTACAGTAGTATAAACAGTAGTATTTGTAGTAGTAGTAGTAGTAGTAAAAGTACCTGTAGCTCCACCATGTTTGTAGTAGTGTTTACAGTAGTATTTACAGCAGTATTAGTAGTGGTCGTAGTAAAAGTACCAGTAGCTCCACCATGTTTGTAGTAGTGCTTACAGTAGTATTTACAGTAGTATTTGTAGTAGTAGTAGTAAAAGTACCAGTAGCTCCACCATGTTTGTAGTAGTGTTTACAGTAGTATTTGTAGTAGTAGTAGTAAAAGTACCAGTAGCTCCACCATGTTTGTAGTAGTGTTTACAGTAGTATTTACAGTAGTATTTGTAGTAGTAGTAGTAAAAGTACCAGTAGCTCCACCATGTTTGTAGTAGTGTTTACAGTAGCATTTACAGTAGTATTTGTAGTAGTAGTAGTAAAAGAACCAGTAGCTCCACCATGTTTTTAGTAGTGTTTACAGTAGTATTTACAGTAGTATTTGTAGTAGTAGTAGTAAAAGTATCAGTTGCTCCACCATTTTATTAGTAGTGTTTACAGTAGTATTTACAGTAGTATTTGTAGTAGTAGTAGTAAAAGTACCAGTAGCTCCACCATGTTTGTAGTAGTGTTTACAGTAGTATTTACAGTAGTATTTGTAGTAGTAGTAGTAAAAGTACCAGTAGCTCCACCATGTTTGTAGTAGTGTTTACAGTAGTATTTACAGTAGTATTTGTAGTAGTAGTAGTAGTAAAAGTACCAGTAGCTCCACCATGTTTGTAGTAGTGTTTACAATAGTATTTACAGTAGTATTTACAGTAGTATTTGTAGTAGTATTTGTAGTAGTAGTAGTAAAAGTACCAGTAGCTCCACCATGTTTGTAGTAGTGTTTACAGTAGTATTTACAGTAGTATTTGTAGTAGTAGTAGTAAAAGTACCAGTAGCTCCACCATGTTTGTAGTAGTGTTTACAGTAGTATTTACAGTAGTATTTGTAGTAGTAGTAGTAAAAGTACCAGTAGCTCCACCATGTTTGTAGTAGTGTTTACAGTAGTATTTACAGTAGTATTTGTAGTAGTAGTAGTAGTAAAAGTACCAGTAGCTCCACCATGTTTGTAGTAGTGTTTACAATAGTATTTACAGTAGTATTTACAGTAGTATTTGTAGTAGTATTTGTAGTAGTAGTAGTAAAAGTACCAGTAGCTCCACCATGTTTGTAGTAGTGTTTACAATAGTATTTACAGTAGTATTTACAGTAGTATTTGTAGTAGTATTTGTAGTAGTAGTAGTAAAAGTACCAGTAGCTCTACCATGTTTTTTAGTAGTGTTTACAGTAGTATAAACAGTAGTATTTTTAGTAGTAGTAGTAGTAGTAAAAGTACCTGTAGCTCCACCATGTTTGTAGTAGTGTTTACAGTAGTATTTACAGCAGTATTAGTAGTGGTAGTAGTAAAAGTACCAGTAGCTCCACCATGTTTGTAGTAGTGCTTACAGTAGTATTTACAGTAGTATTTGTAGTAGTAGTAGTAAAAGTACATGTAGCTCCACCATGTTTTCAGTAGTGTTTACAGTAGTATTTACATTAGTATTTGTAGTAGTAGTAGTAAAAGTATCAGTAGCTCCACCATGTTTGTAGTAGTGTTTACAGTAGTATTTACAGTAGTATTTGTAGTAGTAGTAGTAAAAGTACCAGTAGCTCCACCATGTTTGTAGTAGTGTTTACAGTAGTATTTACAGTAGTATTTGTAGTAGTAGTAGTAAAAGTACCAGTAGCTCCACCATGTTTGTACTAGTGTTTACAGTAGCATTTACAGTAGTATTTGTAGTAGTATTTGTAGTAGTAGTAGTAAAAGTACCAGTAGCTCCACCATGTTTGTAGTAGTGTTTACAGTAGTATTTACAGTAGTATTTGTAGTAGTAGTAGTATAAGTACCAGTAGCTCCACCATGTTTGTAGAAGTGTTTACAGTAGTATTTACAGTAGTATTTGTAGTAGTAGTAGTAAAAGTACCAGTAGCTCAACCATGTTTGTAGTAGTGTTTACAGTAGCATTTACAGTAGTATTTGTAGTAGTAGTAGTAAAAGTACCAGTAGCTCCACCATGTTTGTAGTAGTGTTTACAGTATTTTTTACAGTAGTATTTGTAGTAGTAGTAGTAAAAGTACCAGTAGCTCCACCATGTTTGTAGTAGTGTTTACAGAAGTATTTACAAAAGTATTTGTAGTAGTAGTAGTAAAAGTACCAGTAGCTCCACCATGTTTGTAGTAGTGTTTACAGTAGTATTTGTAGTAGTAGTAGTAAAAGTACCAGTAGCTCCACCATGTTTGTAGTAGTGTTTACAGTAGCATTTACAGTAGTATTTGTAGTAGTATTTGTAGTAGTAGTAGTAAAAGTACCAGTAGCTCCACCATTTTTGTAGTAGTGTTTACAGTTGTATTTACAGTAGTATTTGTAGTAGTAGTAGTAAAAGTACCAGTGGCTCCACCATGTTTGTAGTAGTGTTTACAGTAGTATTTACAGTAGTATTTGTAGTAGTAGTAGTAAAAGTACCAGTAGCTCCACCATGTTTGTAGTAGTGTTTACAGTTGTATTTACAGTAGTATTTGTAGTAGTAGTAGTAAAAGTACCAGTAGCTCCACCATGTTTGTAGTAGTGTTTACAGTAGTATTTACAGTAGTATTTGTAGTAGTAGTAGTAAAAGTATCATTAGCTCCACCATGTTTGTAGTAGTGTTTACAGTAGTATTTACAGTAGTATTTGTAGTAGTAGTAGTAAAAGTACCAGTAGCTCCACCATGTTTGTAGTAGTGTTTACAGTAGTATTTACAGCAGTTTTAGTAGTGGTAGTAGTAAAAGTACCAGTAGCTCCACCATGTTTGTAGTAGTGCTTACAGTAGTATTTGTAGTAGTAGTAGTAAAAGTACCAGTAGCTCCACCATGTTTGTAGTAGTGTTTACAGTAGTATTTGTAGTAGTAGTAGTAAAAGTACCAGTAGCTCCACCATGTTTGTAGTAGTGTTTACAGTAGTATTTACAGTAGTATTTGTAGTAGTAGTAGTAAAAGTACCAGTAGCTCCACCATGTTTGTAGTAGTGTTTACAGTAGCATTTACAGTAGTATTTGTAGTAGTAGTAGTAAAAGAACCAGTAGCTCCACCATGTTTTTAGTAGTGTTTACAGTAGTATTTACAGTAGTATTTGTAGTAGTAGTAGTAAAAGTATCAGTTGCTCCACCATGTTTGTAGTAGTGTTTACAGTAGTATTTACAGTAGTATTTGTAGTAGTAGTAGTAAAAGTACCAGTAGCTCCACCATGTTTGTAGTAGTGTTTACAGTAGTATTTACAGTAGTATTTGTAGTAGTAGTAGTAAAAGTACCAGTAGCTCCACCATGTTTGTAGTAGTGTTTACAGTAGTATTTACAGTAGTATTTGTAGTAGTAGTAGTAGTAAAAGTACCAGTAGCTCCACCATGTTTGTAGTAGTGTTTACAATAGTATTTACAGTAGTATTTACAGTAGTATTTGTAGTAGTATTTGTAGTAGTAGTAGTAAAAGTACCAGTAGCTCCACCATGTTTGTAGTAGTGTTTACAATAGTATTTACAGTAGTATTTACAGTAGTATTTGTAGTAGTATTTGTAGTAGTAGTAGTAAAAGTACCAGTAGCTCTACCATGTTTTTTAGTAGTGTTTACAGTAGTATTTACAGTAGTATTTGTAGTAGTAGTAGTAGTAGTAAAAGTACCTGTAGCTCCACCATGTTTGTAGTAGTGTTTACAGTAGTATTTACAGCAGTATTAGTAGTGGTAGTAGTAAAAGTACCAGTAGCTCCACCATGTTTGTAGTAGTGCTTACAGTAGTATTTACAGTAGTATTTGTAGTAGTAGTAGTAAAGGTACCAGTAGCTCCACCATGTTTTTAGTAGTGTTTACAGTAGTATTTACAGTAGTATTTGTAGTAGTAGTAGTAAAAGTACCAGTAGCTCCACCATGTTTGTAGTAGTGTTTACGGTAGTATTTACAGTAGTATTTGTAGTAGTAGTAGTAAAAGTACCAGTAGCTCCACCATGTTTGTAATAGTGTTTACGGTAGTATTTACAGTAGTATTTGTAGTAGTAGTAGTAAAAGTACCAGTAGCTCCACCATGTTTGTACTAGTGTTTACAGTAGCATTTACAGTAGTATTTGTAGTAGTATTTGTAGTAGTAGTAGTAAAAGTACCAGTAGCTCCACCATGTTTGTAGTAGTGTTTACAGTAGTATTTACAGTAGTATTTGTAGTAGTAGTAGTATAAGTACCAGTAGCTCCACCATGTTTGTAGAAGTGTTTACAGTAGTATTTACAGTAGTATTTGTAGTAGTAGTAGTAAAAGTACCAGTAGCTCCACCATGTTTGTAGTAGTGTTTACAGTAGCATTTACAGTAGTATTTGTAGTAGTAGTAGTAAAAGTACCAGTAGCTCCACCATGTTTGTAGTAGTGTTTACAGTATTTTTTACAGTAGTATTTGTAGTAGTAGTAGTAAAAGTACCAGTAGCTCCACCATGTTTGTAGTAGTGTTTACAGAAGTATTTACAAAAGTATTTGTAGTAGTAGTAGTAAAAGTACCAGTAGCTCCACCATGTTTGTAGTAGTGTTTACAGTAGTATTTGTAGTAGTAGTAGTAAAAGTACCAGTAGCTCCACCATGTTTGTATTAGTGTTTACAGTAGTATTTACAGTAGTATTTGTAGTAGTAGTAGTAAAAGTACCAGTAGCTCCACCATGTTTGTAGTAGTGTTTACAGTAGCATTTACAGTAGTATTTGTAGTAGTATTTGTAGTAGTAGTAGTAAAAGTACCAGTAGCTCCACCATTTTTGTAGTAGTGTTTACAGTTGTATTTACAGTAGTATTTGTAGTAGTAGTAGTAAAAGTACCAGTGGCTCCACCATGTTTGTAGTAGTGTTTACAGTAGTATTTACAGTAGTATTTGTAGTAGTAGTAGTAAAAGTACCAGTAGCTCCACCATGTTTGTAGTAGTGTTTACAGTTGTATTTACAGTAGTATTTGTAGTAGTAGTAGTAAAAGTACCAGTAGCTCCAACATGTTTGTAGTAGTGTTTACAGTAGTATTTACAGTAGTATTTGTAGTAGTAGTAGTAAAAGTATCATTAGCTCCACCATGTTTGTAGTAGTGTTTACAGTAGTATTTACAGTAGTATTTGTAGTAGTAGTAGTAAAAGTACCAGTAGCTCCACCATGTTTGTAGTAGTGTTTACAGTAGTATTTACAGTAGTATTTGTAGTAGTAGTAGTAGTAAAAGTACCAGTAGCTCCACCATGTTTGTAGTAGTGTTTACAGTAGTATTTACAGTAGTATTTGTAGTAGTAGTAGTAAAAGTACCAGTAGCTCCACCATGTTTGTAGTAGTGTTTACAGTAGTATTTACAGTAGTATTTGTAGTAGTAGTAGTAAAAGTACCAGTAGCTCCACCATGTTTGTAGTAGTGTTTACAGTAGTATTTACAGTAGTATTTGTAGAAGTAGTAGTAAAAGTACCAGTAGCTCCACCATGTTTGTAGCAGTGTTTACAGTAGTATTTACAGTAGTATTTGTGGTAGTAGTAGTAAAAGAACCAGTAGCTCCACCATGTTTGTAGTAGTGTTTACAGTAGTATTTACAGTAGTATTTGTAGTAGTAGCAGTAAAAGTACCAGTAGCTCCACCATGTTTGTAGTAGTATTTACAGTTGTATTTACAGTAGTATTTGTAGTAGTAGTAGTAAAAGTACCAGTAGCTCCACCATGTTTGTAGTAGTGTTTACAGTAGTATTTACAGTAGTATTTGTAGTAGTAGTAGTAAAAGTATCATTAGCTCCACCATGTTTGTAGTAGTGTTTACAGTAGTATTTACAGTAGTATTTGTAGTAGTAGTAGTAAAAGTACCAGTAGCTCCACCATGTTTGTAGTAGTGTTTACAGTAGTATTTACAGCAGTTTTAGTAGTGGTAGTAGTAAAAGTACCAGTAGCTCCACCATGTTTGTAGTAGTGCTTACAGTAGTATTTGTAGTAGTAGTAGTAAAAGTACCAGTAGCTCCACCATGTTTGTAGTAGTGTTTACAGTAGTATTTGTAGTAGTAGTAGTAAAAGTACCAGTAGCTCCACCATGTTTGTAGTAGTGTTTACAGTAGTATTTACAGTAGTATTTGTAGTAGTAGTAGTAAAAGTACCAGTAGCTCCACCATGTTTGTAGTAGTGTTTACAGTAGCATTTACAGTAGTATTTGTAGTAGTAGTAGTAAAAGAACCAGTAGCTCCACCATGTTTTTAGTAGTGTTTACAGTAGTATTTACAGTAGTATTTGTAGTAGTAGTAGTAAAAGTATCAGTTGCTCCACCATGTTTGTAGTAGTGTTTACAGTAGTATTTACAGTAGTATTTGTAGTAGTAGTAGTAAAAGTACCAGTAGCTCCACCATGTTTGTAGTAGTGTTTACAGTAGTATTTACAGTAGTATTTGTAGTAGTAGTAGTAAAAGTACCAGTAGCTCCACCATGTTTGTAGTAGTGTTTACAGTAGTATTTACAGTAGTATTTGTAGTAGTAGTAGTAGTAAAAGTACCAGTAGCTCCACCATGTTTGTAGTAGTGTTTACAATAGTATTTACAGTAGTATTTACAGTAGTATTTGTAGTAGTATTTGTAGTAGTAGTAGTAAAAGTACCAGTAGCTCCACCATGTTTGTAGTAGTGTTTACAATAGTATTTACAGTAGTATTTACAGTAGTATTTGTAGTAGTATTTGTAGTAGTAGTAGTAAAAGTACCAGTAGCTCTACCATGTTTTTTAGTAGTGTTTACAGTAGTATTTACAGTAGTATTTGTAGTAGTAGTAGTAGTAGTAGTAAAAGTACCTGTAGCTCCACCATGTTTGTAGTAGCGTTTACAGTAGTATTTACAGCAGTATTAGTAGTGGTAGTAGTAAAAGTACCAGTAGCTCCACCATGTTTGTAGTAGTGCTTACAGTAGTATTTACAGTAGTATTTGTAGTAGTAGTAGTAAAGGTACCAGTAGCTCCACCATGTTTTTAGTAGTGTTTACAGTAGTATTTACAGTAGTATTTGTAGTAGTAGTAGTAAAAGTACCAGTAGCTCCACCATGTTTGTAGTAGTGTTTACGGTAGTATTTACAGTAGTATTTGTAGTAGTAGTAGTAAAAGTACCAGTAGCTCCACCATGTTTGTAATAGTGTTTACGGTAGTATTTACAGTAGTATTTGTAGTAGTAGTAGTAAAAGTACCAGTAGCTCCACCATGTTTGTACTAGTGTTTACAGTAGCATTTACAGTAGTATTTGTAGTAGTATTTGTAGTAGTAGTAGTAAAAGTACCAGTAGCTCCACCATGTTTGTAGTAGTGTTTACAGTAGTATTTACAGTAGTATTTGTAGTAGTAGTAGTATAAGTACCAGTAGCTCCACCATGTTTGTAGAAGTGTTTACAGTAGTATTTACAGTAGTATTTGTAGTAGTAGTAGTAAAAGTACCAGTAGCTCCACCATGTTTGTAGTAGTGTTTACAGTAGCATTTACAGTAGTATTTGTAGTAGTAGTAGTAAAAGTACCAGTAGCTCCACCATGTTTGTAGTAGTGTTTACAGTATTTTTTACAGTAGTATTTGTAGTAGTAGTAGTAAAAGTACCAGTAGCTCCACCATGTTTGTAGTAGTGTTTACAGAAGTATTTACAAAAGTATTTGTAGTAGTAGTAGTAAAAGTACCAGTAGCTCCACCATGTTTGTAGTAGTGTTTACAGTAGTATTTGTAGTAGTAGTAGTAAAAGTACCAGTAGCTCCACCATGTTTGTATTAGTGTTTACAGTAGTATTTACAGTAGTATTTGTAGTAGTAGTAGTAAAAGTACCAGTAGCTCCACCATGTTTGTAGTAGTGTTTACAGTAGCATTTACAGTAGTATTTGTAGTAGTATTTGTAGTAGTAGTAGTAAAAGTACCAGTAGCTCCACCATTTTTGTAGTAGTGTTTACAGTTGTATTTACAGTAGTATTTGTAGTAGTAGTAGTAAAAGTACCAGTGGCTCCACCATGTTTGTAGTAGTGTTTACAGTAGTATTTACAGTAGTATTTGTAGTAGTAGTAGTAAAAGTACCAGTAGCTCCACCATGTTTGTAGTAGTGTTTACAGTTGTATTTACAGTAGTATTTGTAGTAGTAGTAGTAAAAGTACCAGTAGCTCCAACATGTTTGTAGTAGTGTTTACAGTAGTATTTACAGTAGTATTTGTAGTAGTAGTAGTAAAAGTATCATTAGCTCCACCATGTTTGTAGTAGTGTTTACAGTAGTATTTACAGTAGTATTTGTAGTAGTAGTAGTAAAAGTACCAGTAGCTCCACCATGTTTGTAGTAGTGTTTACAGTAGTATTTACAGTAGTATTTGTAGTAGTAGTAGTAGTAAAAGTACCAGTAGCTCCACCATGTTTGTAGTAGTGTTTACAGTAGTATTTACAGTAGTATTTGTAGTAGTAGTAGTAAAAGTACCAGTAGCTCCACCATGTTTGTAGTAGTGTTTACAGTAGTATTTACAGTAGTATTTGTAGTAGTAGTAGTAAAAGTACCAGTAGCTCCACCATGTTTGTAGTAGTGTTTACAGTAGTATTTACAGTAGTATTTGTAGAAGTAGTAGTAAAAGTACCAGTAGCTCCACCATGTTTGTAGCAGTGTTTACAGTAGTATTTACAGTAGTATTTGTGGTAGTAGTAGTAAAAGAACCAGTAGCTCCACCATGTTTGTAGTAGTGTTTACAGTAGTATTTACAGTAGTATTTGTAGTAGTAGCAGTAAAAGTACCAGTAGCTCCACCATGTTTGTAGTAGTATTTACAGTAGTATTTACAGCAGTATTAGTAGTAGTAGTAGTAAAAGTACCAGTAGCTCCACCATGTTTGTAGTAGTGTTTACAGTAGTATTTACAGTAGTATTTGTAGAAGTAGTAGTAAAAGTACCAGTAGCTCCACCATGTTTGTAGCAGTGTTTACAGTAGTATTTACAGTAGTATTTGTGGTAGTAGTAGTAAAAGAACCAGTAGCTCCACCATGTTTGTAGTAGTGTTTACAGTAGTATTTACAGTAGTATTTGTAGTAGTAGTAATAAAAGTACCAGTAGCTCCACCATGTTTCTAGTAGTGTTTACAGTAGTATTTACAGTAGTATTTGTAGTAGTAGTAGTAAAAGTACCAGTAGCTCCACCATGTTTGTAGTAGTGTTTACAGTAGTATTTACAGTAGTATTTGTGGTAGTAGTAGTAAAAGTATCAGTAGCTCCATCATGTTTGTAGTAGTGTTTACAGTAGTATTTACAGTAGTATTTGTAGTAATAGTAGTAAAAGTACCAGTAGCTCTACCATGTTTGTAGAAGTATTTACAGTAGTATTTACAGTAGTATTTACAGTAGTATTTGTAATAGTAGTAGTAAAAGTACCAGTAGCTCCACCACGTTTGTAGTAGTGTTTACAGTAGTATTTACAGTAGTATTTGTAGTAGTAGTAGTAAAAGTACCAGTAGCTCCACCATGTTTGTAGTAGTGTTTACAATAGTATTTACAGTAGTATTTACAGTAGTATTTGTAGTAGTATTTGTAGTAGTAGTAGTAAAAGTACCAGTAGCTCTACCATGTTTTTTAGTAGTGTTTACAGTAGTATTTACAGTAGTATTTGTAGTAGTAGTAGTAGTAGTAAAAGTACCTGTAGCTCCACCATGTTTGTAGTAGTGTTTACAGTAGTATTTACAGCAGTATTAGTAGTGGTAGTAGTAAAAGTACCAGTAGCTCCACCATGTTTGTAGTAGTGCTTACAGTAGTATTTACAGTAGTATTTGTAGTAGTAGTAGTAAAAGTACCAGTAGCTCCACCATGTTTGTAGTAGTGTTTACAGTAGTATTTGTAGTAGTAGTAGTAAAAGTACCAGTAGCTCCACCATGTTTGTATTAGTGTTTACAGTAGTATTTACAGTAGTATTTGTAGTAGTAGTAGTAAAAGTACCAGTAGCTCCACCATGTTTGTATTAGTGTTTACAGTAGCATTTACAGTAGTATTTGTAGTAGTAGTAGTAAAAGTACCAGTAGCTCCACCATGTTTGTAGTAGTGTTTACAGTAGTATTTACAGTAGTATTTGTAGTAGTAGTAGTAAAAGTACCAGTGGCTCCACCATGTTTGTAGTAGTGTTTACAGTAGTATTTACAGTAGTATTTGTAGTAGTAGTAGTAAAAGTACCAGTAGCTCCACCATGTTTGTAGTAGTATTTACAGTAGTATTTACAGTAGTATTTGTAGTAGTAGTAGTAAAAGAACCAGTAGCTCCACCATGTTTGTAGTAGTGTTTACAGTAGTATTTACAGTAGTATTTGTAGTAGTAGTAGTAGTAAAAGTACCAGTAGCTCCACCATGTTTTTAGTAGTGTTTACAGTAGTATTTACATTAGTATTTGTAGTAGTAGTAGTAAAAGTATCAGTAGCTCCACCATGTTTGTAGTAGTGTTTACAGTAGTATTTACAGTAGTATTTGTAGTAGTAGTAGTAAAAGTACCAGTAGCTCCACCATGTTTGTAGTAGTGTTTACGGTAGTATTTACAGTAGTATTTGTAGTAGTAGTAGTAAAAGTACCAGTAGCTCCACCATGTTTGTAGTAGTGTTTACGGTAGTATTTACAGTAGTATTTGTAGTAGTAGTAGTAAAAGTACCAGTAGCTCCACCATGTTTGTACTAGTGTTTACAGTAGCATTTACAGTAGTATTTGTAGTAGTATTTGTAGTAGTAGTAGTAAAAGTACCAGTAGCTCCACCATGTTTGTAGTAGTGTTTACAGTAGTATTTACAGTAGTATTTGTAGTAGTAGTAGTATAAGTACCAGTAGCTCCACCATGTTTGTAGAAGTGTTTACAGTAGTATTTACAGTAGTATTTGTAGTAGTAGTAGTAAAAGTACCAGTAGCTCCACCATGTTTGTAGTAGTGTTTACAGTAGCATTTACAGTAGTATTTGTAGTAGTATTTGTAGTAGTAGTAGTAAAAGTACCAGTAGCTCCACCATGTTTGTAGTAGTGTTTACAGTATTTTTTACAGTAGTATTTGTAGTAGTAGTAGTAAAAGTACCAGTAGCTCCACCATGTTTGTAGTAGTGTTTACAGAAGTATTTACAAAAGTATTTGTAGTAGTAGTAGTAAAAGTACCAGTAGCTCCACCATGTTTGTAGTAGTGTTTACAGTAGTATTTGTAGTAGTAGTAGTAAAAGTACCAGTAGCTCCACCATGTTTGTATTAGTGTTTACAGTAGTATTTACAGTAGTATTTGTAGTAGTAGTAGTAAAAGTACCAGTAGCTCCACCATGTTTGTAGTAGTGTTTACAGTAGTATTTACAGTAGTATTTGTAGTAGTAGTAGTAAAAGTATCATTAGCTCCACCATGTTTGTAGTAGTGTTTACAGTAGTATTTACAGTAGTATTTGTAGTAGTAGTAGTAAAAGTACCAGTAGCTCCACCATGTTTGTAGTAGTGTTTACAGTAGTATTTACAGTAGTATTTGTAGTAGTAGTAGTAGTAAAAGTACCAGTAGCTCCACCATGTTTGTAGTAGTGTTTACAGTAGTATTTACAGTAGTATTTGTAGTAGTAGTAGTAAAAGTACCAGTAGCTCCACCATGTTTGTAGTAGTGTTTACAGTAGTATTTACAGTAGTATTTGTAGAAGTAGTAGTAAAAGTACCAGTAGCTCCACCATGTTTGTAGCAGTGTTTACAGTAGTATTTACAGTAGTATTTGTGGTAGTAGTAGTAAAAGAACCAGTAGCTCCACCATGTTTGTAGTAGTGTTTACAGTAGTATTTACAGTAGTACTTGTAGTAGTAGCAGTAAAAGTACCAGTAGCTCCACCATGTTTGTAGTAGTATTTACAGTAGTATTTGTGGTAGTAGTAGTAAAAGAACCAGTAGCTCCACCATGTTTGTAGTAGTGTTTACAGTAGTATTTACAGCAGTATTAGTAGTAGTAGTAGTAAAAGTACCAGTAGCTCCACCATGTTTGTAGTAGTGATTACAGTAGTATTTACAGTAGTATTTGTAGTAGTAGTAGTAAAAGTACCAGTAGCTCCACCATGTTTGTAGTAGTGTTTACAGTAGCATTTACAGTAGTATTTGTAGTAGTATTTGTAGTAGTAGTAGTAAAAGTACCAGTAGCTCCACCACGTTTGTAGTAGTGTTTACAGTAGTATTTACAGTAGTATTTGTAGTAGTAGTAGTAAAAGTACCAGTAGCTCCACCATGTTTGTAGTAGTGTTTACAGTAGTATTTACAGTAGTATTTACAGTATTATTTGTAATAGTAGTAGTAAAAGTACCAGTAGCTCCACCACGTTTGTAGTAGTGTTTACAGTAGTATTTACAGTAGTATTTGTAGTAGTAGTAGTAAAAGTACCAGTAGCTCCACCATGTTTGTAGTAGTGTTTACAATAGTATTTACAGTAGTATTTACAGTAGTATTTGTAGTAGTATTTGTAGTAGTAGTAGTAGTAAAAGTACCAGTAGCTCCACCATGTTTGTAGTAGTGTTTACAGTAGTATTTACAGTAATATTTACAGTAGTATTTGTAGTAATAGTAGTAAAAGTACCAGTAGCTCTACCATGTTTGTAGAAGTATTTACAGTAGTATTTACAGTAGTATTTACAGTAGTATTTGTAATAGTAGTAGTAAAAGTACCAGTAGCTCCACCACGTTTGTAGTAGTGTTTACAGTAGTATTTACAGTAGTATTTGTAGTAGTAGTAGTAGTAAAAGTACCAGTAGCTCCACCATGTTTGTAGTAGTGTTTACAATAGTATTTACAGTAGTATTTACAGTAGTATTTGTAGTAGTAGTAGTAAAAGTACCAGTAGCTCCATCATGTTTGTAGTTGTGTTTACAGTAGTATTTACAGTAGTATTTACAGTATTATTTGTAATAGTAGTAGTAAAAGTACCAGTAGCTCCATCATGTTTGTAGTTGTGTTTACAGTAGTATTTACAGTAGTATTTACAGTATTATTTGTGGTAGTAGTAGTAAAAGTACCAGTAGCTCCATCATGTTTGTAGTTGTGTTTACAGTAGTATTTACAGTAGTATTTACAGTATTATTTGTAATAGTAGTAGTAAAAGTACCAGTAGCTCCACCACGTTTGTAGTAGTGTTTACAGTAGTATTTACAGTAGTATTTGTAGTAGTAGTAGTAAAAGTACCAGTAGCTCCACCATGTTTGTAGTAGTGTTTACAATAGTATTTACAGTAGTATTTACAGTAGTATTTGTAGTAGTATTTGTAGTAGTAGTAGTAGTAAAAGTACCAGTAGCTCCACCATGTTTGTAGTAGTGTTTACAGTAGTATTTACAGTAATATTTACAGTAGTATTTGTAGTAATAGTAGTAAAAGTACCAGTAGCTCTACCATGTTTGTAGAAGTATTTACAGTAGTATTTACAGTAGTATTTACAGTAGTATTTGTAATAGTAGTAGTAAAAGTACCAGTAGCTCCACCACGTTTGTAGTAGTGTTTACAGTAGTATTTACAGTAGTATTTGTAGTAGTAGTAGTAAAAGTACCAGTAGCTCCACCATGTTTGTAGTAGTGTTTACAATAGTATTTACAGTAGTATTTACAGTAGTATTTGTAGTAGTATTTGTAGTAGTAGTAGTAAAAGTACCAGTAGCTCCACCATGTTTGTAGTAGTGTTTACAATAGTATTTACAGTAGTATTTACAGTAGTATTTGTAGTAGTATTTGTAGTAGTAGTAGTAAAAGTACCAGTAGCTCTACCATGTTTTTTAGTAGTGTTTACAGTAGTATAAACAGTAGTATTTGTAGTAGTAGTAGTAGTAGTAAAAGTACCTGTAGCTCCACCATGTTTGTAGTAGTGTTTACAGTAGTATTTACAGCAGTATTAGTAGTGGTAGTAGTAAAAGTACCAGTAGCTCCACCATGTTTGTAGTAGTGCTTACAGTAGTATTTACAGTAGTATTTGTAGTAGTAGTAGTAAAAGTACCAGTAGCTCCACCATGTTTGTAGTAGTGTTTACAGTAGTATTTGTAGTAGTAGTAGTAAAAGTACCAGTAGCTCCACCATGTTTGTAGTAGTGTTTACAGTAGTATTTACAGTAGTATTTGTAGTAGTAGTAGTAGTAAAAGTACCAGTAGCTCCACCATGTTTGTAGTAGTGTTTACAGTAGCATTTACAGTAGTATTTGTAGTAGTAGTAGTAAAAGAACCAGTAGCTCCACCATGTTTTTAGTAGTGTTTACAGTAGTATTTACAGTAGTATTTGTAGTAGTAGTAGTAAAAGTACCTGTAGCTCCACCATGTTTGTATTAGTGTTTACAGTAGTATTTACAGTAGTATTTGTAGTAGTAGTAGTAAAAGTACCAGTAGCTCCACCATGTTTGTATTAGTGTTTACAGTAGCATTTACAGTAGTATTTGTAGTAGTAGTAGTAAAAGTACCAGTAGCTCCACCATGTTTGTAGTAGTGTTTACAATAGTATTTACAGTAGTATTTACAGTAGTATTTGTAGTAGTATTTGTAGTAGTAGTAGTAAAAGTACCAGTAGCTCCACCATGTTTGTAGTAGTGTTTACAATAGTATTTACAGTAGTATTTACAGTAGTATTTGTAGTAGTATTTGTAGTAGTAGTAGTAAAAGTACCAGTAGCTCTACCATGTTTTTTAGTAGTGTTTACAGTAGTATAAACAGTAGTATTTGTAGTAGTAGTAGTAGTAGTAAAAGTACCTGTAGCTCCACCATGTTTGTAGTAGTGTTTACAGTAGTATTTACAGCAGTATTAGTAGTGGTAGTAGTAAAAGTACCAGTAGCTCCACCATGTTTGTAGTAGTGCTTACAGTAGTATTTACAGTAGTATTTGTAGTAGTAGTAGTAAAAGTACCAGTAGCTCCACCATGTTTGTAGTAGTGTTTACAGTAGTATTTGTAGTAGTAGTAGTAAAAGTACCAGTAGCTCCACCATGTTTGTAGTAGTGTTTACAGTAGTATTTACAGTAGTAATTGTAGTAGTAGTAGTAAAAGTACCAGTAGCTCCACCATGTTTGTAGTAGTGTTTACAGTAGCATTTACAGTAGTATTTGTAGTAGTAGTAGTAAAAGAACCAGTAGCTCCACCATGTTTTTAGTAGTGTTTACAGTAGTATTTACAGTAGTATTTGTAGTAGTAGTAGTAAAAGTATCAGTTGCTCCACCATTTTATTAGTAGTGTTTACAGTAGTATTTACAGTAGTATTTGTAGTAGTAGTAGTAAAAGTACCAGTAGCTCCACCATGTTTGTAGTAGTGTTTACAGTAGTATTTACAGTAGTATTTGTAGTAGTAGTAGTAAAAGTACCAGTAGCTCCACCATGTTTGTAGTAGTGTTTACAGTAGTATTTACAGTAGTATTTGTAGTAGTAGTAGTAGTAAAAGTACCAGTAGCTCCACCATGTTTGTAGTAGTGTTTACAATAGTATTTACAGTAGTATTTACAGTAGTATTTGTAGTAGTATTTGTAGTAGTAGTAGTAAAAGTACCAGTAGCTCCACCATGTTTGTAGTAGTGTTTACAGTAGTATTTACAGTAGTATTTGTAGTAGTAGTAGTAAAAGTACCAGTAGCTCCACCATGTTTGTAGTAGTGTTTACAGTAGTATTTACAGTAGTATTTGTAGTAGTAGTAGTAAAAGTACCAGTAGCTCCACCATGTTTGTAGTAGTGTTTACAGTAGTATTTACAGTAGTATTTGTAGTAGTAGTAGTAGTAAAAGTACCAGTAGCTCCACCATGTTTGTAGTAGTGTTTACAATAGTATTTACAGTAGTATTTACAGTAGTATTTGTAGTAGTATTTGTAGTAGTAGTAGTAAAAGTACCAGTAGCTCCACCATGTTTGTAGTAGTGTTTACAATAGTATTTACAGTAGTATTTACAGTAGTATTTGTAGTAGTATTTGTAGTAGTAGTAGTAAAAGTACCAGTAGCTCTACCATGTTTTTTAGTAGTGTTTACAGTAGTATAAACAGTAGTATTTTTAGTAGTAGTAGTAGTAGTAAAAGTACCTGTAGCTCCACCATGTTTGTAGTAGTGTTTACAGTAGTATTTACAGCAGTATTAGTAGTGGTAGTAGTAAAAGTACCAGTAGCTCCACCATGTTTGTAGTAGTGCTTACAGTAGTATTTACAGTAGTATTTGTAGTAGTAGTAGTAAAAGTACCAGTAGCTCCACCATGTTTTCAGTAGTGTTTACAGTAGTATTTACATTAGTATTTGTAGTAGTAGTAGTAAAAGTATCAGTAGCTCCACCATGTTTGTAGTAGTGTTTACAGTAGTATTTACAGTAGTATTTGTAGTAGTAGTAGTAAAAGTACCAGTAGCTCCACCATGTTTGTAGTAGTGTTTACAGTAGTATTTACAGTAGTATTTGTAGTAGTAGTAGTAAAAGTACCAGTAGCTCCACCATGTTTGTACTAGTGTTTACAGTAGCATTTACAGTAGTATTTGTAGTAGTATTTGTAGTAGTAGTAGTAAAAGTACCAGTAGCTCCACCATGTTTGTAGTAGTGTTTACAGTAGTATTTACAGTAGTATTTGTAGTAGTAGTAGTATAAGTACCAGTAGCTCCACCATGTTTGTAGAAGTGTTTACAGTAGTATTTACAGTAGTATTTGTAGTAGTAGTAGTAAAAGTACCAGTAGCTCAACCATGTTTGTAGTAGTGTTTACAGTAGCATTTACAGTAGTATTTGTAGTAGTAGTAGTAAAAGTACCAGTAGCTCCACCATGTTTGTAATAGTGTTTACAGTATTTTTTACAGTAGTATTTGTAGTAGTAGTAGTAAAAGTACCAGTAGCTCCACCATGTTTGTAGTAGTGTTTACAGAAGTATTTACAAAAGTATTTGTAGTAGTAGTAGTAAAAGTACCAGTAGCTCCACCATGTTTGTAGTAGTGTTTACAGTAGTATTTGTAGTAGTAGTAGTAAAAGTACCAGTAGCTCCACCATGTTTGTAGTAGTGTTTACAGTAGCATTTACAGTAGTATTTGTAGTAGTATTTGTAGTAGTAGTAGTAAAAGTACCAGTAGCTCCACCATTTTTGTAGTAGTGTTTACAGTTGTATTTACAGTAGTATTTGTAGTAGTAGTAGTAAAAGTACCAGTGGCTCCACCATGTTTGTAGTAGTGTTTACAGTAGTATTTACAGTAGTATTTGTAGTAGTAGTAGTAAAAGTACCAGTAGCTCCACCATGTTTGTAGTAGTGTTTACAGTTGTATTTACAGTAGTATTTGTAGTAGTAGTAGTAAAAGTACCAGTAGCTCCACCATGTTTGTAGTAGTGTTTACAGTAGTATTTACAGTAGTATTTGTAGTAGTAGTAGTAAAAGTATCATTAGCTCCACCATGTTTGTAGTAGTGTTTACAGTAGTATTTACAGTAGTATTTGTAGTAGTAGTAGTAAAAGTACCAGTAGCTCCACCATGTTTGTAGTAGTGTTTACAGTAGTATTTACAGCAGTTTTAGTAGTGGTAGTAGTAAAAGTACCAGTAGCTCCACCATGTTTGTAGTAGTGCTTACAGTAGTATTTGTAGTAGTAGTAGTAAAAGTACCAGTAGCTCCACCATGTTTGTAGTAGTGTTTACAGTAGTATTTGTAGTAGTAGTAGTAAAAGTACCAGTAGCTCCACCATGTTTGTAGTAGTGTTTACAGTAGTATTTACAGTAGTATTTGTAGTAGTAGTAGTAAAAGTACCAGTAGCTCCACCATGTTTGTAGTAGTGTTTACAGTAGCATTTACAGTAGTATTTGTAGTAGTAGTAGTAAAAGTACCAGTAGCTCCACCATTTTTGTAGTAGTGTTTACAGTTGTATTTACAGTAGTATTTGTAGTAGTAGTAGTAAAAGTACCAGTGGCTCCACCATGTTTGTAGTAGTGTTTACAGTAGTATTTACAGTAGTATTTGTAGTAGTAGTAGTAAAAGTACCAGTAGCTCCACCATGTTTGTAGTAGTGTTTACAGTTGTATTTACAGTAGTATTTGTAGTAGTAGTAGTAAAAGTACCAGTAGCTCCACCATGTTTGTAGTAGTGTTTACAGTAGTATTTACAGTAGTATTTGTAGTAGTAGTAGTAAAAGTATCATTAGCTCCACCATGTTTGTAGTAGTGTTTACAGTAGTATTTACAGTAGTATTTGTAGTAGTAGTAGTAAAAGTACCAGTAGCTCCACCATGTTTGTAGTAGTGTTTACAGTAGTATTTACAGCAGTTTTAGTAGTGGTAGTAGTAAAAGTACCAGTAGCTCCACCATGTTTGTAGTAGTGCTTACAGTAGTATTTGTAGTAGTAGTAGTAAAAGTACCAGTAGCTCCACCATGTTTGTAGTAGTGTTTACAGTAGTATTTGTAGTAGTAGTAGTAAAAGTACCAGTAGCTCCACCATGTTTGTAGTAGTGTTTACAGTAGTATTTACAGTAGTATTTGTAGTAGTAGTAGTAAAAGTACCAGTAGCTCCACCATGTTTGTAGTAGTGTTTACAGTAGCATTTACAGTAGTATTTGTAGTAGTAGTAGTAAAAGAACCAGTAGCTCCACCATGTTTTTAGTAGTGTTTACAGTAGTATTTACAGTAGTATTTGTAGTAGTAGTAGTAAAAGTATCAGTTGCTCCACCATGTTTGTAGTAGTGTTTACAGTAGTATTTACAGTAGTATTTGTAGTAGTAGTAGTAAAAGTACCAGTAGCTCCACCATGTTTGTAGTAGTGTTTACAGTAGTATTTACAGTAGTATTTGTAGTAGTAGTAGTAAAAGTACCAGTAGCTCCACCATGTTTGTAGTAGTGTTTACAGTAGTATTTACAGTAGTATTTGTAGTAGTAGTAGTAGTAAAAGTACCAGTAGCTCCACCATGTTTGTAGTAGTGTTTACAATAGTATTTACAGTAGTATTTACAGTAGTATTTGTAGTAGTATTTGTAGTAGTAGTAGTAAAAGTACCAGTAGCTCCACCATGTTTGTAGTAGTGTTTACAATAGTATTTACAGTAGTATTTACAGTAGTATTTGTAGTAGTATTTGTAGTAGTAGTAGTAAAAGTACCAGTAGCTCTACCATGTTTTTTAGTAGTGTTTACAGTAGTATTTACAGTAGTATTTGTAGTAGTAGTAGTAGTAGTAAAAGTACCTGTAGCTCCACCATGTTTGTAGTAGTGTTTACAGTAGTATTTACAGCAGTATTAGTAGTGGTAGTAGTAAAAGTACCAGTAGCTCCACCATGTTTGTAGTAGTGCTTACAGTAGTATTTACAGTAGTATTTGTAGTAGTAGTAGTAAAGGTACCAGTAGCTCCACCATGTTTTTAGTAGTGTTTACAGTAGTATTTACAGTAGTATTTGTAGTAGTAGTAGTAAAAGTACCAGTAGCTCCACCATGTTTGTAGTAGTGTTTACGGTAGTATTTACAGTAGTATTTGTAGTAGTAGTAGTAAAAGTACCAGTAGCTCCACCATGTTTGTAATAGTGTTTACGGTAGTATTTACAGTAGTATTTGTAGTAGTAGTAGTAAAAGTACCAGTAGCTCCACCATGTTTGTACTAGTGTTTACAGTAGCATTTACAGTAGTATTTGTAGTAGTATTTGTAGTAGTAGTAGTAAAAGTACCAGTAGCTCCACCATGTTTGTAGTAGTGTTTACAGTAGTATTTACAGTAGTATTTGTAGTAGTAGTAGTATAAGTACCAGTAGCTCCACCATGTTTGTAGAAGTGTTTACAGTAGTATTTACAGTAGTATTTGTAGTAGTAGTAGTAAAAGTACCAGTAGCTCCACCATGTTTGTAGTAGTGTTTACAGTAGCATTTACAGTAGTATTTGTAGTAGTAGTAGTAAAAGTACCAGTAGCTCCACCATGTTTGTAGTAGTGTTTACAGTATTTTTTACAGTAGTATTTGTAGTAGTAGTAGTAAAAGTACCAGTAGCTCCACCATGTTTGTAGTAGTGTTTACAGAAGTATTTACAAAAGTATTTGTAGTAGTAGTAGTAAAAGTACCAGTAGCTCCACCATGTTTGTAGTAGTGTTTACAGTAGTATTTGTAGTAGTAGTAGTAAAAGTACCAGTAGCTCCACCATGTTTGTATTAGTGTTTACAGTAGTATTTACAGTAGTATTTGTAGTAGTAGTAGTAAAAGTACCAGTAGCTCCACCATGTTTGTAGTAGTGTTTACAGTAGCATTTACAGTAGTATTTGTAGTAGTATTTGTAGTAGTAGTAGTAAAAGTACCAGTAGCTCCACCATTTTTGTAGTAGTGTTTACAGTTGTATTTACAGTAGTATTTGTAGTAGTAGTAGTAAAAGTACCAGTGGCTCCACCATGTTTGTAGTAGTGTTTACAGTAGTATTTACAGTAGTATTTGTAGTAGTAGTAGTAAAAGTACCAGTAGCTCCACCATGTTTGTAGTAGTGTTTACAGTTGTATTTACAGTAGTATTTGTAGTAGTAGTAGTAAAAGTACCAGTAGCTCCAACATGTTTGTAGTAGTGTTTACAGTAGTATTTACAGTAGTATTTGTAGTAGTAGTAGTAAAAGTATCATTAGCTCCACCATGTTTGTAGTAGTGTTTACAGTAGTATTTACAGTAGTATTTGTAGTAGTAGTAGTAAAAGTACCAGTAGCTCCACCATGTTTGTAGTAGTGTTTACAGTAGTATTTACAGTAGTATTTGTAGTAGTAGTAGTAGTAAAAGTACCAGTAGCTCCACCATGTTTGTAGTAGTGTTTACAGTAGTATTTACAGTAGTATTTGTAGTAGTAGTAGTAAAAGTACCAGTAGCTCCACCATGTTTGTAGTAGTGTTTACAGTAGTATTTACAGTAGTATTTGTAGTAGTAGTAGTAAAAGTACCAGTAGCTCCACCATGTTTGTAGTAGTGTTTACAGTAGTATTTACAGTAGTATTTGTAGAAGTAGTAGTAAAAGTACCAGTAGCTCCACCATGTTTGTAGCAGTGTTTACAGTAGTATTTACAGTAGTATTTGTGGTAGTAGTAGTAAAAGAACCAGTAGCTCCACCATGTTTGTAGTAGTGTTTACAGTAGTATTTACAGTAGTATTTGTAGTAGTAGCAGTAAAAGTACCAGTAGCTCCACCATGTTTGTAGTAGTATTTACAGTAGTATTTACAGCAGTATTAGTAGTAGTAGTAGTAAAAGTACCAGTAGCTCCACCATGTTTGTAGTAGTGTTTACAGTAGTATTTACAGTAGTATTTGTAGAAGTAGTAGTAAAAGTACCAGTAGCTCCACCATGTTTGTAGCAGTGTTTACAGTAGTATTTACAGTAGTATTTGTGGTAGTAGTAGTAAAAGAACCAGTAGCTCCACCATGTTTGTAGTAGTGTTTACAGTAGTATTTACAGTAGTATTTGTAGTAGTAGTAATAAAAGTACCAGTAGCTCCACCATGTTTCTAGTAGTGTTTACAGTAGTATTTACAGTAGTATTTGTAGTAGTAGTAGTAAAAGTACCAGTAGCTCCACCATGTTTGTAGTAGTGTTTACAGTAGTATTTACAGTAGTATTTGTGGTAGTAGTAGTAAAAGTATCAGTAGCTCCATCATGTTTGTAGTAGTGTTTACAGTAGTATTTACAGTAGTATTTGTAGTAATAGTAGTAAAAGTACCAGTAGCTCTACCATGTTTGTAGAAGTATTTACAGTAGTATTTACAGTAGTATTTACAGTAGTATTTGTAATAGTAGTAGTAAAAGTACCAGTAGCTCCACCACGTTTGTAGTAGTGTTTACAGTAGTATTTACAGTAGTATTTGTAGTAGTAGTAGTAAAAGTACCAGTAGCTCCACCATGTTTGTAGTAGTGTTTACAATAGTATTTACAGTAGTATTTACAGTAGTATTTGTAGTAGTATTTGTAGTAGTAGTAGTAAAAGTACCAGTAGCTCTACCATGTTTTTTAGTAGTGTTTACAGTAGTATTTACAGTAGTATTTGTAGTAGTAGTAGTAGTAGTAAAAGTACCTGTAGCTCCACCATGTTTGTAGTAGTGTTTACAGTAGTATTTACAGCAGTATTAGTAGTGGTAGTAGTAAAAGTACCAGTAGCTCCACCATGTTTGTAGTAGTGCTTACAGTAGTATTTACAGTAGTATTTGTAGTAGTAGTAGTAAAAGTACCAGTAGCTCCACCATGTTTGTAGTAGTGTTTACAGTAGTATTTGTAGTAGTAGTAGTAAAAGTACCAGTAGCTCCACCATGTTTGTATTAGTGTTTACAGTAGTATTTACAGTAGTATTTGTAGTAGTAGTAGTAAAAGTACCAGTAGCTCCACCATGTTTGTATTAGTGTTTACAGTAGCATTTACAGTAGTATTTGTAGTAGTAGTAGTAAAAGTACCAGTAGCTCCACCATGTTTGTAGTAGTGTTTACAGTAGTATTTACAGTAGTATTTGTAGTAGTAGTAGTAAAAGTACCAGTGGCTCCACCATGTTTGTAGTAGTGTTTACAGTAGTATTTACAGTAGTATTTGTAGTAGTAGTAGTAAAAGTACCAGTAGCTCCACCATGTTTGTAGTAGTATTTACAGTAGTATTTACAGTAGTATTTGTAGTAGTAGTAGTAAAAGAACCAGTAGCTCCACCATGTTTGTAGTAGTGTTTACAGTAGTATTTACAGTAGTATTTGTAGTAGTAGTAGTAAAAGTACCAGTAGCTCCACCATGTTTTTAGTAGTGTTTACAGTAGTATTTACATTAGTATTTGTAGTAGTAGTAGTAAAAGTATCAGTAGCTCCACCATGTTTGTAGTAGTGTTTACAGTAGTATTTACAGTAGTATTTGTAGTAGTAGTAGTAAAAGTACCAGTAGCTCCACCATGTTTGTAGTAGTGTTTACGGTAGTATTTACAGTAGTATTTGTAGTAGTAGTAGTAAAAGTACCAGTAGCTCCACCATGTTTGTAGTAGTGTTTACGGTAGTATTTACAGTAGTATTTGTAGTAGTAGTAGTAAAAGTACCAGTAGCTCCACCATGTTTGTACTAGTGTTTACAGTAGCATTTACAGTAGTATTTGTAGTAGTATTTGTAGTAGTAGTAGTAAAAGTACCAGTAGCTCCACCATGTTTGTAGTAGTGTTTACAGTAGTATTTACAGTAGTATTTGTAGTAGTAGTAGTATAAGTACCAGTAGCTCCACCATGTTTGTAGAAGTGTTTACAGTAGTATTTACAGTAGTATTTGTAGTAGTAGTAGTAAAAGTACCAGTAGCTCCACCATGTTTGTAGTAGTGTTTACAGTAGCATTTACAGTAGTATTTGTAGTAGTATTTGTAGTAGTAGTAGTAAAAGTACCAGTAGCTCCACCATGTTTGTAGTAGTGTTTACAGTATTTTTTACAGTAGTATTTGTAGTAGTAGTAGTAAAAGTACCAGTAGCTCCACCATGTTTGTAGTAGTGTTTACAGAAGTATTTACAAAAGTATTTGTAGTAGTAGTAGTAAAAGTACCAGTAGCTCCACCATGTTTGTAGTAGTGTTTACAGTAGTATTTATAGTAGTAGTAGTAAAAGTACCAGTAGCTCCACCATGTTTGTATTAGTGTTTACAGTAGTATTTACAGTAGTCTTTGTAGTAGTAGTAGTAAAAGTACCAGTAGCTCCACCATGTTTGTAGTAGTGTTTACAGTAGTATTTACAGTAGTATCTGTAGTAGTAGTAGTAAAAGTATCATTAGCTCCACCATGTTTGTAGTAGTGTTTACAGTAGTATTTACAGTAGTATTTGTAGTAGTAGTAGTAAAAGTACCAGTAGCTCCACCATGTTTGTAGTAGTGTTTACAGTAGTATTTACAGTAGTATTTGTAGTAGTAGTAGTAGTAAAAGTACCAGTAGCTCCACCATGTTTGTAGTAGTGTTTACAGTAGTATTTACAGTAGTATTTGTAGTAGTAGTAGTAAAAGTACCAGTAGCTCCACCATGTTTGTAGTAGTGTTTACAGTAGTATTTACAGTAGTATTTGTAGAAGTAGTAGTAAAAGTACCAGTAGCTCCACCATGTTTGTAGCAGTGTTTACAGTAGTATTTACAGTAGTATTTGTGGTAGTAGTAGTAAAAGAACCAGTAGCTCCACCATGTTTGTAGTAGTGTTTACAGTAGTATTTACAGTAGTATTTGTAGTAGTAGCAGTAAAAGTACCAGTAGCTCCACCATGTTTGTAGTAGTATTTACAGTAGTATTTGTGGTAGTAGTAGTAAAAGAACCAGTAGCTCCACCATGTTTGTAGTAGTGTTTACAGTAGTATTTACAGCAGTATTAGTAGTAGTAGTAGTAAAAGTACCAGTAGCTCCACCATGTTTGTAGTAGTGATTACAGTAGTATTTACAGTAGTATTTGTAGTAGTAGTAGTAAAAGTACCAGTAGCTCCACCATGTTTGTAGTAGTGTTTACAGTAGCATTTACAGTAGTATTTGTAGTAGTATTTGTAGTAGTAGTAGTAAAAGTACCAGTAGCTCCACCACGTTTGTAGTAGTGTTTACAGTAGTATTTACAGTAGTATTTGTAGTAGTACTAGTAAAAGTACCAGTAGCTCCACCATGTTTGTAGTAGTGTTTACAGTAGTATTTACAGTAGTATTTGTGGTAGTAGTAGTAAAAGTACCAGTAGCTCCATCATGTTTGCAGTTGTGTTTACAGTAGTATTTACAGTAGTATTTACAGTAGTATTTGTAATAGTAGTAGTAAAAGTACCAGTAGCTCCACCACGTTTGTAGTAGTGTTTACAGTAGTATTTACAGTAGTATTTGTAGTAGTAGTAGTAAAAGTACCAGTAGCTCCACCATGTTTGTAGTAGTGTTTACAATAGTATTTACAGTAGTATTTACAGTAGTATTTGTAGTAGTATTTGTAGTAGTAGTAGTAGTAAAAGTACCAGTAGCTCCACCATGTTTGTAGTAGTGTTTACAGTAGTATTTACAGTAATATTTACAGTAGTATTTGTAGTAATAGTAGTAAAAGTACCAGTAGCTCTACCATGTTTGTAGAAGTATTTACAGTAGTATTTACAGTAGTATTTACAGTAGTATTTGTAATAGTAGTAGTAAAAGTACCAGTAGCTCCACCACGTTTGTAGTAGTGTTTACAGTAGTATTTACAGTAGTATTTGTAGTAGTAGTAGTAAAAGTACCAGTAGCTCCACCATGTTTGTAGTAGTGTTTACAATAGTATTTACAGTAGTATTTACAGTAGCATTTGTAGTAGTATTTGTAGTAGTAGTAGTAAAAGTACCAGTAGCTCCACCATGTTTGTAGTAGTGTTTACAATAGTATTTACAGTAGTATTTACAGTAGTATTTGTAGTAGTATTTGTTGTAGTAGTAGTAAAAGTACCAGTAGCTCTACCATGTTTCTAGTAGTGTTTACAGTAGTATTTACAGTAGTATTTGTAGTAGTAGTAGTAAAAGTACCAGTAGCTCCACCATGTTTGTAGTAGTGTTTACAGTAGTATTTACAGTAGTATTTGTGGTAGTAGTAGTAAAAGTATCAGTAGCTCCATCATGTTTGTAGTAGTGTTTACAGTAGTATTTACAGTAGTATTTGTAGTAGTAGTAGTAAAAGTATCAGTAGCTCCACCATGTTTGTAGTAGTGTTTACAGTAGTATTTACAGTAGTATTTGTAGTAGTAGTAGTAAAAGTACCAGTAGCTCCACCATGTTTGTAGTAGTGTTTACGGTAGTATTTACAGTAGTATTTGTAGTAGTAGTAGTAAAAGTACCAGTAGCTCCACCATGTTTGTAGTAGTGTTTACGGTAGTATTTACAGTAGTATTTGTAGTAGTAGTAGTAAAAGTACCAGTAGCTCCACCATGTTTGTACTAGTGTTTACAGTAGCATTTACAGTAGTATTTGTAGTAGTATTTGTAGTAGTAGTAGTAAAAGTACCAGTAGCTCCACCATGTTTGTAGTAGTGTTTACAGTAGTATTTACAGTAGTATTTGTAGTAGTAGTAGTATAAGTACCAGTAGCTCCACCATGTTTGTAGAAGTGTTTACAGTAGTATTTACAGTAGTATTTGTAGTAGTAGTAGTAAAAGTACCAGTAGCTCCACCATGTTTGTAGTAGTGTTTACAGTAGCATTTACAGTAGTATTTGTAGTAGTATTTGTAGTAGTAGTAGTAAAAGTACCAGTAGCTCCACCATGTTTGTAGTAGTGTTTACAGTATTTTTTACAGTAGTATTTGTAGTAGTAGTAGTAAAAGTACCAGTAGCTCCACCATGTTTGTAGTAGTGTTTACAGAAGTATTTACAAAAGTATTTGTAGTAGTAGTAGTAAAAGTACCAGTAGCTCCACCATGTTTGTAGTAGTGTTTACAGTAGTATTTGTAGTAGTAGTAGTAAAAGTACCAGTAGCTCCACCATGTTTGTATTAGTGTTTACAGTAGTATTTACAGTAGTATTTGTAGTAGTAGTAGTAAAAGTACCAGTAGCTCCACCATGTTTGTAGTAGTGTTTACAGTAGTATTTACAGCAGTATTAGTAGTGGTAGTAGTAAAAGTACCAGTAGCTCCACCATGTTTGTAGTAGTGCTTACAGTAGTATTTACAGTAGTATTTGTAGTAGTAGTAGTAAAAGTACCAGTAGCTCCACCATGTTTGTAGTAGTGTTTACAGTAGTATTTGTAGTAGTAGTAGTAAAAGTACCAGTAGCTCCACCATGTTTGTATTAGTGTTTACAGTAGTATTTACAGTAGTATTTGTAGTAGTAGTAGTAAAAGTACCAGTAGCTCCACCATGTTTGTATTAGTGTTTACAGTAGCATTTACAGTAGTATTTGTAGTAGTAGTAGTAAAAGTACCAGTAGCTCCACCATGTTTGTAGTAGTGTTTACAGTAGTATTTACAGTAGTATTTGTAGTAGTAGTAGTAAAAGTACCAGTGGCTCCACCATGTTTGTAGTAGTGTTTACAGTAGTATTTACAGTAGTATTTGTAGTAGTAGTAGTAAAAGTACCAGTAGCTCCACCATGTTTGTAGTAGTATTTACAGTAGTATTTACAGTAGTATTTGTAGTAGTAGTAGTAAAATAACCAGTAGCTCCACCATGTTTGTAGTAGTGTTTACAGTAGTATTTACAGTAGTATTTGTAGTAGTAGTAGTAGTAAAAGTACCAGTAGCTCCACCATGTTTTTAGTAGTGTTTACAGTAGTATTTACATTAGTATTTGTAGTAGTAGTAGTAAAAGTATCAGTAGCTCCACCATGTTTGTAGTAGTGTTTACAGTAGTATTTACAGTAGTATTTGTAGTAGTAGTAGTAAAAGTACCAGTAGCTCCACCATGTTTGTAGTAGTGTTTACGGTAGTATTTACAGTAGTATTTGTAGTAGTAGTAGTAAAAGTACCAGTAGCTCCACCATGTTTGTAGTAGTGTTTACGGTAGGATTTACAGTAGTATTTGTAGTAGTAGTAGTAAAAGTACCAGTAGCTCCACCATGTTTGTACTAGTGTTTACAGTAGCATTTACAGTAGTATTTGTAGTAGTATTTGTAGTAGTAGTAGTAAAAGTACCAGTAGCTCCACCATGTTTGTAGTAGTGTTTACAGTAGTATTTACAGTAGTATTTGTAGTAGTAGTAGTATAAGTACCAGTAGCTCCACCATGTTTGTAGAAGTGTTTACAGTAGTATTTACAGTAGTATTTGTAGTAGTAGTAGTAAAAGTACCAGTAGCTCCACCATGTTTGTAGTAGTGTTTACAGTAGCATTTACAGTAGTATTTGTAGTAGTATTTGTAGTAGTAGTAGTAAAAGTACCAGTAGCTCCACCATGTTTGTAGTAGTGTTTACAGTATTTTTTACAGTAGTATTTGTAGTAGTAGTAGTAAAAGTACCAGTAGCTCCACCATGTTTGTAGTAGTGTTTACAGAAGTATTTACAAAAGTATTTGTAGTAGTAGTAGTAAAAGTACCAGTAGCTCCACCATGTTTGTAGTAGTGTTTACAGTAGTATTTGTAGTAGTAGTAGTAAAAGTACCAGTAGCTCCACCATGTTTGTATTAGTGTTTACAGTAGTATTTACAGTAGTATTTGTAGTAGTAGTAGTAAAAGTACCAGTAGCTCCACCATGTTTGTAGTAGTGTTTACAGTAGTATTTACAGTAGTATTTGTAGTAGTAGTAGTAAAAGTATCATTAGCTCCACCATGTTTGTAGTAGTGTTTACAGTAGTATTTACAGTAGTATTTGTAGTAGTAGTAGTAAAAGTACCAGTAGCTCCACCATGTTTGTAGTAGTGTTTACAGTAGTATTTACAGTAGTATTTGTAGTAGTAGTAGTAGTAAAAGTACCAGTAGCTCCACCATGTTTGTAGTAGTGTTTACAGTAGTATTTACAGTAGTATTTGTAGTAGTAGTAGTAAAAGTACCAGTAGCTCCACCATGTTTGTAGTAGTGTTTACAGTAGTATTTACAGTAGTATTTGTTGAAGTAGTAGTAAAAGTACCAGTAGCTCCACCATGTTTGTAGCAGTGTTTACAGTAGTATTTACAGTAGTATTTGTGGTAGTAGTAGTAAAAGAACCAGTAGCTCCACCATGTTTGTAGTAGTGTTTACAGTAGTATTTACAGTAGTATTTGTAGTAGTAGCAGTAAAAGTACCAGTAGCTCCACCATGTTTGTAGTAGTATTTACAGTAGTATTTGTGGTAGTAGTAGTAAAAGAACCAGTAGCTCCACCATGTTTGTAGTAGTGTTTACAGTAGTATTTACAGCAGTATTAGTAGTAGTAGTAGTAAAAGTACCAGTAGCTCCACCATGTTTGTAGTAGTGATTACAGTAGTATTTACAGTAGTATTTGTAGTAGTAGTAGTAAAAGTACCAGTAGCTCCACCATGTTTGTAGTAGTGTTTACAGTAGCATTTACAGTAGTATTTGTAGTAGTATTTGTAGTAGTAGTAGTAAAAGTACCAGTAGCTCCACCACGTTTGTAGTAGTGTTTACAGTAGTATTTACAGTAGTATTTGTAGTAGTAGTAGTAAAAGTACCAGTAGCTCCACCATGTTTGTAGTAGTGTTTACAGTAGTATTTACAGTAGTATTTGTGGTAGTAGTAGTAAAAGTACCAGTAGCTCCATCATGTTTGTAGTTGTGTTTACAGTAGTATTTACAGTAGTATTTACAGTAGTATTTGTAATAGTAGTAGTAAAAGTACCAGTAGCTCCACCACGTTTGTAGTAGTGTTTACAGTAGTATTTACAGTAGTATTTGTAGTAGTAGTAGTAAAAGTACCAGTAGCTCCACCATGTTTGTAGTAGTGTTTACAATAGTATTTACAGTAGTATTTACAGTAGTATTTGTAGTAGTATTTGTAGTAGTAGTAGTAGTAAAAGTACCAGTAGCTCCACCATGTTTGTAGTAGTGTTTACAGTAGTATTTACAGTAATATTTACAGTAGTATTTGTAGTAATAGTAGTAAAAGTACCAGTAGCTCTACCATGTTTGTAGAAGTATTTACAGTAGTATTTACAGTAGTATTTACAGTAGTATTTGTAATAGTAGTAGTAAAAGTACCACTAGCTCCACCACGTTTGTAGTAGTGTTTACAGTAGTATTTACAGTAGTATTTGTAGTAGTAGTAGTAAAAGTACCAGTAGCTCCACCATGTTTGTAGTAGTGTTTACAATAGTATTTACAGTAGTATTTACAGTAGTATTTGTAGTAGTAGCAGTAAAAGTACCAGTAGCTCCACCATGTTTGTAGTAGTGTTTACGGTAGTATTTACAGTAGTATTTGTAGTAGTAGTAGTAAAAGTACCAGTAGCTCCACCATGTTTGTAGTAGTGTTTACAGTAGTATTTACAGTAGTATTTGTAGTAGTAGTAGTAAAAGTACCAGTAGCTCCACCATGTTTGTAGTAGTGTTTACAGTAGTATTTGTAGTAGTATTTGTAGTAGTAGTAGTAAAAGTACCAGTAGCTCCACCATGTTTGTAGTAGTGTTTACAGTAGTATTTACAGTAGTATTTGTAGTAGTAGTAGTATAAGTACCAGTAGCTCCACCATGTTTGTAGAAGTGTTTACAGTAGTATTTACAGTAGTATTTGTAGTAGTAGTAGTAAAAGTACCAGTAGCTCCACCATGTTTGTAGTAGTGTTTACAGTAGCATTTACAGTAGTATTTGTAGTAGTAGTAGTAAAAGTACCAGTAGCTCCACCATGTTTGTAGTAGTGTTTACAGTATTTTTTACAGTAGTATTTGTAGTAGTAGTAGTAAAAGTACCAGTAGCTCCACCATGTTTGTAGTAGTGTTTACAGTAGTATTTGTAGTAGTAGTAGTAAAAGTACCAGTAGCTCCACCATGTTTTTATTAGTGTTTACAGTAGTATTTACAGTAGTATTTGTAGTAGTAGTAGTAAAAGTACCAGTAGCTCCACCATGTTTGTAGTAGTGTTTACAGTAGCATTTACAGTAGTATTTGTAGTAGTATTTGTAGTAGAAGTAGTAAAAGTACCAGTAGCTCCACCATTTTTGTAGTAGTGTTTACAGTTGTATTTACAGTAGTATTTGTAGTAGTAGTAGTAAAAGTACCAGTGGCTCCACCATGTTTGTAGTAGTGTTTACAGTTGTATTTACAGTAGTATTTGTAGTAGTAGTAGTAAAAGTACCAGTAGCTCCACCATGTTTGTAGTAGTGTTTACAGTAGTATTTACAGTAGTATTTGTAGTAGTAGTAGTAAAAGTATCATTAGCTCCACCATGTTTGTAGTAGTGTTTACAGTAGTATTTACAGTAGTATTTGTAGTAGTAGTAGTAAAAGTACCAGTAGCTCCACCATGTTTGTATAGTGTTTACAGTAGTATTTACAGTAGTATTTGTAGTAGTAGTAGTAGTAAAAGTACCAGTAGCTCCACCATGTTTGTAGAAGTGTTTACAGTAGTATTTACAGTAGTATTTGTAGTAGTAGTAGTAAAAGTACCAGTAGCTCCACCATGTTTGTAGTAGTGTTTACAGTAGTATTTACAGCAGTATTAGTAGTAGTAGTAGTAAAAGTACCAGTAGCTCCACCATGTTTGTAGTAGTATTTACAGTAGTATTTACAGCAGTATTAGTAGTAGTAGTAGTAAAAGTACCAGTAGCTCCACCATGTTTGTAGTAGTGTTTACAGTAGTATTTACAGTAGTATTTGTGGTAGTAGTAGTAAAAGTACCAGTAGCTCCATCATGTTTGTAGTAGTGTTTACAGTAGTATTTACAGTAGTATTTGTAGTAATAGTAGTAAAAGTACCAGTAGCTCTACCATGTTTGTAGAAGTATTTACAGTAGTATTTACAGTAGTATTTACAGTAGTATTTGTAATAGTAGTAGTAAAAGTACCAGTAGCTCCACCACGTTTGTAGTAGTGTTTACAGTAGTATTTACAGTAGTATTTGTAGTAGTAGTAGTAGTAAAAGTACCAGTAGCTCCACCATGTTTGTAGTAGTGTTTACAATAGTATTTACAGTAGTATTTACAGTAGTATTTGTAGTAGTATTTGTAGTAGTAGTAGTAAAAGTACCAGTAGCTCCACCATGTTTGTAGTAGTGTTTACAATAGTATTTACAGTAGTATTTACAGTAGTATTTGTAGTAGTATTTGTAGTAGTAGTAGTAAAAGTACCAGTGGCTCTACCATGTTTTTTAGTAGTGTTTACAGTAGTATTTACAGTAGTATTTGTAGTAGTAGTAGTAGTAGTAAAAGTACCTGTAGCTCCACCATGTTTGTAGTAGTGTTTACAGTAGTATTTACAGCAGTATTAGTAGTGGTAGTAGTAAAAGTACCAGTAGCTCCACCATGTTTGTAGTAGTGCTTACAGTAGTATTTACAGTAGTATTTGTAGTAGTAGTAGTAAAAGTACCAGTAGCTCCACCATGTTTGTAGTAGTGTTTACAGTAGTATTTGTAGTAGTAGTAGTAAAAGTACCAGTAGCTCCACCATGTTTGTATTAGTGTTTACAGTAGTATTTACAGTAGTATTTGTAGTAGTAGTAGTAAAAGTACCAGTAGCTCCACCATGTTTGTATTAGTGTTTACAGTAGCATTTACAGTAGTATTTGTAGTAGTAGTAGTAAAAGTACCAGTAGCTCCACCATGTTTGTAGTAGTGTTTACAGTAGTATTTACAGTAGTATTTGTAGTAGTAGTAGTAAAAGTACCAGTGGCTCCACCATGTTTATAGTAGTGTTTACAGTAGTATTTACAGTAGTATTTGTAGTAGTAGTAGTAAAAGTACCAGTAGCTCCACCATGTTTGTAGTAGTATTTACAGTAGTATTTACAGTAGTATTTGTAGTAGTAGTAGTAAAAGAACCAGTAGCTCCACCATGTTTGTAGTAGTGTTTACAGTAGTATTTACAGTAGTATTTGTAGTAGTAGTAGTAGTAAAAGTACCAGTAGCTCCACCATGTTTTTAGTAGTGTTTACAGTAGTATTTACATTAGTATTTGTAGTAGTAGTAGTAAAAGTATCAGTAGCTCCACCATGTTTGTAGTAGTGTTTACAGTAGTATTTACAGTAGTATTTGTAGTAGTAGTAGTAAAAGTACCAGTAGCTCCACCATGTTTGTAGTAGTGTTTACGGTAGTATTTACAGTAGTATTTGTAGTAGTAGTAGTAAAAGTACCAGTAGCTCCACCATGTTTGTAGTAGTGTTTACAGTAGTATTTACAGTAGTATTTGTAGTAGTAGTAGTAAAAGAACCAGTAGCTCCACCATGTTTGTAGTAGTGTTTACGGTAGTATTTACAGTAGTATTTGTAGTAGTAGTAGTAAAAGTACCAGTAGCTCCACCATGTTTGTAGTAGTGTTTACAGTAGTATTTACAGTAGTATTTGTAGTAGTAGTAGTAGTAAAAGTACCAGTAGCTCCACCATGTTTTTAGTAGTGTTTACAGTAGTATTTACATTAGTATTTGTAGTAGTAGTAGTAAAACTATCAGTAGCTCCAACATGTTTGTAGTAGTGTTTACAGTAGTATTTGTAGTAGTATTTGTAGTAGTAGTAGTAAAAGTACCAGTAGCTCCACCATGTTTGTAGTAGTGTTTACAGTAGTATTTACAGTAGTATTTGTAGTAGTAGTAGTATAAGTACCAGTAGCTCCACCATGTTTGTAGAAGTGTTTACAGTAGTATTTACAGTAGTATTTGTAGTAGTAGTAGTAAAAGTACCAGTAGCTCCACCATGTTTGTAGTAGTGTTTACAGTAGCATTTACAGTAGTATTTGTAGTAGTAGTAGTAAAAGTACCAGTAGCTCCACATTGTTTGTAGTAGTGTTTACAGTATTTTTTACAGTAGTATTTGTAGTAGTAGTAGTAAAAGTACCAGTAGCTCCACCATGTTTGTAGTAGTGTTTACAGAAGTATTTACAAAAGTATTTGTAGTAGTAGTAGTAAAAGTACCAGTAGCTCCACCATGTTTGTAGTAGTGTTTACAGTAGTATTTGTAGTAGTAGTAGTAAAAGTACCAGTAGCTCCACCATGTTTGTATTAGTGTTTACAGTAGTATTTACAGTAGTATTTGTAGTAGTAGTAGTAAAAGTACCAGTAGCTCCACCATGTTTGTAGTAGTGTTTACAGTAGCATTTACAGTAGTATTTGTAGTAGTATTTGTAGTAGTAGTAGTAAAAGTACCAGTAGCTCCACCATTTTTGTAGTAGTGTTTACAGTTGTATTTACAGTAGTATTTGTAGTAGTAGTAGTAAAAGTACCAGTGGCTCCACCATGTTTGTAGTAGTGTTTACAGTTGTATTTACAGTAGTATTTGTAGTAGTAGTAGTAAAAGTACCAGTAGCTCCACCATGTTTGTAGTAGTGTTTACAGTAGTATTTACAGTAGTATTTGTAGTAGTAGTAGTAAAAGTATCATTAGCTCCACCATGTTTGTAGTAGTGTTTACAGTAGTATTTACAGTAGTATTTGTAGTAGTAGTAGTAAAAGTACCAGTAGCTCCACCATGTTTGTAGTAGTGTTTACAGTAGTATTTACAGTAGTATTTGTAGTAGTAGTAGTAGTAAAAGTACCAGTAGCTCCACCATGTTTGTAGTAGTGTTTACAGTAGTATTTACAGTAGTATTTGTAGTAGTAGTAGTAAAAGTACCAGTAGCTCCACCATGTTTGTAGTAGTGTTTACAGTAGTATTTACAGTAGTATTTGTAGAAGTAGTAGTAAAAGTACCAGTAGCTCCACCATGTTTGTAGCAGTGTTTACAGTAGTATTTACAGTAGTATTTGTGGTAGTAGTAGTAAAAGAACCAGTAGCTCCACCATGTTTGTAGTAGTGTTTACAGTAGTATTTACAGTAGTATTTGTAGTAGTAGCAGTAAAAGTACCAGTAGCTCCACCATGTTTGTAGTAGTATTTACAGTAGTATTTACAGCAGTAGTAGTAGTAGTAGTAGTAAAAGTACCAGTAGCTCCACCATGTTTGTAGTAGTGTTTACAGTAGTATTTACAGTAGTATTTGTGGTAGTAGTAGTAAAAGTACCAGTAGCTCCATCATGTTTGTAGTAGTGTTTACAGTAGTATTTACAGTAGTATTTGTAGTAATAGTAGTAAAAGTACCAGTAGCTCTACCATGTTTGTAGAAGTATTTACAGTAGTATTTACAGTAGTATTTACAGTAGTATTTGTAATAGTAGTAGTAAAAGTACCAGTAGCTCCACCACGTTTGTAGTAGTGTTTACAGTAGTATTTACAGTAGTATTTGTAGTAGTAGTAGTAGTAAAAGTACCAGTAGCTCCACCATGTTTGTAGTAGTGTTTACAATAGTATTTACAGTAGTATTTACAGTAGTATTTGTAGTAGTATTTGTAGTAGTAGTAGTAAAAGTACCAGTAGCTCCACCATGTTTGTAGTAGTGTTTACAATAGTATTTACAGTAGTATTTACAGTAGTATTTGTAGTAGTATTTGTAGTAGTAGTAGTAAAAGTACCAGTAGCTCTACCATGTTTTTTAGTAGTGTTTACAGTAGTATTTACAGTAGTATTTGTAGTAGTAGTAGTAGTAGTAAAAGTACCTGTAGCTCCACCATGTTTGTAGTAGTGTTTACAGTAGTATTTACAGCAGTATTAGTAGTGGTAGTAGTAAAAGTACCAGTAGCTCCACCATGTTTGTAGTAGTGCTTACAGTAGTATTTACAGTAGTATTTGTAGTAGTAGTAGTAAAAGTACCAGTAGCTCCACCATGTTTGTAGTAGTGTTTACAGTATTTGTAGTAGTAGTAGTAAAAGTACCAGTAGCTCCACCATGTTTGTATTAGTGTTTACAGTAGCATTTACAGTAGTATTTGTAGTAGTAGTAGTAAAAGTACCAGTGGCTCCACCATGTTTATAGTAGTGTTTACAGTAGTATTTACAGTAGTATTTGTAGTAGTAGTAGTAAAAGTACCAGTAGCTCCACCATGTTTGTAGTAGTATTTACAGTAGTATTTACAGTAGTATTTGTAGAAGTAGTAGTAAAAGAACCAGTAGCTCCACCATGTTTGTAGTAGTGTTTACAGTAGTATTTACAGTAGTATTTGTAGTAGTAGTAGTAGTAAAAGTACCAGTAGCTCCACCATGTTTTTAGTAGTGTTTACAGTAGTATTTACATTAGTATTTGTAGTAGTAGTAGTAAAACTATCAGTAGCTCCAACATGTTTGTAGTAGTGTTTACAGTAGTATTTGTAGTAGTATTTGTAGTAGTAGTAGTAAAAGTACCAGTAGCTCCACCATGTTTGTAGTAGTGTTTACAGTAGTATTTACAGTAGTATTTGTAGTAGTAGTAGTATAAGTACCAGTAGCTCCACCATGTTTGTAGAAGTGTTTACAGTAGTATTTACAGTAGTATTTGTAGTAGTAGTAGTAAAAGTACCAGTAGCTCCACCATGTTTGTAGTAGTGTTTACAGTAGCATTTACAGTAGTATTTGTAGTAGTAGTAGTAAAAGTACCAGTAGCTCCACATTGTTTGTAGTAGTGTTTACAGTATTTTTTACAGTAGTATTTGTAGTAGTAGTAGTAAAAGTACCAGTAGCTCCACCATGTTTGTAGTAGTGTTTACAGAAGTATTTACAAAAGTATTTGTAGTAGTAGTAGTAAAAGTACCAGTAGCTCCACCATGTTTGTAGTAGTGTTTACAGTAGTATTTGTAGTAGTAGTAGTAAAAGTACCAGTAGCTCCACCATGTTTGTATTAGTGTTTACAGTAGTATTTACAGTAGTATTTGTAGTAGTAGTAGTAAAAGTACCAGTAGCTCCACCATGTTTGTAGTAGTGTTTACAGTAGCATTTACAGTAGTATTTGTAGTAGTATTTGTAGTAGTAGTAGTAAAAGTACCAGTAGCTCCACCATTTTTGTAGTAGTGTTTACAGTTGTATTTACAGTAGTATTTGTAGTAGTAGTAGTAAAAGTACCAGTGGCTCCACCATGTTTGTAGTAGTGTTTACAGTTGTATTTACAGTAGTATTTGTAGTAGTAGTAGTAAAAGTACCAGTAGCTCCACCATGTTTGTAGTAGTGTTTACAGTAGTATTTACAGTAGTATTTGTAGTAGTAGTAGTAAAAGTATCATTAGCTCCACCATGTTTGTAGTAGTGTTTACAGTAGTATTTACAGTAGTATTTGTAGTAGTAGTAGTAAAAGTACCAGTAGCTCCACCATGTTTGTAGTAGTGTTTACAGTAGTATTTACAGTAGTATTTGTAGTAGTAGTAGTAGTAAAAGTACCAGTAGCTCCACCATGTTTGTAGTAGTGTTTACAGTAGTATTTACAGTAGTATTTGTAGTAGTAGTAGTAAAAGTACCAGTAGCTCCACCATGTTTGTAGTAGTGTTTACAGTAGTATTTACAGTAGTATTTGTAGAAGTAGTAGTAAAAGTACCAGTAGCTCCACCATGTTTGTAGCAGTGTTTACAGTAGTATTTACAGTAGTATTTGTGGTAGTAGTAGTAAAAGAACCAGTAGCTCCACCATGTTTGTAGTAGTGTTTACAGTAGTATTTACAGTAGTATTTGTAGTAGTAGCAGTAAAAGTACCAGTAGCTCCACCATGTTTGTAGTAGTATTTACAGTAGTATTTACAGCAGTAGTAGTAGTAGTAGTAGTAAAAGTACCAGTAGCTCCACCATGTTTGTAGTAGTGTTTACAGTAGTATTTACAGTAGTATTTGTGGTAGTAGTAGTAAAAGTACCAGTAGCTCCATCATGTTTGTAGTAGTGTTTACAGTAGTATTTACAGTAGTATTTGTAGTAATAGTAGTAAAAGTACCAGTAGCTCTACCATGTTTGTAGAAGTATTTACAGTAGTATTTACAGTAGTATTTACAGTAGTATTTGTAATAGTAGTAGTAAAAGTACCAGTAGCTCCACCACGTTTGTAGTAGTGTTTACAGTAGTATTTACAGTAGTATTTGTAGTAGTAGTAGTAGTAAAAGTACCAGTAGCTCCACCATGTTTGTAGTAGTGTTTACAATAGTATTTACAGTAGTATTTACAGTAGTATTTGTAGTAGTATTTGTAGTAGTAGTAGTAAAAGTACCAGTAGCTCCACCATGTTTGTAGTAGTGTTTACAATAGTATTTACAGTAGTATTTACAGTAGTATTTGTAGTAGTATTTGTAGTAGTAGTAGTAAAAGTACCAGTAGCTCTACCATGTTTTTTAGTAGTGTTTACAGTAGTATTTACAGTAGTATTTGTAGTAGTAGTAGTAGTAGTAAAAGTACCTGTAGCTCCACCATGTTTGTAGTAGTGTTTACAGTAGTATTTACAGCAGTATTAGTAGTGGTAGTAGTAAAAGTACCAGTAGCTCCACCATGTTTGTAGTAGTGCTTACAGTAGTATTTACAGTAGTATTTGTAGTAGTAGTAGTAAAAGTACCAGTAGCTCCACCATGTTTGTAGTAGTGTTTACAGTATTTGTAGTAGTAGTAGTAAAAGTACCAGTAGCTCCACCATGTTTGTATTAGTGTTTACAGTAGCATTTACAGTAGTATTTGTAGTAGTAGTAGTAAAAGTACCAGTGGCTCCACCATGTTTATAGTAGTGTTTACAGTAGTATTTACAGTAGTATTTGTAGTAGTAGTAGTAAAAGTACCAGTAGCTCCACCATGTTTGTAGTAGTATTTACAGTAGTATTTACAGTAGTATTTGTAGAAGTAGTAGTAAAAGAACCAGTAGCTCCACCATGTTTGTAGTAGTGTTTACGGTAGTATTTACAGTAGTATTTGTAGTAGTAGTAGTAAAAGTACCAGTAGCTCCACCATGTTTGTAGTAATGTTTACAGTAGTATTTACAGTAGTATTTGTAGTAGTAGTAGTAGTAAAAGTACCAGTAGCTCCACCATGTTTTTAGTAGTGTTTACAGTAGTATTTACATTAGTATTTGTAGTAGTAGTAGTAAAAGTATCAGTAGCTCCACCATGTTTGTAGTAGTGTTTACAGTAGTATTTACAGTAGTATTTGTAGTAGTAGTAGTAAAAGTACCAGTAGCTCCACCATGTTTGTAGTAGTGTTTACGGTAGTATTTACAGTAGTATTTGTAGTAGTAGTAGTAAAAGTACCAGTAGCTCCACCATGTTTGTAATAGTGTTTACGGTAGTATTTACAGTAGTATTTGTAGTAGTAGTAGTAAAAGTACCAGTAGCTCCACCATGTTTGTACTAGTGTTTACAGTAGCATTTACAGTAGTATTTGTAGTAGTATTTGTAGTAGTAGTAGTAAAAGTACCAGTAGCTCCACCATGTTTGTAGTAGTGTTTACAGTAGTATTTACAGTAGTATTTGTAGTAGTAGTAGTATTTACAGTAGTATTTGTAGTAGTAGTAGTAGTATAAGTACCAGTAGCTCCACCATGTTTGTAGAAGTGTTTACAGTAGTATTTACAGTAGTATTTGTAGTAGTAGTAGTAAAAGTACCAGTAGCTCCACCATGTTTGTAGTAGTGTTTACAGTAGCATTTACAGTAGTATTTGTAGTAGTAGTAGTAAAAGTACCAGTAGCTCCACCATGTTTGTAGTAGTGTTTACAGTATTTTTTACAGTAGTATTTGTAGTAGTAGTAGTAAAAGTACCAGTAGCGCCACCATGTTTGTAGTAGTGTTTACAGAAGTATTTACAAAAGTATTTGTAGTAGTAGTAGTAAAAGTACCAGTAGCTCCACCATGTTTGTAGTAGTGTTTACAGTAGTATTTGTAGTAGTAGTAGTAAAAGTACCAGTAGCTCCACCATGTTTGTATTAGTGTTTACAGTAGTATTTACAGTAGTATTTGTAGTAGTAGTAGTAAAAGTACCAGTAGCTCCACCATGTTTGTAGTAGTGTTTACAGTAGCATTTACAGTAGTATTTGTAGTAGTATTTGTAGTAGTAGTAGTAAAAGTACCAGTAGCTCCACCATTTTTGTAGTAGTGTTTACAGTTGTATTTACAGTAGTATTTGTAGTAGTAGTAGTAAAAGTACCAGTAGCTCCACCATGTTTGTAGTAGTGTTTACAGTAGTATTTACAGTAGTATTTGTAGTAGTAGTAGTAAAAGTACCAGTAGCTCCACCATGTTTGTAGTAGTGTTTACAGTTGTATTTACAGTAGTATTTGTAGTAGTAGTAGTAAAAGTACCAGTAGCTCCACCATGTTTGTAGTAGTGTTTACAGTAGTATTTACAGTAGTATTTGTAGTAGTAGTAGTAAAAGTATCATTAGCTCCACCATGTTTGTAGTAGTGTTTACAGTAGTATTTACAGTAGTATTTGTAGTAGTAGTAGTAAAAGTACCAGTAGCTCCACCATGTTTGTAGTAGTGTTTACAGTAGTATTTACAGTAGTATTTGTAGTAGTAGTAGTAGTAAATGTACCAGTAGCTCCACCATGTTTGTAGTAGTGTTTACAGTAGTATTTACAGTAGTATTTGTAGTAGTAGTAGTAAAAGTACCAGTAGCTCCACCATGTTTGTAGTAGTGTTTACAGTAGTATTTACAGTAGTATTTGTAGAAGTAGTAGTAAAAGTACCAGTAGCTCCACCATGTTTGTAGCAGTGTTTACAGTAGTATTTACAGTAGTATTTGTAGTAGTAGCAGTAAAAGTACCAGTAGCTCCACCATGTTTGTAGTAGTATTTACAGTAGTATTTACAGCAGTATTAGTAGTAGTAGTAGTAAAAGTACCAGTAGCTCCACCATGTTTGTAGTAGTGTTTACAGTAGTATTTGTAGTAGTAGTAGTAAAAGTACCAGTAGCTCCACCATGTTTGTATTAGTGTTTACAGTAGTATTTACAGTAGTATTTGTAGTAGTAGTAGTAAAAGTACCAGTAGCTCCACCATGTTTGTAGTAGTGTTTACAGTAGCATTTACAGTAGTATTTGTAGTAGTATTTGTAGTAGTAGTAGTAAAAGTACCAGTAGCTCCACCATTTTTGTAGTAGTGTTTACAGTTGTATTTACAGTAGTATTTGTAGTAGTAGTAGTAAAAGTACCAGTAGCTCCACCATGTTTGTAGTAGTGTTTACAGTAGTATTTACAGTAGTATTTGTAGTAGTAGTAGTAAAAGTACCAGTAGCTCCACCATGTTTGTAGTAGTGTTTACAGTTGTATTTACAGTAGTATTTGTAGTAGTAGTAGTAAAAGTACCAGTAGCTCCACCATGTTTGTAGTAGTGTTTACAGTAGTATTTACAGTAGTATTTGTAGTAGTAGTAGTAAAAGTATCATTAGCTCCACCATGTTTGTAGTAGTGTTTACAGTAGTATTTACAGTAGTATTTGTAGTAGTAGTAGTAAAAGTACCAGTAGCTCCACCATGTTTGTAGTAGTGTTTACAGTAGTATTTACAGTAGTATTTGTAGAAGTAGTAGTAAAAGTACCAGTAGCTCCACCATGTTTGTAGCAGTGTTTACAGTAGTATTTACAGTAGTATTTGTGGTAGTAGTAGTAAAAGAACCAGTAGCTCCACCATGTTTGTAGTAGTGTTTACAGTAGTATTTACAGTAGTATTTGTAGTAGTAGCAGTAAAAGTACCAGTAGCTCCACCATGTTTGTAGTAGTATTTACAGTAGTATTTACAGCAGTATTAGTAGTAGTAGTAGTAAAAGTACCAGTAGCTCCACCATGTTTGTAGTAGTGTTTACAGTAGTATTTACAGTAGTATTTGTGGTAGTAGTAGTAAAAGTACCAGTAGCTCCATCATGTTTGTAGTAGTGTTTACAGTAGTATTTACAGTAGTATTTGTAGTAATAGTAGTAAAAGTACCAGTAGCTCTACCATGTTTGTAGAAGTATTTACAGTAGTATTTACAGTAGTATTTACAGTAGTATTTGTAATAGTAGTAGTAAAAGTACCAGTAGCTCCACCACGTTTGTAGTAGTGTTTACAGTAGTATTTACAGTAGTATTTGTAGTAGTAGTAGTAGTAAAAGTACCAGTAGCTCCACCATGTTTGTAGTAGTGTTTACAATAGTATTTACAGTAGTATTTACAGTAGTATTTGTAGTAGTATTTGTAGTAGTAGTAGTAAAAGTACCAGTAGCTCCACCATGTTTGTAGTAGTGTTTACAATAGTATTTACAGTAGTATTTACAGTAGTATTTGTAGTAGTATTTGTAGTAGTAGTAGTAAAAGTACCAGTAGCTCTACCATGTTTTTTAGTAGTGTTTACAGTAGTATTTACAGTAGTATTTGTAGTAGTAGTAGTAGTAGTAAAAGTACCTGTAGCTCCACCATGTTTGTAGTAGTGTTTACAGTAGTATTTACAGCAGTATTAGTAGTGGTAGTAGTAAAAGTACCAGTAGCTCCACCATGTTTGTAGTAGTGCTTACAGTAGTATTTACAGTAGTATTTGTAGTAGTAGTAGTAAAAGTACCAGTAGCTCCACCATGTTTGTAGTAGTGTTTACAGTATTTGTAGTAGTAGTAGTAAAAGTACCAGTAGCTCCACCATGTTTGTATTAGTGTTTACAGTAGCATTTACAGTAGTATTTGTAGTAGTAGTAGTAAAAGTACCAGTGGCTCCACCATGTTTATAGTAGTGTTTACAGTAGTATTTACAGTAGTATTTGTAGTAGTAGTAGTAAAAGTACCAGTAGCTCCACCATGTTTGTAGTAGTATTTACAGTAGTATTTACAGTAGTATTTGTAGAAGTAGTAGTAAAAGAACCAGTAGCTCCACCATGTTTGTAGTAGTGTTTACGGTAGTATTTACAGTAGTATTTGTAGTAGTAGTAGTAAAAGTACCAGTAGCTCCACCATGTTTGTAGTAATGTTTACAGTAGTATTTACAGTAGTATTTGTAGTAGTAGTAGTAGTAAAAGTACCAGTAGCTCCACCATGTTTTTAGTAGTGTTTACAGTAGTATTTACATTAGTATTTGTAGTAGTAGTAGTAAAAGTATCAGTAGCTCCACCATGTTTGTAGTAGTGTTTACAGTAGTATTTACAGTAGTATTTGTAGTAGTAGTAGTAAAAGTACCAGTAGCTCCACCATGTTTGTAGTAGTGTTTACGGTAGTATTTACAGTAGTATTTGTAGTAGTAGTAGTAAAAGTACCAGTAGCTCCACCATGTTTGTAATAGTGTTTACGGTAGTATTTACAGTAGTATTTGTAGTAGTAGTAGTAAAAGTACCAGTAGCTCCACCATGTTTGTACTAGTGTTTACAGTAGCATTTACAGTAGTATTTGTAGTAGTATTTGTAGTAGTAGTAGTAAAAGTACCAGTAGCTCCACCATGTTTGTAGTAGTGTTTACAGTAGTATTTACAGTAGTATTTGTAGTAGTAGTAGTATTTACAGTAGTATTTGTAGTAGTAGTAGTAGTATAAGTACCAGTAGCTCCACCATGTTTGTAGAAGTGTTTACAGTAGTATTTACAGTAGTATTTGTAGTAGTAGTAGTAAAAGTACCAGTAGCTCCACCATGTTTGTAGTAGTGTTTACAGTAGCATTTACAGTAGTATTTGTAGTAGTAGTAGTAAAAGTACCAGTAGCTCCACCATGTTTGTAGTAGTGTTTACAGTATTTTTTACAGTAGTATTTGTAGTAGTAGTAGTAAAAGTACCAGTAGCGCCACCATGTTTGTAGTAGTGTTTACAGAAGTATTTACAAAAGTATTTGTAGTAGTAGTAGTAAAAGTACCAGTAGCTCCACCATGTTTGTAGTAGTGTTTACAGTAGTATTTGTAGTAGTAGTAGTAAAAGTACCAGTAGCTCCACCATGTTTGTATTAGTGTTTACAGTAGTATTTACAGTAGTATTTGTAGTAGTAGTAGTAAAAGTACCAGTAGCTCCACCATGTTTGTAGTAGTGTTTACAGTAGCATTTACAGTAGTATTTGTAGTAGTATTTGTAGTAGTAGTAGTAAAAGTACCAGTAGCTCCACCATTTTTGTAGTAGTGTTTACAGTTGTATTTACAGTAGTATTTGTAGTAGTAGTAGTAAAAGTACCAGTAGCTCCACCATGTTTGTAGTAGTGTTTACAGTAGTATTTACAGTAGTATTTGTAGTAGTAGTAGTAAAAGTACCAGTAGCTCCACCATGTTTGTAGTAGTGTTTACAGTTGTATTTACAGTAGTATTTGTAGTAGTAGTAGTAAAAGTACCAGTAGCTCCACCATGTTTGTAGTAGTGTTTACAGTAGTATTTACAGTAGTATTTGTAGTAGTAGTAGTAAAAGTATCATTAGCTCCACCATGTTTGTAGTAGTGTTTACAGTAGTATTTACAGTAGTATTTGTAGTAGTAGTAGTAAAAGTACCAGTAGCTCCACCATGTTTGTAGTAGTGTTTACAGTAGTATTTACAGTAGTATTTGTAGTAGTAGTAGTAGTAAATGTACCAGTAGCTCCACCATGTTTGTAGTAGTGTTTACAGTAGTATTTACAGTAGTATTTGTAGTAGTAGTAGTAAAAGTACCAGTAGCTCCACCATGTTTGTAGTAGTGTTTACAGTAGTATTTACAGTAGTATTTGTAGAAGTAGTAGTAAAAGTACCAGTAGCTCCACCATGTTTGTAGCAGTGTTTACAGTAGTATTTACAGTAGTATTTGTAGTAGTAGCAGTAAAAGTACCAGTAGCTCCACCATGTTTGTAGTAGTATTTACAGTAGTATTTACAGCAGTATTAGTAGTAGTAGTAGTAAAAGTACCAGTAGCTCCACCATGTTTGTAGTAGTGTTTACAGTAGTATTTGTAGTAGTAGTAGTAAAAGTACCAGTAGCTCCACCATGTTTGTATTAGTGTTTACAGTAGTATTTACAGTAGTATTTGTAGTAGTAGTAGTAAAAGTACCAGTAGCTCCACCATGTTTGTAGTAGTGTTTACAGTAGCATTTACAGTAGTATTTGTAGTAGTATTTGTAGTAGTAGTAGTAAAAGTACCAGTAGCTCCACCATTTTTGTAGTAGTGTTTACAGTTGTATTTACAGTAGTATTTGTAGTAGTAGTAGTAAAAGTACCAGTAGCTCCACCATGTTTGTAGTAGTGTTTACAGTAGTATTTACAGTAGTATTTGTAGTAGTAGTAGTAAAAGTACCAGTAGCTCCACCATGTTTGTAGTAGTGTTTACAGTTGTATTTACAGTAGTATTTGTAGTAGTAGTAGTAAAAGTACCAGTAGCTCCACCATGTTTGTAGTAGTGTTTACAGTAGTATTTACAGTAGTATTTGTAGTAGTAGTAGTAAAAGTATCATTAGCTCCACCATGTTTGTAGTAGTGTTTACAGTAGTATTTACAGTAGTATTTGTAGTAGTAGTAGTAAAAGTACCAGTAGCTCCACCATGTTTGTAGTAGTGTTTACAGTAGTATTTACAGTAGTATTTGTAGTAGTAGTAGTAGTAAAAGTACCAGTAGCTCCACCATGTTTGTAGTAGTGTTTACAGTAGTATTTACAGTAGTATTTGTAGTAGTAGTAGTAAAAGTACCAGTAGCTCCACCATGTTTGTAGTAGTGTTTACAGTAGTATTTACAGTAGTATTTGTAGAAGTAGTAGTAAAAGTACCAGTAGCTCCACCATGTTTGTAGCAGTGTTTACAGTAGTATTTACAGTAGTATTTGTAGTAGTAGCAGTAAAAGTACCAGTAGCTCCACCATGTTTGTAGTAGTATTTACAGTAGTATTTACAGCAGTATTAGTAGTAGTAGTAGTAAAAGTACCAGTAGCTCCACCATGTTTGTAGTAGTGTTTACAGTAGTATTTACAGTAGTATTTGTAGAAGTAGTAGTAAAAGTACCAGTAGCTCCACCATGTTTGTAGCAGTGTTTACAGTAGTATTTACAGTAGTATTTGTGGTAGTAGTAGTAAAAGAACCAGTAGCTCCACCATGTTTGTAGTAGTGTTTACAGTAGTATTTACAGTAGTATTTGTAGTAGTAGTAATAAAAGTACCAGTAGCTCCACCATGTTTCTAGTAGTGTTTACAGTAGTATTTACAGTAGTATTTGTAGTAGTAGTAGTAAAAGTACCAGTAGCTCCACCATGTTTGTAGTAGTGTTTACAGTAGTATTTACAGTAGTATTTGTAGTAATAGTAGTAAAAGTACCAGTAGCTCTACCATGTTTGTAGAAGTATTTACAGTAGTATTTACAGTAGTATTTACAGTAGTATTTGTAATAGTAGTAGTAAAAGTACCAGTAGCTCCACCACGTTTGTAGTAGTGTTTACAGTAGTATTTACAGTAGTATTTGTAGTAGTAGTAGTAAAAGTACCAGTAGCTCCACCACGTTTGTAGTAGTGTTTACAGTAGTATTTACAGTAGTATTTGTAGTAGTAGTAGTAAAAGTACCAGTAGCTCCACCATGTTTGTAGTAGTGTTTACAGTAGTATTTACAGTAGTATTTGTAGTAGTAGTAATAAAAGTACCAGTAGCTCCACCATGTTTCTAGTAGTGTTTACAGTAGTATTTACAGTAGTATTTGTAGTAGTAGTAGTAAAAGTACCAGTAGCTCCACCATGTTTGTAGTAGTGTTTACAGTAGTATTTACAGTAGTATTTGTGGTAGTAGTAGTAAAAGTACCAGTAGCTCCATCATGTTTGTAGTAGTGTTTACAGTAGTATTTACATTAGTATTTGTAGTAGTAGTAGTAAAAGTATCAGTAGCTCCACCATGTTTGTAGTAGTGTTTACAGTAGTATTTACAGTAGTATTTGTAGTAGTAGTAGTAAAAGTACCAGTAGCTCCACCATGTTTGTAGTAGTGTTTACGGTAGTATTTACAGTAGTATTTGTAGTAGTAGTAGTAAAAGTACCAGTAGCTCCACCATGTTTGTACTAGTGTTTACAGTAGCATTTACAGTAGTATTTGTAGTAGTATTTGTAGTAGTAGTAGTAAAAGTACCAGTAGCTCCACCATGTTTGTAGTAGTGTTTACAGTAGTATTTACAGTAGTATTTGTAGTAGTAGTAGTATTTACAGTAGTATTTGTAGTAGTAGTAGTAAAAGTACCAGTAGCTCCACCATGTTTGTAGTAGTGTTTACAGTATTTTTTACAGTAGTATTTGTAGTAGTAGTAGTAAAAGTACCAGTAGCGCCACCATGTTTGTAGTAGTGTTTACAGAAGTATTTACAAAAGTATTTGTAGTAGTAGTAGTAAAAGTACCAGTAGCTCCACCATGTTTGTAGTAGTGTTTACAGTAGTATTTGTAGTAGTAGTAGTAAAAGTACCAGTAGCTCCACCATGTTTGTATTAGTGTTTACAGTAGTATTTACAGTAGTATTTGTAGTAGTAGTAGTAAAAGTACCAGTAGCTCCACCATGTTTGTAGTAGTGTTTACAGTAGCATTTACAGTAGTATTTGTAGTAGTATTTGTAGTAGTAGTAGTAAAAGTACCAGTAGCTCCACCATTTTTGTAGTAGTGTTTACAGTTGTATTTACAGTAGTATTTGTAGTAGTAGTAGTAAAAGTACCAGTAGCTCCACCATGTTTGTAGTAGTGTTTACAGTAGTATTTACAGTAGTATTTGTAGTAGTAGTAGTAAAAGTACCAGTAGCTCCACCATGTTTGTAGTAGTGTTTACAGTTGTATTTACAGTAGTATTTGTAGTAGTAGTAGTAAAAGTACCAGTAGCTCCACCATGTTTGTAGTAGTGTTTACAGTAGTATTTACAGTAGTATTTGTAGTAGTAGTAGTAAAAGTATCATTAGCTCCACCATGTTTGTAGTAGTGTTTACAGTAGTATTTACAGTAGTATTTGTAGTAGTAGTAGTAAAAGTACCAGTAGCTCCACCATGTTTGTAGTAGTGTTTACAGTAGTATTTACAGTAGTATTTGTAGTAGTAGTAGTAGTAAATGTACCAGTAGCTCCACCATGTTTGTAGTAGTGTTTACAGTAGTATTTACAGTAGTATTTGTAGTAGTAGTAGTAAAAGTACCAGTAGCTCCACCATGTTTGTAGTAGTGTTTACAGTAGTATTTACAGTAGTATTTGTAGAAGTAGTAGTAAAAGTACCAGTAGCTCCACCATGTTTGTAGCAGTGTTTACAGTAGTATTTACAGTAGTATTTGTAGTAGTAGCAGTAAAAGTACCAGTAGCTCCACCATGTTTGTAGTAGTATTTACAGTAGTATTTACAGCAGTATTAGTAGTAGTAGTAGTAAAAGTACCAGTAGCTCCACCATGTTTGTAGTAGTGTTTACAGTAGTATTTGTAGTAGTAGTAGTAAAAGTACCAGTAGCTCCACCATGTTTGTATTAGTGTTTACAGTAGTATTTACAGTAGTATTTGTAGTAGTAGTAGTAAAAGTACCAGTAGCTCCACCATGTTTGTAGTAGTGTTTACAGTAGCATTTACAGTAGTATTTGTAGTAGTATTTGTAGTAGTAGTAGTAAAAGTACCAGTAGCTCCACCATTTTTGTAGTAGTGTTTACAGTTGTATTTACAGTAGTATTTGTAGTAGTAGTAGTAAAAGTACCAGTAGCTCCACCATGTTTGTAGTAGTGTTTACAGTAGTATTTACAGTAGTATTTGTAGTAGTAGTAGTAAAAGTACCAGTAGCTCCACCATGTTTGTAGTAGTGTTTACAGTTGTATTTACAGTAGTATTTGTAGTAGTAGTAGTAAAAGTACCAGTAGCTCCACCATGTTTGTAGTAGTGTTTACAGTAGTATTTACAGTAGTATTTGTAGTAGTAGTAGTAAAAGTATCATTAGCTCCACCATGTTTGTAGTAGTGTTTACAGTAGTATTTACAGTAGTATTTGTAGTAGTAGTAGTAAAAGTACCAGTAGCTCCACCATGTTTGTAGTAGTGTTTACAGTAGTATTTACAGTAGTATTTGTAGTAGTAGTAGTAGTAAAAGTACCAGTAGCTCCACCATGTTTGTAGTAGTGTTTACAGTAGTATTTACAGTAGTATTTGTAGTAGTAGTAGTAAAAGTACCAGTAGCTCCACCATGTTTGTAGTAGTGTTTACAGTAGTATTTACAGTAGTATTTGTAGAAGTAGTAGTAAAAGTACCAGTAGCTCCACCATGTTTGTAGCAGTGTTTACAGTAGTATTTACAGTAGTATTTGTAGTAGTAGCAGTAAAAGTACCAGTAGCTCCACCATGTTTGTAGTAGTATTTACAGTAGTATTTACAGCAGTATTAGTAGTAGTAGTAGTAAAAGTACCAGTAGCTCCACCATGTTTGTAGTAGTGTTTACAGTAGTATTTACAGTAGTATTTGTAGAAGTAGTAGTAAAAGTACCAGTAGCTCCACCATGTTTGTAGCAGTGTTTACAGTAGTATTTACAGTAGTATTTGTGGTAGTAGTAGTAAAAGAACCAGTAGCTCCACCATGTTTGTAGTAGTGTTTACAGTAGTATTTACAGTAGTATTTGTAGTAGTAGTAATAAAAGTACCAGTAGCTCCACCATGTTTCTAGTAGTGTTTACAGTAGTATTTACAGTAGTATTTGTAGTAGTAGTAGTAAAAGTACCAGTAGCTCCACCATGTTTGTAGTAGTGTTTACAGTAGTATTTACAGTAGTATTTGTAGTAATAGTAGTAAAAGTACCAGTAGCTCTACCATGTTTGTAGAAGTATTTACAGTAGTATTTACAGTAGTATTTACAGTAGTATTTGTAATAGTAGTAGTAAAAGTACCAGTAGCTCCACCACGTTTGTAGTAGTGTTTACAGTAGTATTTACAGTAGTATTTGTAGTAGTAGTAGTAAAAGTACCAGTAGCTCCACCACGTTTGTAGTAGTGTTTACAGTAGTATTTACAGTAGTATTTGTAGTAGTAGTAGTAAAAGTACCAGTAGCTCCACCATGTTTGTAGTAGTGTTTACAGTAGTATTTACAGTAGTATTTGTAGTAGTAGTAATAAAAGTACCAGTAGCTCCACCATGTTTCTAGTAGTGTTTACAGTAGTATTTACAGTAGTATTTGTAGTAGTAGTAGTAAAAGTACCAGTAGCTCCACCATGTTTGTAGTAGTGTTTACAGTAGTATTTACAGTAGTATTTGTGGTAGTAGTAGTAAAAGTACCAGTAGCTCCATCATGTTTGTAGTAGTGTTTACAGTAGTATTTACAGTAGTATTTGTAGTAGTAGTAGTAGTAAAAGTACCAGTAGCTCCACCATGTTTGTAGTAGTGTTTACAATAGTATTTACAGTAGTATTTACAGTAGTATTTGTAGTAGTATTTGTAGTAGTAGTAGTAAAAGTACCAGTAGCTCCACCATGTTTGTAGTAGTGTTTACAATAGTATTTACAGTAGTATTTACAGTAGTATTTACAGTAGTATTTGTAATAGTAGTAGTAAAAGTACCAGTAGCTCCACCACGTTTGTAGTAGTGTTTACAGTAGTATTTACAGTAGTATTTGTAGTAGTAGTAGTAGTAAAAGTACCAGTAGCTCCACCATGTTTGTAGTAGTGTTTACAATAGTATTTACAGTAGTATTTACAGTAGTATTTGTAGTAGTATTTGTAGTAGTAGTAGTAAAAGTACCAGTAGCTCTACCATGTTTTTTAGTAGTGTTTACAGTAGTATTTACAGTAGTATTTGTAGTAGTAGTAGTAGTAGTAAAAGTACCTGTAGCTCCACCATGTTTGTAGTAGTGTTTACAGTAGTATTTACAGCAGTATTAGTAGTGGTAGTAGTAAAAGTACCAGTAGCTCCACCATGTTTGTAGTAGTGCTTACAGTAGTATTTACAGTAGTATTTGTAGTAGTAGTAGTAAAAGTACCAGTAGCTCCACCATGTTTGTAGTAGTGTTTACAGTAGTATTTGTAGTAGTAGTAGTAAAAGTACCAGTAGCTCAACCATGTTTGTATTAGTGTTTACAGTAGTATTTACAGTAGTATTTGTAGTAGTAGTAGTAAAAGTACCAGTAGCTCCACCATGTTTGTATTAGTGTTTACAGTAGCATTTACAGTAGTATTTGTAGTAGTAGTAGTAAAAGTACCAGTAGCTCCACCATGTTTGTAGTAGTGTTTACAGTAGTATTTACAGTAGTATTTGTAGTAGTAGTAGTAAAAGTACCAGTGGCTCCACCATGTTTATAGTAGTGTTTACAGTAGTATTTACAGTAGTATTTGTAGTAGTAGTAGTAAAAGTACCAGTAGCTCCACCATGTTTGTAGTAGTATTTACAGTAGTATTTACAGTAGTATTTGTAGTAGTAGTAGTAAAAGAACCAGTAGCTCCACCATGTTTGTAGTAGTGTTTACGGTAGTATTTACAGTAGTATTTGTAGTAGTAGTAGTAAAAGTACCAGTAGCTCCACCATGTTTGTAGTAGTGTTTACAGTAGTATTTACAGTAGTATTTGTAGTAGTAGTAGTAGTAAAAGTACCAGTAGCTCCACCATGTTTTTAGTAGTGTTTACAGTAGTATTTACATTAGTATTTGTAGTAGTAGTAGTAAAAGTATCAGTAGCTCCACCATGTTTTTTAGTAGTGTTTACAGTAGTATTTACAGTAGTATTTGTAGTAGTAGTAGTAGTAGTAAAAGTACCTGTAGCTCCACCATGTTTGTAGTAGTGTTTACAGTAGTATTTACAGCAGTATTAGTAGTGGTAGTAGTAAAAGTACCAGTAGCTCCACCATGTTTGTAGTAGTGCTTACAGTAGTATTTACAGTAGTATTTGTAGTAGTATTTGTAGTAGTAGTAGTAAAAGTACCAGTAGCTCTACCATGTTTTTTAGTAGTGTTTACAGTAGTATTTACAGTAGTATTTGTAGTAGTAGTAGTAGTAGTAAAAGTACCAGTAGCTCCACCATGTTTGTAGAAGTGTTTACAGTAGTATTTACAGTAGTATTTGTAGTAGTAGTAGTATAAGTACCAGTAGCTCCACCATGTTTGTAGTAGTGTTTACAGTAGCATTTACAGTAGTATTTGTAGTAGTAGTAGTAAAAGTACCAGTAGCTCCACCATGTTTGTAGTAGTGCTTACAGTAGTATTTACAGTAGTATTTGTAGTAGTAGTAGTAAAAGTACCAGTAGCTCCACCATGTTTGTAGTAGTGTTTACAGTAGTATTTGTAGTAGTAGTAGTAAAAGTACCAGTAGCTCCACCATGTTTGTATTAGTGTTTACAGTAGTATTTACAGTAGTATTTGTAGTAGTAGTAGTAAAAGTACCAGTAGCTCCACCATGTTTGTATTAGTGTTTACAGTAGCATTTACAGTAGTATTTGTAGTAGTAGTAGTAAAAGTACCAGTAGCTCCACCATGTTTATAGTAGTGTTTACGGTAGTATTTACAGTAGTATTTGTAGTAGTAGTAGTAAAAGTACCAGTAGCTCCACCATGTTTGTAGTAGTGTTTACAGTAGTATTTACAGTAGTATTTGTAGTAGTAGTAGTATAAGTACCAGTAGCTCCACCATGTTTGTAGAAGTGTTTACAGTAGTATTTACAGTAGTATTTGTAGTAGTAGTAGTATAAGTACCAGTAGCTCCACCATGTTTGTAGTAGTGTTTACAGTAGCATTTACAGTAGTATTTGTAGTAGTAGTAGTAAAAGTACCAGTAGCTCCACCATGTTTGTATTAGTGTTTACAGTAGCATTTACAGTAGTATTTGTAGTAGTAGTAGTAAAAGTACCAGTAGCTCCACCATGTTTGTAGTAGTGTTTACAGTAGTATTTACAGTAGTATTTGTAGTAGTAGTAGTAAAAGTACCAGTGGCTCCACCATGTTTATAGTAGTGTTTACAGTAGTATTTACAGTAGTATTTGTAGTAGTAGTAGTAAAAGTACCAGTAGCTCCACCATGTTTGTAGTAGTATTTACAGTAGTATTTACAGTAGTATTTGTAGTAGTAGTAGTAAAAGAACCAGTAGCTCCACCATGTTTGTAGTAGTGTTTACGGTAGTATTTACAGTAGTATTTGTAGTAGTAGTAGTAAAAGTACCAGTAGATCCACCATGTTTGTAGTAGTGTTTACAGTAGTATTTACAGTAGTATTTGTAGTAGTAGTAGTAGTAAAAGTACCAGTAGCTCCACCATGTTTTTAGTAGTGTTTACAGTAGTATTTACATTAGTATTTGTAGTAGTAGTAGTAAAAGTATCAGTAGCTCCACCATGTTTGTAGTAGTGTTTACAGTAGTATTTACAGTAGTATTTGTAGTAGTAGTAGTAAAAGTACCAGTAGCTCCACCATGTTTGTAGTAGTGTTTACGGTAGTATTTACAGTAGTATTTGTAGTAGTAGTAGTAAAAGTACCAGTAGCTCCACCATGTTTGTAGTAGTGTTTACAGTAGTATTTACAGTAGTATTTGTAGTAGTAGTAGTATAAGTACCAGTAGCTCCACCATGTTTGTAGAAGTGTTTACAGTAGTATTTACAGTAGTATTTGTAGTAGTAGTAGTATAAGTACCAGTAGCTCCACCATGTTTGTAGTAGTGTTTACAGTAGCATTTACAGTAGTATTTGTAGTAGTATTTGTAGTAGTAGTAGTAAAAGTACCAGTAGCTCCACCATGTTTGTAGTAGTGTTTACAGTAGTATTTACAGTAGTATTTACAGTAGTATTTGTAGTAGTATTTGTAGTAGTAGTAGTAAAAGTACCAGTAGCTCTACCATGTTTTTTAGTAGTGTTTACAGTAGTATTTACAGTAGTATTTGTAGTAGTAGTAGTAGTAGTAGTAAAAGTACCTGTAGCTCCACCATGTTTGTAGTAGTGTTTACAGTAGTATTTACAGCAGTATTAGTAGTTGTAGTAGTAAAAGTACCAGTAGCTCCACCATGTTTGTAGTAGTGCTTACAGTAGTATTTACAGTAGTATTTGTAGTAGTAGTAGTAAAAGTACCAGTAGCTCCACCATGTTTGTAGTAGTGTTTACAGTAGTATTTGTAGTAGTAGTAGTAAAAGTACCAGTAGCTCCACCATGTTTGTATTAGTGTTTACAGTAGTATTTACAGTAGTATTTGTAGTAGTAGTAGTAAAAGTACCAGTAGCTCCACCATGTTTGTATTAGTGTTTACAGTAGCATTTACAGTAGTATTTGTAGTAGTAGTAGTAAAAGTACCAGTAGCTCCACCATGTTTGTAGTAGTGTTTACAGTAGTATTTACAGTAGTATTTGTAGTAGTAGTAGTAAAAGTACCAGTGGCTCCACCATGTTTATAGTAGTGTTTACAGTAGTATTTACAGTAGTATTTGTAGTAGTAGTAGTAAAAGTACCAGTAGCTCCACCATGTTTGTAGTAGTATTTACAGTAGTATTTACAGTAGTATTTGTAGTAGTAGTAGTAAAAGAACCAGTAGCTCCACCATGTTTGTAGTAGTGTTTACGGTAGTATTTACAGTAGTATTTGTAGTAGTAGTAGTAAAAGTACCAGTAGCTCCACCATGTTTGTAGTAGTGTTTACAGTAGTATTTACAGTAGTATTTGTAGTAGTAGTAGTAGTAAAAGTACCAGTAGCTCCACCATGTTTTTAGTAGTGTTTACAGTAGTATTTACATTAGTATTTGTAGTAGTAGTAGTAAAAGTATCAGTAGCTCCACCATGTTTGTAGTAGTGTTTACAGTAGTATTTACAGTAGTATTTGTAGTAGTAGTAGTAAAAGTACCAGTAGCTCCACCATGTTTGTAGTAGTGTTTACGGTAGTATTTACAGTAGTATTTGTAGTAGTAGTAGTAAAAGTACCAGTAGCTCCACCATGTTTGTAGTAGTGTTTACAGTAGTATTTACAGTAGTATTTGTAGTAGTAGTAGTATAAGTACCAGTAGCTCCACCATGTTTGTAGAAGTGTTTACAGTAGTATTTACAGTAGTATTTGTAGTAGTAGTAGTATAAGTACCAGTAGCTCCACCATGTTTGTAGTAGTGTTTACAGTAGCATTTACAGTAGTATTTGTAGTAGTATTTGTAGTAGTAGTAGTAAAAGTACCAGTAGCTCCACCATGTTTGTAGTAGTGTTTACAGTAGTATTTACAGTAGTATTTGTAGTAGTAGTAGTATAAGTACCAGTAGCTCCACCATGTTTGTAGAAGTGTTTACAGTAGTATTTACAGTAGTATTTGTAGTAGTAGTAGTAAAAGTACCAGTAGCTCCACCATGTTTGTAGTAGTGTTTACAGTAGCATTTACAGTAGTATTTGTAGTAGTAGTAGTAAAAGTACCAGTAGCTCCACCATGTTTGTAGTAGTGTTTACAGTATTTTTTACAGTAGTATTTGTAGTAGTAGTAGTAAAAGTACCAGTAGCGCCACCATGTTTGTAGTAGTGTTTACAGAAGTATTTACAAAAGTATTTGTAGTAGTAGTAGTAAAAGTACCAGTAGCTCCACCATGTTTGTAGTAGTGTTTACAGTAGTATTTGTAGTAGTAGTAGTAAAAGTACCAGTAGCTCCACCATGTTTGTATTAGTGTTTACAGTAGTATTTACAGTAGTATTTGTAGTAGTAGTAGTAAAAGTACCAGTAGCTCCACCATGTTTGTAGTAGTGTTTACAGTAGCATTTACAGTAGTATTTGTAGTAGTATTTGTAGTAGTAGTAGTAAAAGTACCAGTAGCTCCACCATTTTTGTAGTAGTGTTTACAGTTGTATTTACAGTAGTATTTGTAGTAGTAGTAGTAAAAGTACCAGTGGCTCCACCATGTTTGTAGTAGTGTTACAGTAGTATTTACAGTAGTATTTGTAGTAGTAGTAGTAAAAGTACCAGTAGCTCCACCATGTTTGTAGTAGTGTTTACAGTTGTATTTACAGTAGTATTTGTAGTAGTAGTAGTAAAAGTACCAGTAGCTCCACCATGTTTGTAGTAGTGTTTACAGTAGTATTTACAGTAGTATTTGTAGTAGTAGTAGTAAAAGTATCATTAGCTCCACCATGTTTGTAGTAGTGTTTACAGTAGTATTTACAGTAGTATTTGTAGTAGTAGTAGTAAAAGTACCAGTAGCTCCACCATGTTTGTAGTAGTGTTTACAGTAGTATTTACAGTAGTATTTGTAGTAGTAGTAGTAGTAAAAGTACCAGTAGCTTCACCATGTTTGTAGTAGTGTTTACAGTAGTATTTACAGTAATATTTACAGTAGTATTTGTAGTAATAGTAGTAAAAGTACCAGTAGCTCTACCATGTTTGTAGAAGTATTTACAGTAGTATTTACAGTAGTATTTACAGTAGTATTTGTAATAGTAGTAGTAAAAGTACCAGTAGCTCCACCACGTTTGTAGTAGTGTTTACAGTAGTATTTACAGTAGTATTTGTAGTAGTAGTAGTAAAAGTACCAGTAGCTCCACCATGTTTGTAGTAGTGTTTACAATAGTATTTACAGTAGTATTTACAGTAGTATTTGTAGTAGTATTTGTAGTAGTAGTAGTAAAAGTACCAGTAGCTCCACCATGTTTGTAGTAGTGTTTACAATAGTATTTACAGTAGTATTTGTAGTAGTATTTGTTGTAGTAGTAGTAAAAGTACCAGTAGCTCTACCATGTTTTTTAGTAGTGTTTACAGTAGTATTTACAGTAGTATTTGTAGTAGTAGTAGTAGTAGTAAAAGTACCTGTAGCTCCACCATGTTTGTAGTAGTGTTTACAGTAGTATTTACAGCAGTTTTAGTAGTGGTAGTAGTAAAAGTACCAGTAGCTCCACCATGTTTGTAGTAGTATTTACAGTAGTATTTACAGTAGTATTTGTAGTAGTAGTAGTAAAAGTACCAGTAGCTCCACCATGTTTGTAGTAGTATTTACAGTAGTATTTACAGTAGTATTTGTAGTAGTAGTAGTAAAAGTACCAGTAGCTCCACCATGTTTGTAGTAGTATTTACAGTAGTATTTACAGTAGTATTTGTAGTAGTAGTAGTAAAAGAACCAGTAGCTCCACCATGTTTGTAGTAGTGTTTACAGTAGTATTTACAGTAGTATTTGTAGTAGTAGTAGTAGTAAAAGTACCAGTAGCTCCACCATGTTTGTAGTAGTGTTTACAGTAGTATTTACAGTAGTATTTGTAGTAGTAGTAGTAGTAAAAGTACCAGTAGCTCCACCATGTTTGTATTAGTGCTTACAGTAGTATTTACAGTAGTATTTGTAGTAGTAGTAGTAAAAGTACCAGTAGCTCCACCATGTTTGTAGTAGTGTTTACAGTAGTATTTGTAGTAGTAGCAGTAAAAGTACCAGTAGCTCCACCATGTTTGTAGTAGTGTTTACAGTAGTATTTACAGTAGTATTTGTAGTAGTAGTAGTAAAAGTACCAGTAGCTCCACCATGTTTGTAGTAGTGTTTACAGTAGCATTTACAGTAGTATTTGTAGTAGTAGTAGTAAAAGAACCAGTAGCTCCACCATGTTTTTAGTAGTGTTTACAGTAGTATTTACAGTAGTATTTGTAGTAGTAGTAGTAAAAGTATCAGTAGCTCCACCATGTTTGTAGTAGTGTTTACAGTAGTATTTACAGTAGTATTTACAGTAGTATTTGTAGTAGTATTTGTAGTAGTAGTAGTAAAAGTACCGGTAGCTCCACCATGTTTGTAGTAGTGTTTACAATAGTATTTACAGTAGTATTTACAGTAGTATTTGTAGTAGTATTTGTAGTAGTAGTAGTAAAAGTACCAGTAGCTCCACCATGTTGGGCTTGTTGTTTCTCAGAGTTTTTGTCGCGTGAAAAACATCAACGTTTCTCTGTCGTCTCAACATTTCACACAAGAGACTGACACAGCAGAAGACGCCACTGCGACCGCCGCCGTTCCTGAGGGAGAGAGGAAGAGCCATCAGGAGAGAGGAAGAGCCATCAGGAGAGAGGAGGAGCGATCAGCAGAGAGGAAGAGCGATCAGGAGAGAGGAGGAGTGATCAGCAGAGAGGAAGAGCGTTCAGCAGAGAGGAAGAGCGATCAGGAGAGAGGAGGAGCGTTCAGCAGAGAGGAGGAGCGTTCAGCAGAGAGGAAGAGCGATCAGGAGAGAGGAGGAGCGTTCAGCAGAGAGGAAGAGCGATCAGGAGAGAGGAGGAGCGTTCAGCAGAGAGGAAGAGCGATCAGGAGAGAGGAGGAGCGTTCAGCAGAGAGGAAGAGCGATCAGGAGAGAGGAGGAGCGTTCAGCAGAGAGGAAGAGCGATCAGGAGAGAGGAGGAGTGATCAGCAGAGAGGAAGAGCGATCAGGAGAGAGGAGGAGTGATCAGCAGAGAGGAAGAGTGATCAGGAGAGAGGAGGAGTGATCAGCAGAGAGGAAGAGTGATCAGGAGAGAAGAAGAGCGATCAGGAGAGAGGAGGAGTGATCAGCAGAGAGGAAGAGTGATCAGGAGAGAAGAAGAGCGATCAGGAGAGAGGAAGACTCACAGACAGTGGACCACGGTCCGTCCTTCTCCTCCGTCGTATTCGTCCTGCCATTTGTCCACGAGGGACACAAGCTTCAGGAAGGAGCGTTTGGACGAGGGTGTGTCCCTGTACATGGGCCAACCCAGGAACTGGAACTGTTGAACCATCCGGAACCCGTCCTGAGGCTGGAGACCAGAACCAGAACCAGAACCAGGAACACAGAGTTAACACTGGGACAAAGTTTGTCTGCGACATGTAAACAAAGTTGATCACTGACACAGACTTCAGATCAGTGTTTAAGTGTCCTTTATCTCCCCCTGCTCACGCCAAGCTAACGCTAAGCTAACGCTAAGCTAACACAGTCGCACTAATAACAGAAACTACAGAAAGTTAATTTGGCCCCCTCTTACCCGAGCCCTACAGAGGGTGGCCCCCTCTTACCCGAGCCCTACAGAGGGTGGCCCCCTCTTACCCGAGCCCTACAGAGGGTGGCCCCCTCTTACCCGAGCCCTACAGAGGGTGGCCCCCTCTTACCCGAGCCGTGTTGTA